>NC_056076.1:1039500-1386000 GCF_016772045.2 Ovis aries
TGGTTTGTTCCTCGGTTCCTCCTTTATTGCTTTACGTTAAGTGAATGTTTTCTAAAGTAGCAAAATGAATTCTTTAGTGCTTTTTACCCCTTTTAACGTTATTTCTTTAGTGGATTTACCAGCGACATATTAACATCACAGTCAGCTTCAGATGCCTAGGAGCTTAATTTCAGTGACAGACATAACCACGCATCCTATGTGGGCTAATTCCTTTCCCCTCTTTTCACGGTAACGTGGTAACAAATGGTGATGCTGCAGGCCCGGCGGGGCTCTGGTGCTCCTTCACCACCTGCCTGCGTCCCCCCCTCCCAGCTTTGTTTCACCCACTTCCTCGGTTCTGGTGAAAATATTACACTTGTCTTACATTTCCACTAATTATAGGCCTCACATTACATTATATCTGTATTATTTTATACAATTGCTTTTTAAACCAGTTATTGGGATAAAGGAGGAAAATGTACATTTGTGCTGCTTCATGAAATGACGTGCTTGCCTTTAACAGCACTGCTTTTTCACGTGGCTTCAGTGTCTGCCTGGGGTCACGCCCTTTGCACCCGAAGAACTTCCTTTATTTCTTGTAAGGTGCGTCTGCTGGCAGCAAGCTCTCAGTGTTCGTTTATCTGGGAAAGCCTTCATTCCACCCTCGCCTTTGAAAGGTGGTTTTGCTGAGTGTCGGATTCTTGGTTTGCAGTGTTTTCCTCTGAGCACGCTGGTATGTTGCCCACTGCCTTCCAGCCTGCGGAAGTCTCCTTTGGGCTCAGTCCCCTGGGGCAGGGGAAGTGACCCTGGGGTTTTTGCCGTGTCTGCGATCCTCAGCGTTTTCACAGTGATGCAGGCCGAAGTCCTCTCTGTTGAAGGGGAGGACAGAGGCAGATTCCTGGGCCCACCTGAGACCCCGCCTGTGGGCTCCTCCCCTGGGAGGAGCGGCCTTCCCTCTGCCGCTCGTCTCTTTGCTGTGGACTCAGCCTCAGCCGGGACTCCAGGCCACACCGGAACCCCAGCTGGCCCTGGGGTCTGTCCTGCTCTGTGAGGCCCACAAGGGCCTGGCGGCCTCCGAGGTGGACACAGGAGTGTTGAGGATGCCTCGGGGAGCAGAGTTCTTGCGGTTCCCCTCCATCCTCTTGAGGGATCCCACACAGGCTCCTGCTGCCCTGGGCCCCTCCTGGCAGCCTCAGGCCAGGCCTGTGTTTCTGAGAGCTGAGGGCATGCAGAGGTGGCGGGCACTCCACACCCCCCATGTCTGGCTGTCTGGGCATCTGCTCTGGCCACTGACCTGGCCGGAGGGAACTAGGGTCCTCCTCTGGTTTCTGGAGAGCTTCAGGGTTTGCACCTGTGAGCTCACTGTGCCTTCGTTTTGCAGAATGGTAACAGGAACAGTCTTCTGATGGTAACTCTTAAATTCAGCAGCAGCCCAAGGCGAGCAGTTTTCCATCCATCTTGGGCCGAGGTTGGCAGGGTGGGGGGTGGTTTGGGTCCCTTTCTTGCTCTAATTTGCTTCGCTTTTGCACACAGTGAGTTTTCGGGAGGGGTGGGCACAGGACCCTGGGCACAGGCCAGCGCCCCCTCCCCGGCACAGGGCTCCAGCCCAGCGTGGGAGGAGATGGAATCCGCCCATGGCTTGGGTCTGCTGAGCTTCCCAAACTATTTTTAAAGTGTTTTTGGTTCAATAAAGCTCTAAACAAGTTTTGCCAGGCACTTTTTCCATTAATTTTTAAAATAGAGTGAATTTCAAGGGAAATTTAATCCATGTGCTTCTGATTCATTTACACTTAACTCATGGAGATGCTGCGTTGAACTGTTTGATGTTGAAGCAGAAGGCGGCTTTTTACAAGCCCGCTTGGCCTTTTTTCCTTCTTGGAAACAGGAAGTGGCATCTTGCCAATGTGTAAATGGATGGGAACCCTAAGGGAAGATGCTGTTTCAAGCCCACACCCTAGAGCCTGGGGCTGCGGCAGGGCTAGGCTGTGGGATCCCAGGAGCTGGCTGCAGGGCGGTGGGGGGCGGGGGGAGGGTGTTCCAGGCAGAGGCCATGGGCCTGACGCCTCTGCACACCCCCAGGCTCCCCTGCACTTGGGCCTCTGGTGCCCAGACAGCAAGAGACCCTGTGCTGTACTTGTCTGCTTACAACTCGTGTGGACACACGCAACACACACAACACACACAACACAGGGCACTGTCAACACACGCAACACACACAACACAGGGCACTGTCAGCACACGCAACACGCATAACACAGGGCACTGTCAACACACACAACACACATAACTCAGTTCACTGTCAACACACGCAACACGCATAACACGGCACTGTCAACACACGCAACACACACAACACAGGGCACTGTCAGCACACGCAACACACACAACACAGGGCACTGTCAGCACACACAACACACGCAACACGCATAACACAGGGCACTGTCAGCACACACAACACACGCAACACACACAACACAGGGCACTGTCAGCACACGCAACACGCATAACACAGGGCACTGTCAGCACACGCAACACACAACACACAACACACACAACACAGGGCACTGTCAGCACACGCAACACACACAACACAGGGCACTGTCAGCACACGCAACATGCATAACACAGGGCACTGTCAGCACACACAACACACACAACACGGCACTGTCAACACACGCAACACGCATAACACAGGGCACTGTCAGCACACGCAACACACACAACACGCATAACACAGGGCACTGTCAGCACACGCAACACACACAACACAGGGCACTGTCAGCACACACAACACACACAACACAGGGCACTGTCAGCACACGCAACACGCATAACACAGGGCACTGTCAGCACACGCAACACACACAACACGCATAACACAGGGCACTGTCAGCACACGCAACACACACAACACGCATAACACAGGGCACTGTCAGCACACGCAACACGCATAACACAGGGCACTGTCAGCACACACAACACACACAACACAGGGCACTGTCAGCACACACAACACACACAACACGCATAACACAGGGCACTGTCAGCACACGCAACACGCATAACACAGGGCACTATGGAAACATAAGTGTGCGCTTCACTGGCGTCAAGTACGTGCACACGGTTGCCATTGTCTGTAGAGTGCTCTCATCTTCCCAAGCCAGCACACGGTCCCTGAGGACCACCAGCCCCACCCCACCCCCTACCCGCCATTTGTGAACCTGCATGCTAAGCTAAGCCCAGGCACCTTGTGTGGGTGGAATCACTCAGTATCTGTCCTTTTAGAACGGCTGTTTCACTCGGCAACGTGTCCTCGAGGTCCATCTGGTTGTCCCGGGCCAGCGCTCCTCCATGTTGAGGCTGACTCAGAGCCCATCGTGGGCAGGGCCCTGCTTCCCTCCCTGCTCGTCCATGGAAGGGCGTTTGCGTTGAGTGCACCTCCCCACCGTCAGGAAGTTGCAGGCCTGAGCACGCGTGCAGATGCCCCTCGAGACCCTCCCCCTGGCCTCTGGGTGACTGGCCCCTTTGGGGGTCTCTGGCCCACGTGCTTCGAGTCGGGCTCCTCCAGGGACCCGCAGCTCATGCTTGCTCCGTCGATGGTGCTGCAGTGGCTGCTCTGGGCAGGTGCTACCAACGTCCCGGCGGCCGTGAGACCTTCCGGCCGGCGGCCAGAACTCGGTGGAGCTGGGAGGCAGAGGGGAGGCGATGGCAAGGCAGGGGACCCCAGGCTGGAAGCACTTCAGAGAGGACAAATGCCTGCCCTGGTGCAGAGAACCAAGGCCTCTGGGGCCCAAGGACAAAGGGCACGGCTGCATACCAGGCTGTTGAGGGGGACTTGGAAGGGACTCAAATGCCCTGGGTCTGTCATCCCCACTGGGAGCGGCTCTGTAGCTGGGCCTGCCCATCTCTGTCTGCCCCTCCTCACTGCTGCTCACTGTGGCCCTCATGCAGTGTCCTCCAGATCTGGCCACACAGGGCCCCAAGCTGCCAGGTGGTCCCTCCCGGGCAGTGTGATGGGGGACCCTGGGCATCCTGTGTCCTCGGGCCACAGCGGGCCGTCTGTAGCCAAGTGGCTCAACTGCCAGCCTGGTGGCTGTGGTTACCGAAATGCCTTCAGCCCCCCCACCCCCCACCAAACTCCCCAGCTGGGTGTCCACCCAGCGTCCATCTTCCCATTTCCTCCTGAGGACCTGGGTGGGCCCCCGGCTGAGGGCAGTGTGTCCTGCTGAGCATTAGGGTCATGTGGTGGGGTGTTGGGGTCTGCATCGCTGACCACACTGGGCATCCTTCCCCCATAGAGGCTGCTCAGCCTCCGAGCGCCTCATCCAGATCTGACCAGCCTGAGCCCAGCCCCGTGGTCCTGAGGTCCCGGAGCCCCCTCATGCCCTCCCCCACCTGTCCGTCACCTGCCCCTCATGCAGGCATTCAGATGGGACAGGGTGGTAGCAGTCAGGATGTCCCAGCAATTGTGGGGGCGGAGCCCGCGGCCTGGCATGTGAGCCTGTGGGGGATGCCTGTGGTGGGCAGGAGGGTCTCAGCACCCAGGAGGCCCTGCTGGAGGAGGCAGCCACCTGCAGGGTCGTGGGGGCAGCCCCTCACGTCCTGGGAGGTCCCAGTGACAGGCTACTCTCCCAGAGGTGGTTAGTGGTGGCAGGGGGTGCAGGGCCAGATGCGGATCCCACAACCCCGCACCCAGCTCGGGCTCCAGGGGTGGGGGGACCTCAGGGCTTGTTGAGAACAGGTGAAGGGAGCAGTGGGAGGCTCCCTCCCCAGAGCCCCTGACACACCCCCAGGGTCCTTGGCATTGGCACTGTGACCCCTGAACTGAGCCAAGTCCATCCAGTCCGCTGGACGTGGGCACCGTACCCCCTGGCACTCCCAAAAGTGGGGCCAGAGCCTCTTCCAGGACCAGCCTGGCCCGGCGCTCTGGAGCCATGCTGGGGGCAAGCCCCTCTGCTCTGCTATTCTGGACATGGGGAGTTGCCCAGCTGGAGCGGGGGCCTCACGGGGCTCTGGGGCCAAGAGGCTGCATCCCAGCCAGTGAGGTGTCACCCCGGTAAGGGCAGTGGGCCTGAGGGTGCAGCTGCCTTCCGCTCCTGTTTGGTGAAAGCACAGTACCCCTCCTTCCTGGGCGAGACCCCAAAGTCAGCATCATAACTGCAGTCTTCAGACACTCAGATGGAACACTCTCCTTGCAGCAACAGTTAGGGCCACTTGGGACGAGGACACTGGGGCTGAGTGGACGCCCTGCCAGCTTGCCCATGTGGACGGCACCCCTGCAGTTGTGCCCAGAAGCCCTGGGAGGCTCCTGGGAGCGACTGTCTAAACTATGAGGCTCCCCCCGCTGCTCAGAAGTCTGGCTTCTCTCAGAGCTGGCTCTCCAGGGGCAGGTGACTGGGCCAGGTGCCGGGCAGGGGATGTGAAGACGCAGTCTGGACCAGACACCCGGCCCCATCATAGAATCAGAGTCGCTTTGGCTCAGCCGGCCGGTCTCTGCACCTTCAGGTTGCGAAGAGCCTGGGAGCCCTGAAGCGATGTTAGGTCACTTTGAACAAACAGCATCCAGGGTTCAGCGCAGCCGCCTGAGACCTTGGGACTTGGGCTCAGACCTGACAAGGCCATCCTAGAGGGCTCCACCTGGTGACACCCAGACACACAGGGGCCGCGGGGAGATGGCGGGGAGGGTGGAGCGCGTGGCCCGGCCGCAGGCGGGTGGGCTGGGGGTGGGGCCCGGCCCAGAACCGGGGGTGGACTGTGTCCTTGCTGTTGGGGGGTGCACCCTGGGGCCCAGCTCCACAGGCTGCGTCTCAGGCAGTGTGGGTCATGGGCCTGCCTGGGAGGACCCCTCCGGCTCTGCTGGCCCCGGGCGTGGGCTGCGTGACTGGGACAGGGGCCTGGGGACCACTGCCTGGGGACCCGAGGCCCTGCCCCCGCACCCCCAGCCCCCTCCGTGCTTCACCCCATCCTGCCTTTGCTTCACTCACTGCTCAGAGGTTGTGTCCGCCCTTGGCTCTCCCTTGAGCCCAGACCAGCCGCCCAGCTGATGGATGGACGCAGAGCTCCGAGGGGCCTGAGCAGGGCTGGATGGACAAGCCGTGTGGGCCCAGCCTCCCCTTGGGAGCTCTGGCCTCCTTGGAAGAAGCCACCACGGCCCGTGGCCCGCGGCCCCTAGCAGAGCATCCTGTGACCGGGGCCAGAGAGTCCCACCTGACCCGTCACCCCAGCTCAGAGCCTGCCAGGCCCATGGTGGCTGCTCGCCCAGTCGGCAGAAGGGACTGGGGGGTCGGGCAGGGACTTGGGGGCTCCTCCACACGCTGGCCTCCCTGAGCCAGGCGGGCCCCCGACCCTGAAGGCAGTGGGGCTGGGCTGTGGAAGGGGCTGGGGTCGGCCTTTCTCTGTGGCAGCCACAGAGCCCAGGCCTGGGAACTGGCTTGGAGAAGAGCAGGGAGGGTCTCTGGCTTTACAATCACGTGGCTGTGAGACTCGGAAAGTTCTGCTTTTAGGAAAACGGTACATGACCTCGGTCCTCCTGGGCCCCCGAGTTCTGCCCACCCAGTCTCCTGGCCACCAGGCACAAGAGCAGGGGCCGCGGGCGGGGTCATCCCGGGAGATCAGGGGGTGTCGCCCGCACTTTACCATTAAGGGGGCCCCGGTCTCCGTCCAGAGTGGATGCCGCGTGGACACAGGCCCGTACCTGAACGCTGCGAACGCGCGGAGAATCTAGCCCAGACCGCTGACTGACCCGAGCGCCCGGAAGTTGGGCCGCCGGCCTTGGCTGCATTCCTTAGTTTCTAGCGCCACCTGCTGGAGTCGCGCGGAATTACACCTGCTCTGCGCGCTCTGTTCATCTGGAGCCCAGCCAGGCAGCCGTCTGCAGGAGCCTGAGCAGGAACCGCCGGCTGAGAGGCTCTCGGATCACAGGGGCGTGGCCGCGCCCCGTCCTAGGGACGCAAACCAGGGCCACCTGCCTGTTGTGCGGGCCCTTCCCGGCATCTTGGGATGAGGCCCCCCCCTCTTCCCCCGGGACAGAGGGACACCAGGAGGCGTTCGGACCGGGGGTCAGAGCAGGGTTTAGCGGAAGTCGGAGAGCCAGCACAGTGCTTGTGTGGACGGCCGGCTTCCCCGAGTCGAAATGACTCCAGCAAAAAGGGCTTCCAGAACCTGCAGGGTGGACCTGCCCAGCAGCAGTTGGGGCAGCCTCCTCGGGACCCTAGGGTCTGCCTGTTTGGGGGCCACAGGACTGTTTGCTGAGTGAGGAGCTGGGTGTGTGAAGGGCTTCTGACTGACGGCCTTTCCTGTGGGGACGCGGCTGGGGACCAGAGTGAGCAGCCAGGGGTCACTCATCCTCCCTGGGATGCGCCCTGGGAAGTGGCCACCCAGATGGGACTCAGGGCACGGCCTAGAGGAGGAAGCGCTCTCCCACGGAAGCACCGTCGAGGGGCCCACAGACTGCCTGAGTGCCAGGAGCCAGAAGCAGCAGCAGATGTGGACAAACACCAGGACGGGGACAGCTGAACTAACAGCAGAGCCTTGGACACACGTGTGTGGCTGCTGTGGGCATGGAGAGGCTGTGCGGGCGCCCGGGGCCGGGGTGCACCTGCGGGAGGCGTGGGGAGGGTGTGGCAGACACGGCCTGGACAGAATAGAAGCTTTATTCTGGTGAAGAAGGGCGACTCTCTGCTATGAGATCAAAGAAAGAGCCTGAATGTTAGTTGGGAAGTTGCAAGATAGTAAATAAACTTTCATTTCAGTTCCCAGAACAGCAGAGAACGATGGTGTTTTCCAGTAACAGGGCTCATATTCATGGAAACTCAAGCTGGTGCTACATGTAAATTAAACTCTGAAAAACAACAGAAAGGGGAGGAAAGGAAATCCAGCCTGATGAGGACAAGGGGGTAAGTCCATGGTGCCTAGGCGGGATGTCCATGGCGCCTGGCTGGGTCACCTGGGCCCTTCTGGCCTCACAGCCTCTCAGCAGCTGCAGTGCTCCAGACATCACAGCCACCAGCTGAAGGTGCAGGGAGGGGCTAGGAGGAGAGCTTGGAGTAGCTGGGCGGGGACAGCTTCCGCTTCAAGTACTTCAGGACATAGAGAGGGAGGCAGCTGACCACTGTGATGGCTGACACTTTCCACACGAAGGTCACAGTCGTGATAAAGGCAACATCTGTGCGAGAGAAAGCCCAAACAGGTCTCAGGGTGCTGGGGTTGTGGCCCTCCTCCGCCTGCACCCAGGTTATCACAAATGTGGGCCTGGCAGAGCCTCGGGGTCCCTGTGAAGGCACCATTCTGCCTGTACCAGGGGAAGGGTTCCCAACAGGAGGCAGGAACCCCCCATGTTCAGGGGCAGATGGGTGCAATGCAGCCTGTGATGGGTTGGACCTTCTGGGCCCATCTGTAGTCAGCAGAACCATCTCGGCTAGCCTGCCCCCCACGGGTCCTGCTGACCCAGCAGACGTGCCGGGCTGACCTCCAGCCTGGTGGAGGTTAGGCTGGAGGTCAGGCTGACCTGACGCTGACGGGGAGAGCTGTGTGGGAACCTGGCCAGGCCGGTGGTCGCCTTCAGGACGCGACAACCCTGCAGGCTGTGGGCAAAGCTGCCGGAAGAACCATGGACGGCGTGGGGCCCGGGAAGCAGAGTCCCGGTCTGCGCAGGGCTCACGGCGCCTGGGCAGTGTGGGCACATCGTGAGGACCCGGCTCAAGCACAGCAAACTGGAGGCCCAGTGCCGCATGCGAGATGGCATGCATGCTCGGGCACGCATGGCACCAGCCGTGTCCCCTCTGACGAGTGCAGGACCTGGGCCCCAGGGGGCAGGAGGCGCCTCTGCAGGTGGATCAGGACACAGCATCCTGGGGGAAGGGCCGGCGGCAAACGCCTCCCAGACGGGGGATGGGGCTCTCCTCAGTCGGGCGTCTCCAGCAACAGCGTCCAGCTGCCCGTCTATACTCTAGCTTCGCCCGCTTAATAAAGCGCGGAAAGAATCAGCCAGCACCTGTTCCCTGGGAACCACAGCTCTGCCTGGAGCTCCGTCCGCAGTTTCAGGTTCTGCCCTGAGCGTCCTCCCCTCTGCCCTGCGTCCTGTCCTGTCCTCTGACCTCTGCGCCGCGTCCTGTCCTCTGTCCTCTGCCCCGCGTTCTGTCCTCTGCCCCGCGTCCTGTTCTCTGTCCTCTGCCCCGCGTCCTGTCCTGTCCTCTGCCCTCTGCGCCGCGTTCTGTCCTCTGCCCCGCGTCCTGTTCTCTGTCCTCTGCCCTCTGCGCCGCGTCCTGTCCTCTGCCCCGCGTCCTGTTCTCTGTCCTCTGCCCTCTGCGCCGCGTCCTGTCCTCTGTTCTCTGCCCCGCGTCCTGTCCTCTGTCCTCTGCCCCGCGTCCTGTTCTCTGTCCTCTGCCCTCTGCGCCGCGTCCTGTCCTGTCCTCTGCCCCGCGTCCTGTCCTGTCCTCTGCCCTCTGCGCCACGTCCTGTCCTCTGTCCTCTGTCCACGTCCTGTCCTCTGTCCTCTGCCCCGCGTTCTGTCCTCTGTCCTCTGCGCCGCGTCCTGTCCTGTCCTCTGCCCTCTGCGCCGCGTCCTGTCCTCTGTCCTCTGTCCACGTCCTGTCCTCTGTCCTCTGCCCCGCGTCCTGTTCTGTCCTCTGCCCCGCGTCCTGTCCTGTCCTCTGCCCTCTGCGCCGCGTCCTGTCCTCTGCCCTCTGCCCCGCGTTCTGTCCTCTGTCCCGCGTCCTGTCCTGTCCTCTGCCCTGCGTCCTGTCCTCTGCCCTCTGCGCCGCGTCCTGTCCTCTGTCCTCCGCCCCGCGTTCTGTCCTCTGTCCTCTGTCCACGTCCTGTCCTCTGTTCTCTGCCCCGCGTCCTGTCCTGTCCTCTGCCCCGCGTCCTGTCCTGTCCTCTGCCCCGCGTCCTGTCCTCTGCCCTCTGCGCCGCGTCCTGTCCTCTGTCCTCCGCCCCGCGTTCTGTCCTCTGTCCTCTGTCCACGTCCTGTCCTCTGTCCTCTGCCCCGCGTCCTGTCCTCTGTTCTCTGTCCGCGTCCTGTCCTCTGCCCCGCATCCTGTCCTGTCCTCTGCCCCACGTCCTGTCCTCTGTCCTCTGCGCCGCGTCCTGTCCTCTGCATCCTGTCCTTCATGCACACAGAGGGAGTAGGGGGTGGGTGCACGGGCCCCGCACTTTGAGCCTCTTCCCTGCAGCCTCAGCACTTCCAGCAGGGAGAGGACCAAGGACAGCGTGCCCGTGGGGAGCCCGGCCCAGCTCTGGGCATCACTACAAGGAACTCCATCTCCCTGCAAAGTGAGCTGTGCGCTGTGAAGCGGTCTGCAATCCGCACTGAAGATCATGTCACAGAAGCAACAAGAAAATCATGTGAAAACCAGGAAGAGACAGTTATTCAGCAAACAAATGCACGGCAACTTACCAAAATACTCATTGAGGAAAGCGAGCGAAGCCACGTAGCAGCCGAGGCTGAGTAGCTGGGCCACGACCATGAGCCAGTGCCAGGTCCTGACGGTCAGCGCCACCATCAGCAGCTCCGTGAGCACCAGTGCCGTGAAGGAGATGGCCACGACATGCACGAACTCGGACTCGAAGAGCACCAGTGCCCCGAACATGAGGATGCCGCCTGGGAGAGAGCACAGCCTTCCGCTGGGGCTGCCGGCTCCGTCACCGAGAGGCTGCTGCTAATGACTTCAACCGTGCCAACAGTCACGGGCCTGCACAGCTGGGGGGCTGAGCGGTGCCACACAGACACTCTGGACGGGCAGCGGTGCAGGATCTGGGGAGGCCTGCCCTATAGTTGGTGATCACACCCTGGTGCCCCCTACAGGGTCCGGCCACTGCCCACACGCTCCACGGCGCCTGTTTATCTGGGATGCCACAAAGGCAGCTGGCTCCTTCTAACTACAGGGTCCAGATCTCGTCAAGTCCTGCCACCACGCCAAGAAAGCAAGCCACTGTGTGCTGCTTTCAAAAGGGCTGATTACTTTTTTCAGAATTGTCATTTATTTGAAACCAGGTCGGTTTTTAGGTGACCTGGACCAGTAAGAAACGCCAGCCCACACTGTACTGGGAAGAGGCCAGCTGCTTGGGATTGACTCGCGAGATGAACAGAAGGCGATCTTCAACCGTTGACAAAACGTGGAGCCTGAGAACTTGAACCGGCAGGCAGAGTGCCGTTGCTAACAGAAGACAGGGCAGCTTCAGCCCAGGAGGAGAGGGTCCGTCTTACCTTGGTAAATGCTGATCAGAACCCAGATGAGGAAGGTCTTGAAGGATAAGGATCGCCCCTGGGGAGACAGGGGAGCAGCTCTGTCAATGGAGCAGCATGCACGTCTCCCCGTGGCCACGAGTGGGTAGCCTGTGAAGACTCCAGGCCCCCGGCCCACCCAGGTACGAACCCCGGCAGCTCCAGAGGGCAGGGGCCGGCCCCACCTAAGGAAGACACTGACCCGGGGCCAGGGCTCCCACGGAAAGAGGATGCGCCCTCCTCACAAGCACAGTCTTAGGCGGGGCACTGCAGCTCCCCCGCCTCGGCTCTAGGGGCCGCACCTTGGTGAGGTCCTTGTACAGCTCCGGGTACAGCATGGCCATCTCCGGCTTCACGTCCTGGTCCAGCACCAGCGAGAACACGGGGAACATGGTGTAGGCGGTTGCGTACCTGGAGGAGGGCAGGGGGGTTACCCCGGGGGCACACCTCTTCTACCAGGGGCCAAAGGCAAACTCTAAACTGAACGAAAACAAGTTGGCAACAGAGCAGAACCTGTCCTAAAGCACTGGAGCAATGCCTACAAGCCACGGTGCTCACAGGCAGTGGAATCCAAAGTTTCGGTTTTAATTACAGCTTTTTAATTAAAACTTTGAGACTGCTGCAGATGTCAGAACAGTTATCGCAGAGAACTCAGACAGACCCCAAGGAGCCGTCAGCCAGCTCCCCCGAGTGGCTGCATCTCCAGAACTGCAGCCAGCCTCAGGCCGGGAGGCCACAGGGGGCCCGGGAGGCCACAGGGGCCCCGGAGCCCGCCTGGAGTCTCCCTCAGCCCGCCGACCCCTGGTGCCTGCTCTCCACGTCACAACTGCTGCTGCCTGACGGCGACAGGCTGGCACCGCACAGCGGGCGCTGGCGTCCGGCCTCTCGCTCAGCTGGTCCCGGGGCCTGGCTCTGGGCAGGGCAGTCCCACAGCCCCTTCTCCGCAGTGCGTCTGTGCCAGCCTGTTTCCGGTTATCACTAACACAAATAAAGTGGCTAAAGACTGCACAGGGCTTTTTGCTCTGTAAAGGTAAGCTTGACTTATTTCTGACGGGGGTGCTGGCTGGGGCCAGAGGTCCAGGGGTGCAAGCAGCTGTGTGCTTCGTTTTAGCAGAAGTCGCCGAGCTCGCCACAGTGCCCAACCCACTACCTCAGGTCCGCTGCCTTGCAGCCCAAGCCTTCGTCCCTGGGCTGCAGGGACACAACTCAGTGGATCTCCTGAGTCAGCTGCTGGGCGTCGGGGCTTCGCAGGACCGTGCTAAATAGAGGAGGCGTCTTCCTATGGTGATGGGCACTCGGAGGTGAGGGCTATTGGGCCATAGGTTTGCTCTGTCTCTGGGCTGCTTTCCCACTGTGTGCTCCTGTCAGGAGCTGTGGAGACCCGGGAGCCCCCTTCTCGCCAACACCTAGCGAGGTCTGTGGTCTTAACTCAGCTGTGCTCCCCCAGGAGGCCTCCCGGTGGCTGTCCCAGGATGTCAGGCCCGTCCCAGGGCTGTCTGCCCTTCGTGTCTTTGCCGCTAACTTCACGTCCTGCTAAGAAGAACCGTGTCCGGCCGGGAGGGTACGGGCCCCAGGTAGGGGCAGCCCTGCTCGGATGCAGTGTGGCTTCCCCAGGAAAACAGCTTCTAAGCAGAACAGGTGACAGCGGGATCACCGGGGGACAGACGGAGAGGGGCCGCCTCCCGCGCTCCCGGGTGTGATCTTCCTGACTCTGGCCATGCGGGAAGTGCTCCGGCCATGGCCCTCCAGGTTCCCGGGGACCCATCCTCCCGACATGCGGCCGCTGCGTGTGCTGGACGGTCCACTTACCCGACCATGAGGAAGCCCTGGTACAGAGGGACCGAAGCGAAGTAGAAAACGGAGGAGAACACGGCCTGGAGGAAAAGAGCAGTGACACAGATGAGGCACCCGAGGAGCCATGGCCCACCGCCTTCCTGGCAGGCGGGGGCGTGGGGGGGGCGGAACGGGGTGGGGCTGGAGGCGGGGATGGTGGATTGGGGCGGGGCTGGGGCAGGATTGGGGGCGGGGCTGGGACTTGGGGCGGGGATGGTGGATTGGGGTGGGGCTAGGGGCAGGGCCAGGCGTACCTGCATCGTGGAGATGATGAGGCCCCGGTGCATGACGAACTGGCCGAGCGCCGCCGAGCGCTTGTAGCTGCTGCGCCCGTGCACCATGAGCAGGCGGCCGACGTGCTTGAACCGCGTGATGGAGAAGTCAGCTGCCAGCGAGGCCTGCCGCCCCTCCTGCAAGGGCGGGCGGGGTGCTCAGGACCGGCCGAATCCACTGGGGAGCGACACGCTGCTGGGGACGGGCTTGGGGGGCGCGTCCGACCCACAGCTCCCCGGAGTGCAGAGCGGGCGGCACGGTGCGGGCCCCCTGCCCAAGGGAGCCCACTCTCGGCCGAGGAGCGGCCGCTGCCCCCAGGACCTAGGGAGGGTTCAGCTCCAGCACTGTGGGTGTCCCAGGATCTAAGCAGGGGCCTTGGGCGTCTGCAAGCCATTCCTTGCAACCTGTTGCCTCAGCTGGAGCCGCCGACCCACGCCCCCACCACAAGCAGCGGCAGGTTCAGCTGTGACCAGACACCCGACTGTGGGCCCAGGAAGCAGAGGGGCCGGGATCCCGTGCATGCCCCACCTCTCTGGGTGTTTTCACATGAGCTCAGAGGACAGACTGGCCAGGGAACCGGGTCGTGGCAGGTTGTGACTGTCCCCACCTGGCCTTCAGGGAGCTGCTCCCGCAGGGCGGTGGGCCCCGCCTCGCCCCCTCCCTGCCATGTGCTGGAACCGCCCAGAGCAGGTGCGGGGCGGGGGCGGGGGCGGGGACAAGCCTGGCCGCACCTTCCCCTCGATGCCGATCCCGCAGTCTGCCGCCTGGATCATGCTCACGTCGTTCCCTCCGTCACCTGAGGCGGGGAACAGGGTGTGAGGGGACGCTCGCAGGGCCCGCCTCCCTCGCTGACAGCAAACAGGGGTCTGGGCCCCGGGTGTCATGCCAGTGGAGTCCAGCCAGTGGAGTCCAGCCAGTGGGGAGGCGCGGCGCGCGTCCTGCTGCATGATGGGGACGCTCACCGATGGCACAGGTGCGTCGGCCTGTGTGTTGCTGCAGCAGCTTGACGATGTGGGCCTTCTGGGTGGGCGAGCAGCGGCAGCAGACCACTGCCGGGCACTGGCAGGCCAGCTCCACGAACTCATGCTCGTAGTACTTCAGGCAGACCTGGAGGAGGAGCGGGGCCCGGGTTCACCACCACAGACAGAGAGGACGCGCAGCCCCAGGGCCAGGGCTCCCGGGTGGCCTCTGGCCAGCCCGCCTCCTCGGCCTCTGGCCAGCCTGCCCCCTCGGCCCCGCTGGAAAGACCCTAGCCTCTGGCCACATGGAACGCTCTGACCCCAGCTCCCCATCTCGGCTGGGAAAGTAAAGGTCCCCCAAAGCTGCGTAAAGGCTGCACGGCCCCACAGCTGAGCTGGACACCCCGAGTCATGGCCGTGGCTCTGCTGTCCAGGCCCAGTGGTCCTGTGCGGTTCTGCGGGGGCTGCTGAGCAGATTCCGGAGGTGAACAGCCCAGCACCGTGGGTGGCAGGCTCTGGGACCACGGCTGCCAGCCCCTCGGAGAGCTGGAATCGCGGCACCACCCGCAGGCACAGAGGGCGTGGCCATCTCTGCTGCTCCCCTGGGGAAGTGTGGGTACTGCCCACGCCCTGACAGGCGGCCTCAGAGTCCCACTGACAAGGGCTGGGTCACAAGAGGACCCACCACTCTGCCCAGACTCCTAGAAAACATCTGTGAGAATCACTGGCAAACTGCAGAACGCGTGGGTGTCTGGCGCCCACTTGTCTGGGTAACTGTGGCCGCCAGGCCCACGAGCAGAGTGAGCAGAGGGGACCGGACAGAGGGAATGGCCCAGACGTCCACGAGCTGCCCACCCCATGTGGGGGGTCTCCAGGAGCACAGGGTCTCCCGGGTCCCGGGGCACTGCTGGATGTCTGTGTGTGGATGAATTTAGATCACGACGTGGGTACCAGAGCCAGGACTCCACAGCGGTCACGCTGCTAACACGGAGCAAGCTCCGGGCGCCCAGAGAGGGACTGAGGGACTGAGGGAGCCGGCAGCAGAGCGGAGGCGAGAGTCGTGCGGGCCAGGCTCTCACCGCAGCACAGCGGCCGCTCCTCAGGGCCCACCCCTCACAGGGCTGCATGCGGCCTGCCGAGAGCAGGGACCCAGAAACAGTGCTGACGAGCAAGGCAGCCTGGCAGGTACACCTGCGGAAGCCCACAGGCAGCCAGCCAGCCAGACAGGTCTAGGGGCAGGACAAGCCTCACCTCCAGGGAGGAGGGCAGCCAGACAGACAGGTCTAGGGGCAGGGCGCGGCCTCACCTCCAGGGAGAAGGACAGACAGACAGGCCTAGGGGCAGGGCGCGCCTCACCTCCAGGGAGAAGGACAGACAGACAGGCCTAGGGGCAGGGCGCGCCTCACCTCCAGGGAGAAGGACAGACAGACAGGCCTAGGGGCAGGGCGCGCCTCACCTCCAGGGAGAAGGACAGACAGACAGGCCTAGGGGCAGGGCGCGCCTCACCTCCAGGGAGAAGGACAGACAGACAGGCCTAGGGGCAGGGCGCGCCTCACCTCCAGGGAGGGGGACAGAGTCTACACACAGGCCTGGGCCGGCGCCTCACCTCCAGGGCGTCCCCGGGAATGACCAGCGCACAGTCATGTTTCCTTCGGAACGCGTTCAGCTCCAGGTGGGCTTCTCCGCGGCTGGTCACCTCCACGAAAAGGGGGAAAGGCCCAGTTAGCACGACGGAGCTCCAGACACGGAAACGCTGTAACAAACTGTCTTCCCAATTTCTTCTGCAGTGCTGGCAGTAAACAGCTACTTATTTAATACCCTTGTTTCCCAATTTGTGGCAACTCAGAGCAGGAGACGCACCAGGAAGTGCACAAGTACTGCAACTGCAGCGAGATGAGGAGAGCGAAGAGGGCAGTCCCGCCCCGCCAGCGCTGGACGCCATGAGCGCTCGGGAGCACACGCGGGTGAGAGCGCGTGGCAGCCCCCGCCCCCGCAAGCGCTCGGGAGCACACGCGGGTGAGAGAGCGTGGCAGCCCCCGCCCCCGCGAGCGCTCGGGAGCACACGTGGGTGAGAGAGCGTGGCAACCCCCGCCCCCGCAAGCGCTCGGGAGCACACGCGGGTGAGAGCGCGTGGCAGCCCCCGCCCCCGCGAGCGCTGGATGCCCGTGAGCGCTCAGGAGCACACGCGGGTGAAAGAGCACGGCAGCCCCCGCCCCCGTGAGCGCTCAGGAGCACACGCGGGTGAAAGAGCACGGCAGCCCCCGCCCCCGTGAGCGCTCAGGAGCACACGCGGGTGAAGAGCGCTCAGCAGCACAAGCGAGTGAGCACATGGCGGCCACGAATGGACAGTCTACAGGCTCAGGGTTGGGTGGTCCGGTGGGTCTGAGGGAGGCTGAGCAGGGGGTGGGGGACGGGAGGACCATCTACAGATGCCTCATTCATTAACAAGGTGAGTGAGCAAAACGCTTGCTTTGTGTTTCGGTCATGAGTTTCAACTTCTTGTAGTTCAGGCCAACCAAGTATCTGGAGGATTAAACGATGTAAAATCGAGCCATAATCTCAAAATATCATTAATTTTAGGATGCAAACATTTCAGAAGCCAAAACACCAGTTTTTGTCATTCTTTCTGTGGAGATTTTATGGGGCATAAAATAAATGATGTATTATAGGACTAAAAGTTTCATGTGTTTCAAATTAATCCCAGACTCATCTTTAAGTAGGTAGTTTTTATTGTGGAGATTTTATTTGTGGGGCTATAACACTGAAAAGTCAACAAAAAATGATCTGAAGTTTTATCAGAATCATTAATAATTTAATTGCAAATAGTAGTCTGCAGGGCCTAATTTGCGATTCTGATGCTTCGAGATAAACGACATTTACATGTAAATTATATTCAAATCACTATTTCTGTAGGTGCAAGCGCTTCATTTGGAAGACATACACACCATGTCTGCTCAGCCACCATCAATCAAGACCCAAGAAACTTTTATTTCTTGTTTGAATCAAATTTCATCATAACTAATAGATACAGTGAACACATTAATTTAGATCATTTCTATTAATTTCCTTTTATCTAATTAAGGGAGAACATTTAATCTGAGGATGGCAGTAGATGAAAACCATGTCTACTTTGCATTTGCAGCGTGTCTCACCAAAGCGGCCTCTGGACCACATATGATGTGTGTGACTAAGAGACAGACATTATTTCTTGGCTGTGCCACACACCTTGCGGGGTCTTAGTTTCCAGGCCAGGGGTTGAACCCAAGGCTTTGGCAGAGAAAGCACCAAGTCCTAACTACTGGACCACTAGGGAACTGTAATTTTTTAAATCACTACACACTTTTATAAATCAAATGGAAAGTGATGGCAGTATGTCTGTTTTAAAATAAATATTTAGTGTTAATAATTCTAATAGTACTACAGGAAAATACTCTTGAATGTATATCTTGTTTCACTCTATCAAAAGCACTCTATCTTTTGATCACATTAACATATGTAACTAATAGAAATCTGTTTTTAACATTTATAAATTGAGCAAGGAAATTATTTCTCTTTTTAAATAGGTATCTAGTAATTAATTTACATTCTCACAAAACCAGTAAATTTTAATTCAAAACATTTAAAGTTCAAAGGGATGTGGATGTACACTTACCGGCCTGAACACATGCGTGTCCTGCGTTCGAGACACCAGGTGAGAACTCTTGGCGATGCACGTGGCAGTCTCCAGCTTGTCGCCTGTCAGCATCCATATCTAGGAGACAGTTCCAGTGCGTGAGCCCCAGCTCTGTCACGTGCTCACTTGTCAAGTCTCTATCCTTGGACAGACATCCGCACCTACAGCGTCACTATTCACAACAGCCAAAACGTGAAGTGAGGCAAGAGTCCACAGACGGATGGTGGAGAAACCCAGTGTGGTCCCTCCATACAGGGCAGGCGGTTCTGACGCCTCCTACAATGGGGGCGAACCCCGAGGACACTGTGCTAAGTGGAACAAACCAGTTGCCAAGGGAAACACTGCCTGACTGTGCCTAAATGCGGTCCCTAGAGTCGGACTCAGAGAGACCAAGCAGACCAGCAGGTGCTGGGGCTGCGGGAGGGAGAGCTGGCAGCCCAGGGGGCAGTTTCAGCTTGAGACTGGCGTGTGAAGGCAGGTGGCGGCTGCACGGCAGTGTAAGTGTGCCTAGTGTCACCGCTCTGTGCACTGGAGACTGTAAAGATGGAATGGAAACATCTCAGATGATGTGCTAACGGAAACAGCAAGAGCAGAGTAACGTTCAGATGCCTTAGCTGGAGCTGGGGCAAGCGAAGGACTGGGGTGGGAGCCTCGTGGCCGAAGGACCACAGAGCTGAGGGTCTGCAGGGCTCAGGACCCGAGATTCCTGTGTGAGCTCTCAGTTGAAAGCTGGGGTTCAAGATGGGTAGACGGGCAGTAGTTAAGCCAGAAATTGTTTATGTCAAATAAGGCATGTTGAACAAGACCATGAAAACTAAAAAGATCTAGCCCATTTATTATTGCAGGTATTTAACTTTTGCTGCACCCTGTGGCTTGTGGTATCTCAGTTCCCCAACTAGGGGCTAAACGTGGGCCATGGAAGCCCAGAATCCTAACCACTAGGCGACCAAGAGCTCCTGAGACCACTCTCACTTATAAATATCACACACATACATGTATCAGTGTGTAAATCTCCCTAGCCTGAAAAGCAAAAGCTTTATACATAACGGAACGGTTTACACCTACTTCCTGTAACATGGGTGGTTTCTATCATCTGAATTTTTCAGGTGCTTTCTGTATCATACATAAGCATGAATTTTGGGGCATAGGACACAAACTTACATGGTATACTGGCTCTCTGCTCAGTGGCTCCTTTCAGTGTCTGAGGATTTGTGTGTTTTTATTTCCGCTACACATTTAGATTGACTTCACTGAGCCTAGCTCTAAGATCATGACACCTCATTGTGCCAGGGTTGGAAACAAGCCACAGAACAAGAAGCCCCGCTCCCGACAGTCCGGTGACATGGCCCGCGAGCACCGTGGCTCAGGCTCAGAGGACTGGCCGGAACCGCGTCCTTCCACGGGGCGGGACGAAGGAGTCTGCGTCTGCAGGTGGGAAAAGGGGAGGAACCAGGGCAGAGCCTCACTGAGCCCTTCTCCAGCGCTCAGGGAGCAGCTGCTGCAGACACCCACACCTCTACAGGGGACGCGTGCGCTGCCCCGCTCGCTGACCACCCAGGAGGACACCCGAGAGCTGGACTGGGCGGAGCTCAGAAAAAAGCGCGGTGAACAGGCAGGCTGTCCGCTCTAATCCGTCTCGCGTCTCCACCCAACTTCCTGGCCAGACAGGCTGAGGTTGGCTCAGCGCTTGGAGTCCGAGCCGCTCTCCAATTTTGACTCCCACCTGGACAGCAGCTCAGACCTGCGCCCCTCCCTCAGTGGGTGGGCAATCTCCTGTGTTCCTCTGTGCTGTCACGGCGCCCTCATCCAGGTGTGCCAAGGGCATTGTTATCCGAAGCTGGCATGGCTTTGTGTCCTGACATTTCCCCCTAGTTTGCTCTCTGGTCCAGCAAGACACAAGTGTTTCTTTCCAGTAAAATTCTCAAAAGTGGAGGGCCTGTTCTGAGGCAGCACATTTCTTGCCCCCTGATAACTGCACTTCAGCTTCAGTGAGAGCACAGAAGGCAAGAAAACAAACTAAAACTTACACCCAAAGCCCTTGTCTCCCCGGACCCGAAGAGGACAAGCCGCTGGGAAGCCAGCCGGTCTGTGCGTCAGCAGACAGCATCATGCAGTTCATGGGAAGCCCCCAAAGTGGGCACAGGCTGCGGTGCGGGCACCTTGGGCCGGGCCAGGCCAGGGGGCAACTGGCCTGCCTGGGGAGTGCCTGCAGGCTGGGGGCGGCGTGGAACCGCCCCAACCTCTAAGGATGGACGTCCAGCTGTGGACACAGAGGTTTCCAGATGTGCTGGTTTCTTCTTCGAGGGTCATGCAGAGACCTCTGCTTACAGACACTTCCACGCTCTGTCTTATTTGAGTTCCAAGGGACCACCCCCAGGGGACGGGGTACCTGGTCTCAGGGGATTACCCTTGGGGGACGGGGTACTGAGTTCCAGGGGACCACCTCTGGGGGTGGGGTACCTGGTTGGGGGGATCACTCCCGGGCCCTACCTTGATGCCAGCATTGCGCAGCATCTCTAGGGTGGGCCTCACGTCCGCCTGCAGCTGGTCCTCCACGCCCGTCAGGCATAGCAGCTCCATCTCCCGCTCCAGGCTCTCCACCACCGCGGCCACCTTGAGCGTCCGGTCGTGGAGGCTCAACTTGGCCTGGTTGTAGCGGCTCTGGGGATGACGGTGGTGCTGGGAGTCACGCCGGATGCCCTGCCCGCCCAGCGACAGTGGCCCCAGGGGAGCTGCCCGCTCACCTCGAAGTCCTGGTACTGCTCCTCTGTGAGCGCCCTCTTGGCCACCACGAGCGTGCGCAGGCCTTCGCGGGCCATGTTCCCACACTGGGAGAGCACAGGCAGGTCACAGGCTCGCCACGGGCTCGGCACCCCCCCGCGGTCACTACCACGGCCTTCCCCGGGAGTGGGCAGCAGAGGAGCATCGCAGAAGAAGCTGCCCCCATCGCCTCCAGCGCGGTCCTCAGAGGAGGTGCTGGGGGGTAGGCCTCACGCCATCGCCCTTGCCACCGCTCGAGGGCAAGTATTGGTGGTTTTGTTTTTCAAGTTTGGGGAAAAAGTTTATAACCAAAATTCCACTCGGGTGCTCCCCTGACACAGAACAGCCCCTGTAAACTCAGGCTCCAAGAACCTGTGGGCTTCTGAATAAACCAGAAGGCCCTCAGACAACGACGGTACTACACAAAGACGCAGGCGGGGGTGAAAGATGCGTCCACAGAAGAAACTACAATGTTGGAAATGAACGCATAAAGGATTTTTAATAAAGTTATCTTTGTGAAAAACAATCTGACATTATCTGTCTGTTGCAAGACATTTATTGATTTGACCTCATAAAGCTAAATAAATTAAACAAGGATTTTATAATTAATTGCACATCATTATGACCAAAAGTAATTTTTATGGCATTTTACTAGGTCTTCAGGGAGTTTAATTTATTCATGTCCCTGATTAAATCCAGTGCCTGAAGGAGCTATTGATTCATATCGCCAATACCGTCATGGACGTGGGCTGTGGTCTCTGGACTGACAGACCAACTCCAGGCGTGCAGTGGGGGCGGGTCACACTGGACCCCGGCAACAACAGGCACGGTGGGGGTTCGCGCCCATGGGTCCAGGGGGTTAGTTCTCCTCTGAATCTAACTTCTTATTAACACATAAATGTGAACAACAAGTACAAGTCATACTTGTTTAGGGAGAATTTGATGAAAATATAGGATTGGTTACATCTAGGTCTTACTTTCCATGTTTAAAGTGAATCTTATGTATAAATTAGAATTAGATTAAAATTCTAACTTAAATCTTATAATAATTTAGGTTACAAAATAAGTATCAGGTTAAAATATAACTCCGGATATAAAGACAGTATTATTTCAGGCTTTTAGTGACTGATTAGTGATGCTTTCTATTTCTTCACCAACATAAAACAGTCTTCATAAGGACCCGCCTGCACATGCCCACGAAACCCCGAACGCCAGCTGTTCACACAGCAAATGCGTGCTGTGTCGCCAGCTCCCCCACCTCTTCTGCTCCATGGGCTGACTGGTGTCCAGGAGAAACCGGGACCTCGGTTCATCCAGCAGCCCCAGTGAGTGCCCGAGGCTCACGCCCTGCGCTGCGTCAGGAGCCCGCAAACGCCAGCGAGCACATACCTCCTCCTCCAGCCAGTCGTTGTACTGCACGATGGAGGCCATGGCCACGTCGGCGCCCTTCATGTAGAACGTGATCTCTGCCGTGGACTCGTCCTGCAACGAGACACGCCTGCTGAGGCCAGGCTGCCCAGAGGGAACAGCCCGAGACAGCAGCCCCCGAGAGCGCCTCTCTCCGGGCGGGCTACTCAACCCCTCCGCAGGCCCGCGTCCTCCCTGGGCGCCCAGGCCGATCGCAGCCGAGGCCACGACGGCAGCTTGCGAGGTGCTGTGCTGAGGCTTCTGAAGTAAAACCTGTACACACACATGTGCCTGGGACTGCAGGGTAAATCCTCTCAAATTTTCACAGTTTGAATGAGCTTCTAGTTTAGCCAGCATCCAAGATGTATGTGTGGTATTTGCTACAAAAATTTGACAGCAACTTCACGGTCGTAAGTCAGTCTTCAGGTAAACTCTTCAGCGGTTACTACAGTGGAAAACAAAGCCGCTCGAGCTGATTGCAAAACTCACCAGTAACACCTTATACTCTCTCCGCCTTAGTCGCCACGACCGCTGGAGCACAAGTTATCAGTCTGAATTTTGGGACAAGCATAAAGCCCTGCAGGGAGCCTCAGCAGCCCTGCAGTGAGCAGAGCCGACCCTGGCCGGGGCAGGGGTGGGCGTACCCTGACGATGACCCCCATGCGCTTGCTCTCCGACGTGAAGGGGAAGGTCTGCAGGATGCAGAAGGTGAGGATCTGGCCGCTGGGGGTCCGCAGCTGCATGGACGTGAGGTCTCTGCTGACCAGCGTGAGGCCGACGCTCTCTGTCCACTGCACCAGGGCCACCTGCAGGGGACCAGCGAGGTGTGAGGCTCCCCGCGGGGGACAGGCGAGGTGTGAGGCCACCGCTCCTTGCGGGGGGGAGGGCGTCAGGCCAGCGTCAGCGAGCTCGCTGAGACGCCACCAGGAGGCAAGGCTGGCCCTGCTTGTTCTGAGGCCTTTCTAGGGGCCCTGCTTGTTCTGAGGCCTTTCTAGGGGCCCTGCTTGTTCTGAGGCCTTCCTAGGGGCCCTGCTTGCTCTGAGGCCTTCCTAGGGGCCCTGCTTGCTCTGAGGCCTTCCTAGGGGCCCTGCTTGCTCTGAGGCCTTTCTAGGGGCCCTGCTTGTTCTGAGGCCTTTCTAGGGGCCCCTGGCCGCGCCAGGGTCCAAGGGCATGTGAACATGTCGCAGTGAGTCCCTGTGGGGCTGGAATCAGAGCCACCTTCCCCGGATTTCCAACACGTTACTAGGATACTAGAGAAGGCCGGGCCCTAGGAAGATGCTACGAGGCTACAGGACTATAATTCAGAGCACCAGTGATGTTCCCCAAATCATAGCATTCAAAAGGGACACACGGGCATCAGCAGAGGCATGTCAAGGCGGGGGCAAGTCAGCTACCCCACCGCCCCACGCAGGCGAGGACGGAAAGTGAAACTCCGTACACGTTTCTACACAACCTCTTTGTATCTGCACGTGATCCAGACCCCGAGGTTCGCCTTCAGCATATGCAGTGGAAGGTTACCATTACATCCTGACCTATAAATTGTATCTTCCTGTGAACACCCTATCATCTCGTTGGGCCCGCTGCAGTCAAGATGCAAGTTTCTATATCTGGTGACTCACATCTGTTTATTATTTAGCTTATGCTTGGTTTCACAACCCCTTGGAGGTAGCATTTATCACAAAAAATCAGTTGGGCTTCTGCTACCTAGCCTAGCATCCGTGTAGCTGTTCTTAGTGAGCATTCTGTGGTTTAACTGTCTGTTGCCAACAAAAGGAAAAGTGTTCAGAATGTCAATGGTATAGACTCTTCAGAATAAACACTTTAGTTACTGTTCTGATGTCAGTTGCTTAGCGCTGGGCAGAACTCTCTCTGATAAAATAAAACTTAACATTTCTGAGCAGGTTGTAAACAAATAGCCAGAGGATGGACAGGAACGCACAGGACTCCTTGCCATGTGCTCAGCACCCCAGCCACCACTACCTGTGGGCACACGCACGGGGCCGTGGGGCCTGTGAGGGCAGAGGGTCTCCCCGGCTCTGAGCTTCGCCACCCTGCCTTGGCGTGCCTCGGGGCTGCAGTCAGCCTCGCAGAGTCCAGGCCGCGCGCTCTGTTCATCTGAAGTAAACTAGTGCTGTTCTTTTTAGACGGATTTGAGGAGTAACTTCATATCCAGAGGTGTGACATGTAGCAGTGAAAGGAAGGAAAATTTCTAAAGTACTGACAGTTTGACTGTATTTTCTTCCTAAAGATGATTATGCAATTAAAACACACATGCTGCTTCAGAGCATAATGTTTCCCAACTCAGAATGAAGGGCATGAGCCAAGGGTGGGGGAGGCTCTTCACATGACTCCGGCAGTCAGGAGGGGAGGCTCTGCCAGCCACGCCTGCCCCCCGGGGGCACCGCACAGACTGGGTGGCCGCGGTCCACTCAGACCCCTGGGGCAGAAATGACCGCCCGGTTACGGAGCTGGACAACAGTGAAGGGGTCTATGACAGCCTCGGGGCAGACGCTTGACGTCCGCTGTGTTCAGGTCGCCACCCCCAGTGACCAGCACCACAGACACCTCTTGAGCCGAGGAGCAGCAGCCTCTCCTTCAGGGCGGCTGAACAGTGGGACGCTCAACGGGGCACTGATGACAGGAGGGAACACGCGGAGCCCTGTCTGAGCGCTGGCTTGTGTGAGGCAGGCTTCTGGGTCCTGGAAGAGACGGGGGTGAAGAGCTCATCCAGCGCAATCTGGGCTTTGAGAGTAAAAACCCAGCTTTCACCCTAGAAGTCACTAGTTCATGGTTAGCCACTTCTTCACAAGCAAAATGTCATCGCTCGAAAGAAGCGCCCAGGCTGCTCTACGGTTCCATACAGCCAGCGTTCGCACCTGTTTGTGGTGGCACAGGTGTTCAAATTTTTTGCTTCTGTTTAAACTGGGTGGTTGTTTTCTCACGATGAGTTTTTTGGGTTCTTTATCTGTACTGGTTACTGGTCATTTATCAGATATGTATTTTGCAAACACATCCTAGAAGTCTGTGGCTTGTCTTCGTTTTCATAACAATGTTTCTCAAAGAATACAGGATTTTTACCTCAAAGTCTAATTTAACAGTTTTTTCTTTTACAATTTGCACTGTTTGTGACCCACAAAATCATTGCCTAACTCAAACCGACAAAGATCTTCTTATACGTTGTCTTTTAGAAATTTTATACTTTTGGTTTTTCATTTAGGTCTATGGCCAATCTGAGTTAATTTTTATAACAGTGAGACATATTGGTTCAGGCTCTGTTTTGCAAATGGCTGTTCAAATGTTCTGCACCCCATTTATTCTGATCATCTTTTCTGTAACGGATTTCCATGGCACCTTTATAAAAAATCAGCTGACAGTAACAGAAAGTCTTCGAATCCGTGTGTACATTTCTCACATACACTGTCCTCAAGTTTTCTTCACTGTCTTACTTTCCAGCATACAAATGCTGTACGTATTGTTAGATCTATCCTTAAACATGTCATAGTTTTCTGTGTGTGTGCTAGAAATGGTACATTAAAAAATTTCAATTTCTAATTGCTCATTGCTGGTATATACAAATAGGAGTAATTCTTGTATATGGATATCATAACATACAACTTTGGTAAACTCACTTATTAAGTCTTAGGAGAAAGTTAAACTTTCCGCAGAGCTTTTGGGATTTTCTATGAAGACAATCACATTATCTATTGAAAAAAGGGAGAGAGTTTTGTTTCTTCCTTTTTTCTGGCCTACAGAGGTTTCATGTAGTTCTCACACTCCATTCTGCTAATCTGTATTCTTCCTGAACATGGATATTAGAGGTTTTAAAAAGTCTGAGCATCTGGGCTGGTCTAGTATGCTCTTCTAAACCTTATGCCTACCTGTCTGTTACACACTCGTCACAGGCATAATTTTAGGTGTGTGTGCTTAGGTTGCAGTCACTGTTTTGTATTGTTTACTATTTTTGCCAAGTTTTTCCACTTTATTTAATTTTCAAAGGATCAGCCTTTGAATTTACTGCTTATCCAGTCATTGCTTTCATGCTCTCCTCTACCTTTGCTTTCTCCTACTTTCCTTGGCTCTGCCGTCTTCTCAACCGTCTCGGCTGGACACCAGCTTCACTTGCTCCCCTCCTTGCTGTCAGCGCAGTCCTGGTTTGACGTGCAAGGCTCGACCCAGCCTGTCTGCTGGCTGAGGTGGAGTCCCCACTGCCGACTGCTCCCACGAGGGGGGCCTGGGTGGAGCTGCTCGGGGTGCACGGCCACGGCCTTGGCTCCTCCTGGGCTGTCACCCTCACGTTGGGTCACACCACTGCTGTGTGGTGTTTCTAAGGGGACACTCGCAGAAAGAGAGCTGCCGGCTCAGGCAGGGGCCAGGTGCGTGGCCTCACAGAGAAGCGGTGCAGGGGTGGCTGGAGCAGCTGCTGCCCCTTCCTGCTCCCTCTGGATGTGGTCAGTGATGGAAGAGACCACGTAAGGATGACTGCTTCTAACTTGGCTTTTAAACATTTCTAACAATGTGATTATTGAAAATAATATGAAGGTCAAAATAATTAAAATGCAAGTGTGAAAAATACGTATTTAAATGGGAGCTTGAGCTAAATCTCATGCACAGGCCAGTGAGTAACATGCTTGGGCAATCACTGTCACAGGCAATTTGTTTATGCTCTCACACTTCTCCATGCTAGGCAGCCAGTGTGGGGCAGATTTTGTTATTAATTTTCGCTGTAATTCCATTATTCAGGAAAATCTGTGCTGTCGTTCTTGAAAGATTAGGAGAAGTTTCCTTTACCATATTAGCATCTGCATAGCCACCAGCTCCACTCCAGGGACACCTTTCCTACCACACGCCGTATAAATCACAGTTTGATCACTGACACATCTTCATTTCCAGTTGCGGTACTGCCACCACTGCTATAATTTGATAGAATTATGAACAAAATGTGCACGCTGACCACCGGGAACAGCTGCCAGTCGATACTCAGGGCAGGCTGTGCGGTTCGTGTTCTGTCCTGCTCCTGAGGGCCATGGAGGGGGACTCAGGCCACAGACGGGGAGCTGCTCCCCATAAACATGCTGACCCAACACCGTAGTTAGTCCTGCTTCAATAAGCACACACAAAAAAACGGGTGTAAAGTTACAGCATGCAGCATACACTGGAGTAAATCAGAAGCAATGCTATTAGGGACGGTCATTCTTTTGTTTGTAAATAATCCACTCGTGGTTTGTCATTAATTTCAGCTGATTCCTGCACAGACACGTCCACGTGAACAACACTAGCCATACCCTGAAATAATAGTTAAGACAGAACTTACAGAGGTGAAGGGGAAAATGTTACTAACAGCAGATTTGCAGGTTTAAGTCACTGAAAATCTCAGCCTATCGATCATTTTGAGCTGAGCTGACTGGAGTCTTGGGTTTGCATCGTGTTGGCCTTGCTCACTGAGGTGATGACCTGGTGCCCGAGGTGCTGCCCCTGAGCTGACTTGGTGGCGCCCGTTGGTGACACTGGCTTGGTCTCAGCTTCTGCAGCTGCACTGGACACAGAGCTTACCAGGGCTGGGTTTTAACTTTGTCCAGGAATTTCCGGGAACATTTGTCTGCTAAGCTGGAGTTTGCTATGCTGAGGCTGTACTGGCAAAGTGACAGGCAAGTGAAACTTTCTACTCTCTTGGAGAAAATGAAATATTGATCACTTATCATAAGAAACAGCAACTGGAGCCTAAGCAGGCTGCAGGTCCTGAATACGAAATTACTCCTGCTCTGACAGCCCAGCCCCCGCTACACGTGACAGCTTCAAGCACGCTCGTCACTGTAAGTGTGCAGGGACCGTGCCTCGGACAGCCTCTCACGGCTTGAAGTCAACCCCCAGACGCCATTCCTGGAACAGGAGAAATGCATCTGTGCACATGCTTAGGTAAGTCAGAAGACGCTCTCTTTTCAGGAAAATGAACACGAAGAATTGCCGCAATATGAGAGACTCAGAAACCAGTACATTCTACTCAATAAGTCACACTTTCTGATGCTAAGATGACACAGGAGCCTAAGCAAATAGGGATTATAAGAGTGAGTATGGTGTTGACGTGAGTATACAAAGCCGGTTAAGTCTCCTAAATGATAAGGTTGCTTATTAACTGCACACATGCTGACAGGTCAAGGCTGAGGGCAAGGAGAGAACATCAACTAAGCCATTTCCCTGAAAAAAGCTCCAGGGTGCAATATTCTACCACTTTATTCAATAAAAAATGCTTTTAAAACAGTACTTTGGTGATTGGGAAACAATGCTATCATCTGTCAACCTAACTGCAGCAAAGTTCAATAAGGGAAATAATGAACCGTTTTGATGATTTTCCTTGGGCTTCAGGGACCTGCAAACACTGCGTCCACAAAGTGCTTTAAAAACTATGATGAAGTCAAGTCTTTTCATGTTCAGATTTGAAATATGGGCTAGGGATTTCTTAGAGGTTATTTACTGGCCTGCCATTTTAAATCATTGTCCAATTTCTAAAGTAGGAAGAAATTTTGAAATAAAAAATTTAAATATAAGGCTAGTAGTTTTAATTTAGTTTTGGAAATCTTTGAATCATTGAAATCTCTCTCTATTGTGAATTCCTAATTTAAAATTTAAAAAATGTTAACATAAAAGTCTAAAGATAAAAATTCTAAGTATTTTAAATAAAACTTTGTATTTATTTTTGGAAGGTAATAAGGTAAACATATAAGATTTTTAAAACTTCCAATAAAATTTTCCTTGGAAAACATCTGTGGTCTAAGTTTTCCATGCTCAGGACTAGGAAAAAATACGTTTCAATAAGTAATCACATGGAGCTCGAGAGGATTTCTAGAACACTAGAAAGTGTAACTCCTTTGCAAGAAAAAGAGGGGCAGCGTTGCCCTCCAACGTGTGTCTGCTCCAGGCCAACCCGAGGCCAGGCCAGCCTCCCGGACACCTGACTACCCACCTCTGCGGCCCAGGCCCCACGTCCACTGCGACCGCGAGTGACGTGTGTTCCAGGTGATACACACGCGGTTCCAAAGGCCGTACCGAGCTCTGGTGGAAAGGAGGTTTCTACACACCTGCTGGTCAATGAGGTCTATCAAGCAGAGCACGGGGGGGATGGACGGGACTGCGCTCCTGCCCGCTGCATCACTCACCAGGGATGTGGGGCCTGGAGGCTGTGCCCCAAGGGTGGATCCCACCGCCAGGCTGTGTCCCACGGCCTGGATCCATTCTGCACGAAGGCTCAGCTGCGCTGCGGGGCGTCCCCACGGCTGACCACAGCCTGGCTCACAGCTCACAGGTTCCCCAGCACTTACTGGGAAGACAGGCACTGAGCCTCACAGAAGGGAAAGGCTGAGCCATGGGGCAGGCTCCTGCTGGCCCTGCTGGGGAAGCCACACACACCGGTGGACGTGACAGCAGAGAAGCAGACTCACAGATTCAGATAACAGATGAGTGGCGACCAGTGGGGCGGGGGAGGTGGAGGGCAGGCCGGGGGGAGGAAGAGGCACAAACCGTCATGTACAAAACAGGCTACAACACGGGAAACACGGCCAACATTTTACAGTACCTATAAACGGAGTATAGCCTTTACAAATTGTGAACCACTGAGCCACCAGGCAAGTCTACCTTGTACACCTGTAACTCATACGGTCTATCAGCTATACTTCAGTTTAAGAAAAATGGAAATACCTCTGTAACGAGAGCTTCAAAAATAAATTTTAAAAAACCACAGCTGTGGTAGGAGCTCTGTCAATGCCCCAAGCTGCTGCTCCACTGGGGGTTCGCCATCGGGAAGTCAGGACAGGCTGTGGGCCCTGCGCTGCACACCCCGGCCTGCACCCTCTCAGAGCCTGGCAGTACCAGGGGAGGGACTAACTGGGGCGCGGGGCCTCAGCTGTGGTATGACCGACTGGATCTCCAGGGTGGAGAAGAGCTGGCCCCACCTGCGGAATAAACAGCATTCCTAGGGCTGAGCTTCCCAGGTGGCACCAGTGGTGAAGAACCTGGCTGCCAGCGCAGGAGACGGGAGAGACGCCTGTTGGTCCCTGGGTGGGGAAGATGCCCCAGAAGAGGAAACGGCAACCCACTCCAGTATTCTTGCCTGGGGATTCCCATGGGCAGAGGAGCCTGGTGGGCTACAGTCCACGGGCTGCAAAGAGTTGGACATGACTGAGTGACTGAGTGTGCACACACACACATACTGTACCTAAATTCTAGCAAAATACCTGGAGATCTGACTTGCAAGCTTGGTGATTGCCTTGGAGAGAGATCACAGGAGGATGCAGCCTGCAGACCTCACGGTGTCAGCAGGCAACAGGTCCTGCTCCCCGCCTCCCTGTACCCAATCCCAGGGGGCTCTGGGATGAGAAAGCACCTGCCCACAAGGACGGGCTGAGGGCAGGGGTTAGGCCAGGAGGGCACTGGCCTGTGGCGAAAGCCCATTCTGAAAACCACAGACAAGCCCTCCTCACCCCACGAGAAGACGGAGCAAGCACTCCTGGTGGGGCCGGGAGGAGCCAGGGGAGGCGCTGTCTGCGCCTGCGGGCCTGCCTCGGACGCGGCCCTCGGTGACTGACCTCGTCAGGGCTGGAGGCCTGGTAGGTGCGGTTGTCATCGCTGAAGTCCTGGTCCGCCTCGGCAACCTCGGTCTCGCCAGCTGCGCCGCGGGCCTCATACACAGGCGTCACGTTGTGACACAGGGCGACAGCCTTCACAGCCTCGTGGACCCGGCTGCTCACGCTCCTCCTCACCTTGGGCGCAGACGACGCGGCTTTCCTCGGAGGGGTTGAAATGGTGCTGCTTCCGCCAGCCTGACACTGTGTCTGCAAACACGGACGTCGCAGGGTTAGAGGCAAGCGGGCGCATGCTGGAGTTACCCACACGCACGCCTGTCACGGACGGCCAGGCCGGGCTGGAGAGTGGCTGGGATGACAACCGCCTGCATGTGACCCACGGGGCAATGACGCACCTGGGGATCCTGGGGCCACAAGGTGCCTGGACATTTCCCGGTTGTCCAGTAACCGAAATGTTTGCTACAGTACTCAAAATTCGACCATCTCCTTTTAGTAGGTTCACTGCAGCCTGTCATGCAGGTGCCCAGTCCTTAACAATTCCTGTTTATCCACCACTTCTAAGAGCAAAGTTAAGAACAGAAGACTCCCAAGTGCTTTCCTTTCTCCTTAAAAACTGTGTGCATAACTGGTCTGAAGTTAAGAGCAGGAAAAAGCATTTAGGATGGTTCCCTTAATACTATGGACTCATTGGCTTTGCATCAGTCTCTGAAGTTAACTGTCTGGTTTGCAGACAAGGAGTGTTGGATATAGTAATTGCCTCCTGACAGCCCTGGACACACCCCACCCACAACCCTGTTCACCTCCTCCTGGGTGGGGCTGTGGGAGGACCCCGACCCCAAGGCCCATCAGATGCTTCTCCACGGAACACAAGGGTAACTCCTGACACCCCTGGAAAGCCTCTCCGCTTTTGGGTGGCTGTGCAGAGCAGCTAAGCCATGCCCATCCGCCCGTCAATCACGGATCCGGCTAAGGAGGGGGTGGCCCCCTGCTCAGCTGGCGCCCCTTCCAGCCTGCGCCCCCCACCCATACCTGCATCCTGACCGCACACCCACACAGCCACCAAGCAGCCCTGCTCCTGCTGACTCAGGCTGAGTGCTTCACTCCACTCAAGTCCACTCAGGATCCCAGGTGTAAGTACGATCAGGCTGCACCAGACTCACGTTCCGTTACAGTGGACTTAAATTATTGTCATCTCATTAACACTAACAAGCAGAAGGGAAGGAAGAAATCCATTCACATAAAAACCTGGATAACCAGCCAATGAACATAGCTTTCACTAAAAAACGTTTGTAAGATTCTTCTTAGATGGGATACTATTTGCTGTGTCTATATGACATCTTTTCTGCTTTTAATTTTTTCTAGTAAAATAACATTTGGAGCTACTGAAGTCATATTCATGGGTAATACAGGTTTTTTTTTTTTTTTTAAGATATCACCTGGCACTATTTAACCTAGACACAGATCGCAAGACAGGAGATAGTAGTCCTCCATTAAAATTTTTTCATCTATTAATAAATACTCTAGGTTCCAAAATACTCTATTAAAATGAATGACATCCAAATTGACTTTCTGTGTTTGTGCACAGATGAGTACTTCTGGGGGTGTCTGATCATACATATCACCCACACACACTCAGGTAAGGCTGTTTTCACTTGATAGCATCTCAAAAGTAAAGTACATGCCAGATGGGTGCAGTTCACAGAAAAAAGAGATGGTTTTCACAAAACTGAATATAAGGCTGACAACATACTTTGTGTTCAGAAAAAGCAAGAGAGTTCCAGAAAACATCTATTTCTGCTTTATTGACTATGCCAAAGCCTTTGACTGTGTTCATCACAATAAACTGTGGAAAATTCTGAGAGAGATGGGAATAGCAGACCACCTGACCTGCCTCTTGAGAAACCTATATGCAGGTCAGGAAGCAAGAGTTAGAACTGGACATGGAACAACAGACAGGTTCCAAACAGGAAAAGGAGTACGCGAAGGCTGTACATTGTCACCCTGCTTATTTAACTTCTATGCAGAGTACATCATGAGAAACGCTGGACTGGAAGAAGCACAAGCTGGAATCAAGATTGCCAGGAGAAATATCAATAACCTCAGATATGCAGATGACACCACCCTTATGGCTGAAAGTGAACAGGAACTAAAAAGCCTCTTGATGAAAGTGAAAGAGGAGAGTGAAAAAGTTGGCTTAAAGCTCAACATTCAGAAAACAAAGATCATGGCATCTGGCCCCATGACTTCACGGGAAATAGATGGGGAAACAGTGGAAACAGTGTCAGACTTTATATTTTTGGGCTCCAAAATCACTGCAGATGGTAACTGCAGCCATGAAATTAAAAGGCACTTACTCCTTGGAAGAAAAGTTATGACCAACCTAGATAGCATACTGAAAAGCAGAGACATTACTTTGCCAACAAAGGTCCATCTAGTCAAAGCTATGGTTTTTCCTGTGGTCATGTATGGATGAGAGAGTTGGACTATGAAGAAAGCTGAGCGCCAAAGAACTGATGCTTTTGAACTGTGGTGTTGGAGAAGACTCTTGAGAGTCCCTTGGACTGCAAGGAGATCCAACCAGTCCATCGTAAAGGAGATCAACCCTGGGTGTTCATTGGAAGGACTGATGTTGAAGCTGAAACTCCAATACTTTGGCCACCTCCTGCGAAGAGTTGACTCACTGGAAAAGACTCTGATGCTAGAAGGGATTGGGGGCAGGAGAAGAAGGGGACAACAGAGGATGAGATGGCTGGATGGCATCACCGACTCGATGGACGTGAGTCTGAGTGAACTCCAGGAGTTGGTGATGGACAGGGAGGCCTGGCGTGCTGCGATTCATGGGGTCGCAAAGAGTCGGACACAACAGAGCGACTGAACTGATGCATACAGCCACGCCGAGGCGTCTCTGGGGAAGGTGCTGCATTGCAGCTTGGCATGTGACAGGCCCTGTTACCGCAGCAGCACTGGGCACACTGGCAGGAGACACCTGCAGGGCTGGGCCCGCTCACCTGTGCGTAGGCATTCACGAGGTGGTTCTGGATCTCATCCATTGTGTCCGTCCCATAAGACACGGTGCCCAGGTGCAGCCGCTTAAACACCATCTCGTTCTGGGTGAGGGTTCCTAGGACAGAAACAGCAGGACACCGTCAATGCAGGGAGCTCGCTGGCGGTTCAAGGCTGGGCCCCAATGCACCACACGCAGGGCTGGCTGTGCCCTGCACCCTGAGCATGCGCTCTGCCACACTAAGCATCACCAAGTGCCGTCCATACCACCCTCATCTGCTCCATTTCACTATGAGGGCCGGTGCTCTTCCCGCAGCGTCAGGCTCCCTTTCAGTAATTCCCAGTGATGGGCTGGGGGCGGGGGGTTCTGGTTCTGCAGAGACAGTCCGGCCCTATCTCCCGGTTCAGATCTACTGTTGGTCCAAGGCAGATTTGCCCCTTGAGAGAGAGATGGGTGGAAAACTGGAAAAGTGACCCACAGCCAAGATCAGAACGTCGGTCCCTTTCACATGAATCTGTCGTGAACCACGAACTATTTTCCACCGAACAGAAACAACCTTCTCGAGACTGGACACCACATGAGTCGCAGAGAGAGGAGGAGAGGAGGCAGAGGCGCTTTCCCAGCTGCTCTCCAACCCGTGGGCCACCCTGTGTGCCCTCCTCACCCAGCCTGGGACCAACCACCAACCCGGGAAAACCACTTTCAGGAGGGTCCATGGTTTCGGCCTCCAATCAGAAAGATACACAACAGGCGCAGTGAAGTACCAGCATGGCAGAGGGGAGGCAGAGGAGAGGCCGTGTACTTCAGAAACTCAGTGAGCTCTCATTAAAAGTGGCACAGGAGGTCCCAACGTTACTCATGAGCCTGACAGGAGACTGCAGCCACTGTACGTGGATCACTTACTATGAAAACACACACACAAGCATGGACCTCAACATAAGAAGACACACACAAGCACGGGACCTCAATATGAAAACGCTCACACGAGCACGGACCTCAACATAAGAACACACACACAAGCACGGGACCTCAATATGAAAACGCTCACACAAGCATGGACCTCAACATAAGAACACACACACAAACACGGGACCTCAATATGAAAACGCTCACACAAGCATGGACCTCAACATAAGAACACACACACAAACACGGGACCTCAATACGAAAACGCTCACACAAGCATGGACCTCAACATAAGAACACACACACAAACACGGGACCTCAATATGAAAACGCTCACACGAGCACGGACCTCAATGTGCAAACACACACACAAGCACAGGACCTCAATGTAAGAACACACACACACACACGGGACTTCAATATGAAAACGCTCACACGAGCACGGACCTCAACATAAGAACACACACACAAACACGGGACTTCAATATCAAAACGCTCACACACACAAGCACGTGACCTCAACATAAGAACACACACACAAACACGGGACCTCAATATCAAAACGCTCACACGAGCACGAACCTCAATGTGCAAACACACACACAGCACGTGATCTCCATATGAAAACACACACAAGCATGTAACCTCAATATGAAAACGCTCACACAAGCACGGACCTCAATGTGAAAACACACACACGAGCACGGGACCTCAATGTGAAAACACACACACAAGCACGGACCTCAATGTGAAAACACACACACGAGCACGGGACCTCAATGTGAAAACGCTCACACGAGCACGGACCTCAATGTGAAAACGCTCACACGAGCACGGGACCTCAATGTGAAAACGCTCACACAAGCACGGGACCTCAATGTGAAAACACACACACGAGCACGGGACCTCAATGTGAAAACACACACAAGCACGGACCTCAATGTGAAAACACACACACGAGCACGGGACCTCAATGTGAAAACGCTCACACGAGCACGGACCTCAATGTGAAAACACACACACGAGCACGGGACCTCAATGTGAAAACGCTCACACAAGCACGGGACCTCAATGTGAAAACGCTCACACGAGCACGGGACCTCAATGTGAAAACGCTCGCACGAGCACGGGACCTCAATGTGAAAACGCACACACGAGCACGGGACCTCATGTGAAAACGCTCGCACGAGCACGGGACCTCAATGTGAAAACGCTCGCACGAGCACGGGACCTCAATGTGAAAACGCTCACACGAGCACGGGACCTCAATGTGAAAACGCTCGCACGAGCACGGGACCTCAATGTGAAAACGCTCGCACGAGCACGGGACCTCAATGTGAAAACGCTCGCACGAGCACGGGACCTCAATGTGAAAACGCTCACACGAGCACGGGACCTCAATGTGAAAACGCTCGCACGAGCACGGACCTCAATGTGAAAACGCACACACGAGCACGGGACCTCATGTGAAAACGCTCGCACGAGCACGGGACCTCAATGTGAAAACGCTCGCACGAGCACGGGACCTCAATGTGAAAACGCTCACACGAGCACGGGACCTCATGTGAAAACGCTCGCACGAGCACGGGACCTCAATGTGAAAACGCTCGCACGAGCACGGGACCTCAATGTGAAAACGCTCGCACGAGCACGGGACCTCAATGTGAAAACGCTCGCACGAGCACGGGACCTCAATGTGAAAACGCTCGCACGAGCACGGGACCTCAATGTGAAAACGCTCGCACGAGCACGGGACCTCAATGTGAAAACGCTCGCACGAGCACGGGACCTCAATGTGAAAACGCTCGCACGAGCACGGGACCTCAATGTGAAAACGCTCGCACGAGCACGGGACCTCAATGTGAAAACGCTCGCACGAGCACGGGACCTCAATGTGAAAACGCTCGCACGAGCACGGGACCTCAATGTGAAAACGCTCGCACGAGCACGGGACCTCAATGTGAAAACGCTCGCACGAGCACGGGACCTCAATACGAAAACGCTCACACAGCACGGGACCTCAATGTGAACACACACACACAGCATATGACCTCAATGTGAAAGTGCTCACACACGCGCAGGACATCAATATGAAAACACACACACAGCACGGGACCTTAACGTGAAAGCACGCACACAAGCACGGGACCTTAACGTGAAAACACGCACACAAGCACGGGACCTTTGCTTTTCCCGCTCCACAGAAGGACAGCCACACGGGGCGGGGGGCCGGTAAATGCCCTGTGAGCCCATCCCTGGACTGCAGGCTGGCTCGACGTCTGAGGATCCCTGCACTTGTGTTGAAGCTCCGAGGAGGGGTGCCCTCAGGCACTGACGCAGTTCTAAGTGTGAACATGACGGAGAGCCATGTGATCACAGCACACGCCGGACCCTCCTCATGGGTTCTCGCCCCCCGCCCCTGCCCCCGATAGGAGATTTACTTAAGAGACTGTTTTGACAAACACTCTCAGAAGAATGCATTACATTATATACACGTATATATATGCTGCGACCAGGCCTTCTCGAGTTGTGGCGAGGAGGCCTCTCTAATCACGGGCGCGGCCTTCTCGCGGTGGTGGCCTCTGCTGCTGTGGAGCACCAGCTCTAGGGCACACAGGCTCCCGCAGTCGCAGCTCACAGGCTCGGCCGCCTGGAGGCACGTGGATCCCCATGGACCAAGGATCAAACCAGCATCCCCTGCACTGGCAGGCGAATTCTTAACCAGTGGGCCAGGGAAGTCCCCCATCCCTGCTTTAAATGGAAGTAACTGGCATGGAGAAGTCAAAGCAACACTTGCGGTCAGGCTGTTAGTGAAACAGCGAGCGAGACAAGAACACGGACCCTCTGATAGCAGATCGCACGTCTGTCACCGCGGGGCGCTGCTGCAACCTGAGGCTTGACTGACAACCAGGTTCTGGTGCCAGTATCTGCGGAGCCACTCAGAAACACGCCGCCTCCTCCACAAGCGTGCCACGCTATGCATAAAAGAGCTCCTAAAGTAAGCACAGCCCGACAGGTGACGAGAGCAACAGCGAGTCCTCGGCCTCCGGCGCAGGCCGGGTGCGGACTGGGCCGTCCACCAGCCTCAGAGAGTGGCTGAGGGACGGGCCACAAGGTGACAGGGAAGCGGCTAAGTGGCGGGATTAAAATATCCATTCACGGACTTCCCTGCCTGCCCACTGCCTAGGAACCTGCCTGCCAGCGCGGAAGACACAGCGTGGATCCCCGGGCCGGGAAGGCTCCACAGGCAGTGGGGCAGCTAAACCCATGAGCCCCAACTACTGAAGGTGCATTCTAGTCTGGGAGCTGAAACTTCTGAAGCGCGCGTGCTCCAGAGCCCTGCTCTGCAACAAGAAGCCACTGCGATGAGAAGCCCCCAGACAGCAATGAGGACTCACGGCACCCAAAAATAAAACAAAAAAATAGATAGAATCAAAACCAACCAACCAACCAAAAAACAGCGTTATATCTTATGGTGCAATAATGGAAACAAAACTTCTAAAGTGATAAGGCTAATTTACCAAACCATGTAAGCAGACATTCGACATTATTTAACGGGGAGTCACATTCTACGTGCAGCACACCAGGCCTTCCTGTGAGCCCTGAAGCACTGGCACCCTCCCTCACACCCGGGCACCCGCGTCGGTGAACAACCACACCAGCGAAGCTGTTCAGGCTGCTTCACTGAGGCCCCACTCGGGCTCACCCAGCAGGAGACACCGCCGTGGTCCTCTGGGGTCAGGCCACCAGCACATCCCCCGTGCATGTGTGCACACTGCTGGGCACATCTATGCTCTGGTGCCCTTGGAAACCAGGGAGACAGTGCTTCCACGGGCCGCCACCGCTTCCTACAAAGTTCCCTGTGAGTCGAGTCTCAGCAAGGCAGTGTGCTGGGCAACGGATGCTATGATTACAATGCATCCGAGAACCTGTTGTTTCAGAGGGTGTTTCAGGAATGGCTTTGTTCTACATGAAGACAAAAACTAACAAAGGAATTAATGTATTGCTTTAACAGGCTGCACCCAAGTCCAGTTTTAAAATTTATGAATCCTCAGCAGCATTGTTCTCAAACAATGGCATCTTGGGGCCGGCGGGGAGAGGGGACGTCCTCTCAGCAGGTTCGGGGCACACAGCCTGTCCTCCGGCTTCAGCATCATCTGCGCGCTGATCACACCACGCCTAGGATTTCTGGTCAGTGTCAGCACGCTCTGCATCCTGGCAGCTAACAGATGTCTACCCTTGTCGAGTGAATTACTTTATGTTTCACGCACCGGCGGCCTCAGATGCGTCACTATGGCAACGTCATTAATTTCAGATCTTACCGGAAACGTGCACTCCAATCAAACCTAATTACAGCACACGGCTTTCTTGTCCAGGAGGAGGAAACTGTAATGCAATTATTGGAATACTTCATTTTCTGTTCTGCTGCGGCAAATGAGAGACACCCTGATGGACGCTTCTTGTCAGAAAGCTTATTGATGAAGCGCAAACCCAATTTACAGCCGCACGAAGACCTACCTCACAGCTCCGCCAGCCCCATGAGGCTCCTGACAGCAGCTCACCCCCAACCCAGCCTCCGATGGGAGGGGTGCCCACACCCGGCTCATCCTGGGAGCCGTCCTGGGGCCTGAAAGGCAGGCCAGACCCAGGAACTCAAGAACACCGCCACACAGCAACATCAGGAGCTGAAGGCTTCCAGTTTAGAAGACGAAATGAATAATATTTTCTCTATTTTATACAATTATTCTGGTTTTTTTTTTATTCCCTAAAATCTCAGGAACCAAGATCATTTATCCAAAACCTAAAGAAGCCTTTAAAAGTAGCCTTTTAAAAGTAGCAGAGTGAACTGTGGGAGAAATGAGGCTTTGTTTTTATGACTCTGGGCAAAAACCACTTATCCTTACCCTGACTGTAACTCCAACTCAATAAAGAAAAACGGAGGAGCTTACAGAATGCTAACTTTGTTATTGTTTAAAATGCAAAACAACAGTTAGGCTTTGGAGGACAAATATTGTCACAAAACCTTGACTTAATGACATCACACCGGCAGATACAGAGACTCGAGCTGACCACGTTCTGTCAGGCATGAACTTTGTACACTTCCGTGAAAGAGCAGGTCAGTGCCCCCCAGGGCGATCACGCACGATGGCCACACGAGGATTTCTGGTCCAGACAGCACCTGCTCCCCTGGGAAGAACGAGGTAAACTTGGCACTGGGGCAGGAGGTGACCACAGAGGCCCTGAGAGGGGGCAGGAGTGGTGGCTGGGGGTGGGGGGCCGGGCCTGAGGACGTGCCGAGCCCCCAGCCCTTCCCCGCCCCGTACACCTGGAGGGGCGCGCCCTGCGTGGGCCGTTGCTGCATGGGCCCCTGTAAGGACCTCCACGGCACCACTGTCCCGGCGAGGGCGCTCGCTCTTCACACGCACCGCTGGCTCTTGTGGCCAGAACTTTGCTAGGAACACCCGGCACGTGCTGGTAAGGATAAGGACGCATTAGAACCCTTGGCTGCTGCTGGCAGGAATGTAAAATGACGCAGGGCTGCCACGTCACCCAGCGCAGACGCTCCCCCAGGGAACGGGCGCTCCCCCAGGGAACGGGCGCTCCCCCAGGGAACGGACGCTTCCGAGGCACAAACGCTGGGCTGACCAGGCCAAGACCCGCCTGACAAGGTAGTCTGCCGCGGGCCGCTCCCACCAACTGCGACCAGACTTGGTGAGTCCTGTCTGCACATACACGTCAGACGTTTCATGAAGGTGGAATGACGCCCTCCTGCATTAGGATATCCTGCTCAGGAGAACAGGGCGGCCACACATTTAATTTGGTCTCGGTAAGGTCTTTCAATGTTTAAACACACATATCCACAGAGTCCTTACCCATTTTTTGCTAGAATTTATTTTTTAATTCTTTATACTTCTTGTTGCTATTCTAATTGGCATTTTTAGAATTAAGTGTCCTCATTGTTGCTGGTACAGAGAAATGCAGTTCAACGCTGATACCAAGTTTACACGTGTAAACTCACTAAGCTCTCTCACCACTCTAGAAGCTCCAGGGGGCTCTTCGGGTTTCAAGGTACAGTCATGAACTCGCCCTCTCTGGCAACAGCCTGCCTGTCGGCACTGGGACACTTGTCTCCTGGGGGTGGCTTGTGGTTCCCGACTGTGTTCACCAACAGCCGTCCACCAGGGCGGTGCTCTCTGCAGACAGCAGCCGGGTGCCTCCCTACCCATGCCTGCCGGCCATGGACTGACCACCTCTCCAGGACTCAGCTGGTTCTGGAGACATTTCTGACACGTCTGTAACATTTCATAGGGGTCTGGGTTTGCTGTGTGCCTGCTTCTCCATCCAACAAGTTCCAGCTGTTTTCCAGAAACAGCTCAATCTCTGGATCAGCTATGGGCAGTTTGCGCGTTTTCCAGTGTTGTTTGAGGCTAACTCTCTTAAGTTTTCTCCCATTAGCGCAGTGAGGCTGGGAAGGCACTTCCTCCACCTACCTTCTTGACCCCGAGCTCCTCAGGTCGCTATTTCTGAGTTTTTTTTTTGATTCACGGAGTATCACCTTCCCGGTAGATTCCTCAGCATCCCACAGAGACAAGCCCTAATGAAGACCAAACACAATCCAACAACTCTTTCTGACTGAGCTGCCAGAAACCTGTAATCCCTGTGTGAAGGCTGGCTGCCACACAACACCGAGCCCTCACCGTCGGGACATGGGCACCTCTGCACTGCCGTCGGTCTCCCACAGCTCTTTGCCAGCTCTGCTCACTGCCTTCACGTGTGCCCGCAGGTTCCTCAAGTTTGTGGTTACATGGACCTCAGCGATTCTAAACGGAATCATTCTTCAGTCTATTCCACACGTAAGGGAGTGACTTTTATCCCCGTTGCTATTTTAACCTGTAGCCTGCCACTTCACTGATTTCTGTTTTCAGCCACTGACTTCCTTGATTATTATATTTGTAGATATTTGCTGCTGCTTTTGCTTGTGGATCTTGCTTCTAGTTCCTGGCTCCCAGCAGTAGCTGGAGTAATGTCAAAGCCTGGTATATGTTAGTCTTTCTTCTTCCTGACTACAGTGAGGATTTTTCTAAGATTTTATTAAAAATAAGGTTGAATTGTAACTGACATGTATTTTCTTTGTTGCTCTTTTGTTGCTAAATTGTGTCCGACTCTTTCGCAATCCCATGGACTGTAGCCCACCAGGCTCCTCTGTCCAAGGGATTTTCCAGGCAAGAATACTGGAGTGGGTTGCCATTTCCTTCTCCAGGGGATCTTCCAGATCCAGGGATCAAACCTGTGTCTCCTGCAACGGCAGGGGGATTCTTTACCACTGCCAATGGTATGGTAAAATATGGGGAACCCATATTTTCTTTACCATTTATAGATGTTATTTCTAGTTGGCTAAGAATTACAAAGGAATCTACACCGTGAATCAGTCAATCAAGAAGGGATTTTAACCCTTAGATATGGCTCTTGTTATAGTTCTGGACTCAATCTGTCATTTATTTAGTATGTTATGAATTGACAAGAATTCTTTGATGAAAAAAATGAAATAAAGACAAAGCAAATTTGGAGCAGGGAACCCAATGGGGAAGAACCATTTGTAGAGAGGCTCTTTGGAGAATGTTACTGTTAAAACAAACATCAAATTCACAGATCTTATTAATCCTCATTTTCTTCTACCAGTTTGTAACTACCATTCTATAATAAACAAACCCTTTTAGCTCTTAAGAAGCTACCAGAAAGGTGTAACACGGGCAGTTAAATAGAACAAAATCACAAGTGTAAGGATGTGGAAGTTCAAAATACAGAAGTCAGTCTTTAAAAGTCTCTAAGAATCTCACATCTTGCTAATTCTGATGATCCTCTATGTCAGAGTCGGGAGACTGGCTGGAGGCCAGTTTCGCGGTCAGTCTGGGAAACGCTGTGAACTCAGCACTCTCACACATGTGCACACACACCCTACACATGCGTGGGCACAGGTAGGCCAGGGTCCCCCCACCCCCGCCCAGACGCCTCTAGGTGCGCGTGGGCAGAGCGGCACCTGTCTTGTCGGTCAGCAGGTACACCAGGCGCCCCAGCTCCTCCGGGATGGTGCTGGTCCGGACCACGGTGCCAGGAATGTGCTCGTCTTTCATGATCATCCACCCGTAGGCAGCCTTGCCCATGTCCAGGTTCACACGCAAACTGCCAGAGAAAACCCACTGCAGTCGTTAGTGACTCAACACTGCATGTCCAGCATGCTTTCCATAAAAATTTATTTACAGAGACATGCATTCTCTGTAATTTGAGGTGGAAGAGATAGATCATAGTGGATTTCAGACTTTAAGAGAAATGAATTTGTTGACACCTAAGTCGGCAGGCCCCTTCTCAGCCAGTCGCTCATCATTCACCCATCAGCCTGGTTTGCAATGCGGCTGGATGGACCTGGGAGAGGTGGACGGCAGCGTGGGTCCAGGCTCAAAGGGGCCAGCAATACGTGGGAGGAAATCGCCCCGAATCACTGAGCATCAGTATCTGAGAGGGGTCTTGACATCCACCCCTGTGATTCACAAGAACGAAGGAGAAGCTCCCCCATGTGGAGGCCGTGAAGGGGAGCAGGTTCTGGAGGAGGCTGGGCAAAGGCCCTCCGAGCACCAGCCCCTGAGCATCATGTTCATAAAAAAAGAGCAGAGCCACTGCATATGAAGGAAAAACACCTTCAACTAAGACGATAACACCATACAGGGAGGAAACAGAGCTTATGTTCACTCTGATTCACACTGGACATCTTGATCAAATGTCAGTCCAATAATTTTCATTTTTAATGCCAAAAGTTTCTAGAAGCTCAAATTTCAAACACCAAGTTGACAGAATAGTTATCATCCCTTACTTTAACTTACTTTTTAGTTAGATATTTAACTTACTTTTTAGTTATGTTCTAATTTTATGGAACTTCAAAACACAGGCCTCTGTTCAACTGGTATTGGATTGGCCAGAAAGTTTCTTCTGTTTTTCTGTAAAATGACTCTAGTAGCACAGCAGCACTTAGTTATCTCTAACTTCACTGACACAATTTTGTTAAGATTGTGACGGCTGTCACAGCATGCATTAAAAAAAAAAAGAATAAAATTGCTGAATTTTTGTGTAGCCATTTTAATATTGAAGATGAAAAAAAGCAACATTTTTGGCATATTATGCTTTATTAGTTCAAGAAAAGAAAAAACACAACTGAAACACAAAAAAGCTTCGTGCAGTTTATGGAGAAATTGCTGTGACTGATCAAACATGTCACAAGTGGTTTGTGAAGTTTCGTGCTGGAGATTTCTCGCTGGACGATGCTCCACAGTTGGGTAGACCAGTGGAAGTTGATAGCAAACAAATCGAGACATTAATTGAGAATAATCAACATTATACCACATGGGACACAGCCAACATACTCAAAATCAAGTTTTCAAATCAAGTGTTGAAAACCATGTGTACCAGCTTGGTATGTTAATCATTTTGATATTTGGGTTCCACATATGTGAAGTGAAAAAAACCTTCTTGATCATATTTCCACATGTAATTCTTTACTGAAACGTAATGAAATGTTCTGTTTTTAAAACAAATTGTGACAGGAAATGAAAAGTGGATACTGTACAATAATGTGGAATGGAAGAGATTGTGGGGCAAGGGAAGTGAACCACCACCAACCACACCAAAGGCCGGTCTTCATCCAAAGAAGGTGATGTTGTGTAAATGGTGGGATTGGAAGGGAGTCCTCTATTATGAACTCATTCTGGAAAACCAAACGATTAATTCCAACAAGTACTGCTCCCAATCAGACCAACTGAAAGCAGTGCTCGATGACAAGCCTGGGGAATTAGTCAGCAGAAAACACATCAGCTTCCATCATGATAACGCAAGGCCTCAAGCTTTTTTGTTGACAAGGAAAACTTACAGCTTGGCTGGGAAGTCCCGATTCATTCGCTGTATTTACCAGACACTGCACTTGCAGATTTCCATTGATTTCAGTCTTTACAAAATTCTCCTAGTGGAAAAAATTTCCATTTCACGGAGGACTAAAAATGCACCTGGAACAGTTCTTTGCTCACAAAGACAAAATGTTTTGGAATGATGGAATTATGAAGTTACTGAAAAATGGCAGAAGGTAGTGGAACAAAATGGAGAATACATTGTTCAATAAATTCTTGGTGAAAATGAAAAACATGTCTTTTACTTTTACTTAAAAACTGAAGGAACTTTTTGCCAACCCTATACTTTACAGTTACACTTTTTCTGAACAAAAACTATATAGTAAGCCTACTATTTTGAGTATTATAATAATAGATACCATATACATATTTAAGCTCGTTATATTACTAATTTAGCAACTGTGAAATTTTCTAAGACCTACTCCAAATAAGTGGGAAAACGGCTGCAGTTCTAGATGGTCGGTTGAATCAGAGGCAGTTATGACCTTTACTGCTAAATAATGTTGTTTCTATTCAGTCACTAAGTCCTGTCTGACTCTTTGCAACCCATGGACTGTAACCAGGCTCCTCTGTCCATGAGATTTCCCAGGCAAGAACACTGCAGTGGGTTGCCATGCCCTCCTCCAGTTACACATATAAGAAAATGGAATAAACTATCTTCACGAACTAGTGTGTTCAGGAGTGTCCCCGAGAGGAACATGCATAAGCCTGCTTCATGCTACAGTGAGAAAACACGAGGTTAATTTTAGAACATAGAGTCCATCTTAACGGTGGCACTTTCTTTCCCCATTTCTTCCTCACAGCCACAGAAGTGTCTGAGGGGGTAGCCTGGACCCTGCACAAGTGAGGTGCGCAGCATGGACCGTGGCATACCAACCCTCCACCCTCACCCCACCGACATGGCCTGCTGCATTCAAACTTAATTTGTTACAATTAAACCTGCACATTTATCAGAACCAGGTGAGCCAGCTGCAGGGCACACCAGGCTCCTCAGGGAGTGAAGCTACCTGAGATAATTCACACATATTTCTCCAAAGAGAGGCTTATTTTTAGATCCTCATCTGAGCAAAAGAAAATAAAAGTCATTTAAATGACACGCTTTATCTAAAGTAATCAAAACTGTTTCCTGTAAATAGTCATTTAAAGGAAAAAAGCTCAGATACAATTTTTCTGATCCCTCCCTCCCCCAAATGTTTTATTCTATGATTCTCTAAAATTTTCATGACACACCACAGATGGCAAGCGATGGTTCAACAATGTTTTCACCAGGTGATTCGCCCATGGCTCTCAGACTCAGGGCCAACCTGGACCAATGCACCTGCAGGTGTGATGGGGTCAGGCTCGTTTCCTGAGTAAGTCTGTAACCATGAATCTTGAACTTGTCTCAAGCTGTTTTAAGACAGGTAGTAACTACAAGTACACAGTTTAAAAGTCAGAGTATTTGTCTTGGAAAAACGTACTTCCATCTCTTATCTCAATGATTCCTATAGTTAGCTTTTCAAATACAATGGCAAAGAAACAAGCAAACTCCAAACAAGCCAAGAGCAACCACCACCACACAGCACACAGACATGCTGCACCGCGGACAAGAGCCGGGGGCGCAAGCGAGACACTGCGCACGGCGTGAGGCGCGCACGCGCGGCAGGCACGGGCTGCAGCCTGGACGCACAGGGGGCCCGGGAAGGTATCTGCGTGGAACAGGCAAAAATAAAAGTGAATGATGAATCAGATTTTAGAACTAAAATAATGCCAATAACTGAAATTTAGAAATTGGTTTAATATCTGATTAGATATAGCCAAAGATGAAATCAGTGGCTTGGAAGGCAGGTCATCAGGAACATTACTTATTAACAGAATAAACCAAGAAACAAAAAAAGGTGGAAAGTACAAAAGTAAAACAGGAGAAACAAAGGGTATGGGTGGATCTCTGCCCACCCAGAACAGGGCAAAGGCAGTATTTAGGGACAAACTGAGACCGTTCTTGGATGAGTGGAAGAAACCTATCTACAGATTCCGGAATAGACATCTATCTAGACACTGTGTCAGAGAGCAGGACGCCACCCACAAAGAGCACGCCTGAAAGGCACTGGGAAGGTCCCAGAGGGGAAAGGCCGAGATGAAGAGCAGCAACAGCAGCCACAGAAGCCAGGAGAGAGCGAGCTGAATGTGGCAGCTCAGAGAGCTACACAGGTGAAACTGTCTTTCAAGAGGAGAAACCTGGGGTTCCCAACAGAGACCCTCACTAAACAAAAACTAAAGAATACATTTCTGACAGAAGGAAAATTATCCTACATGGAACTTCTGAAAGGTAAGAAGAATAAAACATTGATAAACCAAAATTAAGAGGGAATGTGTAAAACAGTAATATCATGCAGTTTAAGAATACCTACAATTAGGATAAATTACAAAAATGGATTAGGTCAGAAGGGGCAAATGGAGTTAAACATTTGTAAGATGACATGCAAAGGAAACCAATACCTTTAGACTCTGAGAAATTAAGAATGTTTTTCATTTCAAGGACACATACTAAAAAGAACAGAAATTCTTATAAAACCTACAAACTACTACAGAAAAGGTGGAATTGAAAAAAAAAATGGTAAGAAAGGAGAAAAAATACAGAACAGAAATATACATTAAAAGCACAATATAAAATAATAGATTTAAACTAAAAATACAACAGTATTACAATAATTGTGTATGCACTAGTCAAAAACTATGAGTAGATTAAAATTAAACTTTATGCTATTTACAAGAGACACATATAAATATAATTACACAGAAAAGTTGAAAGTACGAAGATGGAAAAAGACATGCCAAGCAAATTAAAGCCAGCTGGCATCACTATATTAACATAAAGCAAAGTAGAATTTAATGCAAAAAGCCTTAGCAGAGATAAAGAAAGTCACTTTATATTGAGAAAATGCATAATTCAGCAGAAATATGTAATGATTTAAACCTGGATACCATCAATAGTAAAGTCACAAAATATATAATACCAAAAATAGACTTCAAAGGAAAAATAGATGAATTCACAATACTGATGGGTGATTTTGACACCATCCTCAGTAACTGTTAGAAAAGGTTGAGAAAACAAGCAAAAGGTACAGAGAAACTTATGAACAAGTTGAACAATCCTGACCTAACACACTGTGAAGCACGGAGACCAACAATTCAGACTTCATGTTCTTTTCAAGTACACAGGGAATGTCCACAAAAACCAACTAAATACTGGGCCCCATAACTAGTCTCAAAATATTTCATAGATGTGCAATAATGAATGGCATGTTTTCTGGTAACAACGCAATCAAGCCAACTATGAACAGAGACATATTTAGAAAAGTCGAATATGCTCATAAACTAAGAAATAACTTTGTAATAACCACGGGTCAAAGAAGAAATCACAGTGAAGATTAAACAATCTGTAGTTGACAATAACACAAATACTACATATGAAAACTTTTAGGATGCTGCCAACGTAGTACTTGTATAGAAATGTATAGCCTCAACTGCATATATTCAAAAGGGTAAAAATATGAAAGCTAGTGAGTTAATCATCTATCTGAAGAAGAAGAATACAAACCAAAGAAGGTAGGAGGAAAGAAAGAAAGAAAGTCAACATTACTAAAATAGGAAAATATTACAGAGCCACAGGGAATCAATAGAGTCAAGAGTAGATTTTCGTAAAGACTACTGAAGTTGACGAAACCACTGGAAGACTAATCAAGAAAAAAAGAGAGAAGGGGCAGAAATAAGTACCAAAAATAAAGGTGATCAATACCACAGATCACACTTATAAGAAGAGATTATAGGAAAACATTATTAACACACTTTAATTAAAATTTTTGAATACTTAGGTATAGGTGACGTATTTCTTGAAAACCATACTTTCCAAAACTGACTCAAGAAGTTAAAAACTTGAAATAAAGTTTTCTGACTAGTTAAAGTTAACTACTTAAACTTTAAGTATTTAAGAAATATATATAAACCAGTAGAGAAATCAACTCTGTTAAACAACTTTCCACAACAAAAAGTTCAGGCTGACATTGCCTCCTCGATGTGTAAATGTCCAAGGAATAAATAATTACAATTTCAAACAAAAAATTTTGGGAAGACTCATTGATGTATTTTAAGAGAACAGCATAATCTTGACACTAAACACCAAAAGATGTGAGAGGGAGGTATAAGTTAATCTCACTCAGATAAACCAATGCAAAATCTTCACAAAAATGACAAGCAAATGGAATCCAGTAATACATGAAGGAGTATTATGCCATGGCCAAGTTGTGCTTTTCCCCCCAAATAACACAAAGCAGGTGTGACATCAGAGAGTCAGTTGGTATAATCTGGCATATGAATATCTGAAGAAGAAAAACTTAAGATGAAAAATCATCTCAAAAGATTTAGTAGCAACGTTTAAAAAATTAAATCAGTGATTTAAAGACAAGTTTTAACAAAATAGGAATAGAAACAACTTCTATTATATATTGTAAAGAAGGGGTTCTGTAAAAACTTACAGCATCCTTATGATGAAATGTTGAAACCTCTGCCTTTCACATCGGGAACAAAGAAGGATGTGCAGTATCACTATAGCCACTTAACGTTAAGCTAGAAATCGTTGCTACAATGACAAGGCAAAGAAAGAAAGGGTGCAAAAGACCGAAAGGAAGCAAGCGATCACTGTCTACTGACTAGGTGATTATCTATAGAGAAAAATATAATAGATTTCACATTAATAATTAGAATCAATAAAATTTTACCAAAATGGATGGATTCAACCATTTTTATAGAAATCCATTTTATTTCTCTATACCAGCAACAAATATATAGGAAACAGTTCTTTCAAAAAATGGCATTTATAACAGCATTTGAAAAATGTCAAGTATCTAAAAACAGTTCTAACAAAAGTTACGCAAGATTTCAATGAAAGTGTTTAAAAAGTTTGAGATGTTAGAAAAGACCTAACGCAGGTAAGAGGTACTCCACAGTCATGGTTTGGAAGATTTAGTAGTGAATGTGAATGGCCAAGGAGAGCCCGCACGTGCACGCGATCGTGTCTGACTCTCTGCGACCCCGTGGACCGTAGCCCGCCAGGCTTCTCTGTCCACGGGGTTCTCCAGGCAAGGATACTGCAGTGGGAAGCTATTTCCTTCTCCAGGGGATCTTCCCAACCCGGGGATCAAGCCCGTGTCTCCTGCACTAGCAGGTGAGCTCCTGACCACCAGAGCCACCTGGGAAGCCCGGCCAAGGAGAGCAAAGGCACTCAATGAACACATGGAGGGCCTGCTTTTACCAAATACCCACTTATTATAAGGGCTTCCGAGCTAAGGCACTTTGTTACTTGGTCAGGAAAAGATAAAAAGACCAGAACAGGGAACCCAAAACAGACCTGTGCATATATGAATACTTAGCATGTGACAGAGAGGACCCTAGATCGTCGGGAAGAGGTGTTTTCTACAAAGGGTGCTAAGAGAACCGGTATGGAAAAATATGTGAAAATACTACTCTACACTATTAATCCCTGCCCCCCCACCCCCCAAATAGGAAACAACAAAAGCACTTCCAGTGGTCAAAGAGAAAACTAATAAACTTCTAGAAGTTAATACAGGAGGACAGCGTCACCATTCTGGAGTAGAGGAGGAATTCTTAAACACACACAGTGAAACGCAACAACAAAACAGAATTATAAGTTTGACAATGTAAAACTAACAATTTTATTTATAATTTAACCACTGGGTGAGTAAAAATTCAAGTTAAAGACTGAGAAAGATTATCAGCAGAACGGAGAACTGAAAAAGAACTAACATCCAGACATCATAAGTAACTACAAAGCAGTTGCAGTTAACTTCCCAGCAAAGCAGATTGCATAAGGTTTCAAGAGCTGAGAATAATTCCCTGTGCCTGGAAGCTCCAGCTCTGGACTCCCGGCTCCACAGCCTCTGCAGGACATATGTCAGCTCTGGCCTCAAAACTACCCTTTCTTTCCCCGCAAATGTAGCACACGCCTGCAGCCAGGCAGTTCTATCAGCCCATTTCCAGCCATGGAGAATTCCAGCCCATTTCTCCCACGCAGAATTTTGGGAGTCTGGTAGGCTTCTTATTTTGTTCTATCTCCGTCCCTTTCCGTCCAAGATGTCAGTGTTACTGCTGATACAACATTTTCAAAAACTCTGAGGGTCTCTCATGTGCGTCCTGGGGGGACCACACCATCAGACAAGAGCCCCTCCACAGGTCTTTGCTGGACAAGCCCATCTATTCTTCACTCCTGCTGAGATGGCTAAGTGGATCTTACAGTCACACATCTCCTCTCTTCAGCAAAAGGCTGTCCAGGCACACCCTAGGACTTCCCTCCGTGCATGCTTTCTACACACTGACTCTTCTAAGGTTGGCATCTTCTGCAGTCTGGAGAGACTGCAAATGTCCCAAGCCGTCAGTAACTGAATATCATTCTGAGGTCTAAGTAAGGTGGAAAGTACTCTTTCCCCCAAGCATTCTACCTGGAAAATGAAGCTGGCAGGTTAGCACAAACTTGTGATGTTGCAGGAAGGGCATCTGCCCTGTAAATAATTTGACAAAAATCTACGTATTTTCCTTCAGTAAAACTCCAGGAAAGTTAATCTCTAAATTCTGAAGCAAATGTTGTCCCTGTGTTAGCTAACGTTTTCAACACTCCCTTCTTGATGTGCTGACTGAGCAGAACTCTGGGCAGAGCACCGGGCGTCCCACCAAGCGGTCAGCTGGTAGCATGAATACGTGGGCATTTCCCTGGCAAGCCTTCCCACAGCCGCTGATTTGGCTGCTTGACTTAAGAGTGAAAGAGAGGAAAATGGTCTCCGAGGCCACACAAACCCTCATCAACGTCAGTGTTTCCACAAAGACGCTGTACCCACAAGAGGCACTCCAGTGTTTCTGGGAAGGAGCACCGCTGTCACCTCATCAAATACCACCTTGCTTCTGCTGCCCACGTGAGCCTCCCTGGCTTGGCAGTGCTAAGACGCTTGCTTCTGATTACCCGCTAGACTGTGACGCAGCATTTTAGAGTATATCCAGAAGACACAGTGACTAGGAGCAGCAACGCGAGCTCCTGACCTGAGGGAACTTCACATGCACTGTGAAGAATTCTGATGGTTGGCTCTGTGCTACGAGAAAAACAAACGATTTAAGGAGCACACATTTATTTCTGGATTACAAAAGTAGAGGTAAGTCTCATACTATGTTCCTTGAAAGATGAAGGAACTTGTATCAGGTGACTCAGACAAACTTAATTCTGCAGAGAATTTCCATAAAACAGCTCTCTTTTCTTAAAACGGAAAAGACTTTTAGAGTGTTAGGTCAGTAGAAGAAAAGCACTTTATTTTCCAGAACTGGCACTTTGAAAAAGAAAAAAGACAATTTTAAGACTATTTTAAAGTCGATTCTTTGTTAAGCGCAGAAACATATTTAGTAAATACTAAAATGTATTGCTATTTATATTTTAATGGAAACTTTGCAATGAGAAAACAAATTTGGTTGAATCAAATGTTAAGCCCCTAAATCAGTGTCCTCTATACGTTTTACATTTTAATTTTACTGTTTCATCCCTTCTGCTAAACCTGTGTAATTGCATTCTCACACTATGAAAAATGAGGAGAAGTATCACGCTGAAGTGCATGTGAGCATCTCAGAGACAGACAGAGGTGCAGCCACACTTCTGTCCAGCAAGTCTCTCCAAGCTTGACTAAGCATGTTAATCTAAATATAAAACTGCTGATGGAAAAACTAGAAGAAGCCAGACTTGCACACAGCCTTGTACCTTTCTCATTTTGTAATCAGATTTTTTTTTTTTGGCCCCACCAGTGGCATGCAGGGTCTTAGTTTCCCAGCAGGGACTGAACCCAAGCCTCAAACAGTGGAAGTATGGAGTCTTAACCACTGGACTGCCAGGGCAATTCCACATAAGCAGACTTTTTAAAAGGATATACAGACTTAGAAAGAGGATATGTGTGAATGCTAATATACTTATGTATAGGTAAGTATGAACATTCTTACTTATAAGTCTTTAAGTATATCCACATCTGAAAGGTCTTACAGAATTTATCATCAGCTACTCCAATACTCTTGCCTGGAAAATCCCATGGATGGAGAAGCCTAGTAGGCTGCAGTCAATGGGGTCACTAAGAGTTGGGCACGACTGAGCGACTTCACTTTCACTTTTCACTTTCATGCATTGGAGAAGGAAATGGCAACCCCCTCCAGTGTTCTTGCCTGGAGAATCCCAGGGACATGGGAGCCTGGTGGGCTGCCGTCTATGGGGTCGCACAGAGTCGGACACGACTGAAGTGACTTAGCAGCAGCAACAGAGATTATACATAATATTTCTTTCTTTGTCTTGTTATTGGGTATGATCTAATTTTTTACTATAAATATACAAAATTGAAATGTGAGAAAATGATCATTAGTTTTTGTTTAAAAATACTTATATATTAACTTTCATGACTATAATTAGTATTTCCTATTAATAGGATAAGGGGAAACATGTCAAGTCTCTTTACATTGTTAGTTTACTACAGAAAAGAAGAAAGAAATTAAACATACTCATATTAAAAAACTGCAATAAAATCTGAATATTGTTCAATGGTTTCTATCAAAGACGGAAGTGCCCCAAAGAAGGAAGAGCACTCTTAACTCAGCCTTTCTCGTCGTACAACAGAAATAGTCATGAAGGACACCACATAAAATTTCAGAACTGATAAAAGCAAAAGAAATGAAGAAAAACGAGATTAATGAAAACAAAGGAAAAACCCCTAAGAAATCCCAAGAAAAGATGTGTTTGCTCAAGAGAGATGGGAGGAGACGGCTGTTGGCAGCTGCAGGACAGTCTGGAGGGAGTGTGCCAACAGCTGAGATAGGCCATGCAGACCTAGAGACTCCACCCCGGGAGGCCAGCTGTCCTGGGGCAGGGACCCCACTGGGGTTTGGGCAGCAGGTGCCTCACATCAGGGGGCAGGGCTCACACTGGCAGATTCTGGGCTCAGGCCTTCCAGCACTCAGAGCGCTGGGACCAAGGGTAACAGAGTGGACACCTCCGCCTTTTTCTCAACGGGGAGTTTCAGGCACGCGCTCACTTCTCAGAGTCAGTGCCCACAGTGAAAGGGAGGCAGCCATGGTTAGAGTCAGTCCCGTATCTTCCCTCTTTAGTTCTAAGTGGACCATTTCTTTCACACTGAGAACACATTTAATAACATCATATTCACTGAAACCAGACACTGGTATTCCTCATCCTTAAACTCACCTTATGGGAATGATGTAGGAGAAGAGAAGAAGAAAGCGGAAGAGACTGCGGTACCAGGGGCCTGCAAATCCCTGCAAGGTCACCATGACAACCGAGAGGGCAACCAAGGCCAGAAATAGTGCTTTGGTCAGCTGGTTGAGTTCAAGATCCAACAAACCAACCTGAAAGAAAATACAGAATTAGCACAGAGTCACAGTGTCTCTAATTTTACAAATCTAAATACATGGTAGGGATGACGGTCTTAAGTTTTCTTTTGTATTAGCCTTTATTACAATAAAACACAAAGATGTATTCACTTTACGTTTTCTTGGGAAAACTTATGACATCTACAGTTTTTCCCAAAAAGTGTTCTAGAGATTTAGGGAGAATTTCTGGGAATGAGTCACGGCCCCCAGAAGGTTTCCAGAAAGAGGCTACTGAGGAAGCACAAGGGGACGCACAGGCGCACAGCCGGCTCCCGCGAGAACACAGGTGCCCTTTCCTCTGCACAGGCCAGGCCAGAACAGGCTGGCTGGCTGTCATCCCCCTCAGCCAAGAGCCTCTCTGAAAAGAACTTCTCTTGATTAAGAAGAAAAGCAACAGATGGAATAGTTAGCTTGCCACGACAACTGGTTAATTTGCAGAAGTCCTCCACTGGAGGTTCTTGCAGGAAGGTACACGACACTCAGATTCCGTCTGTGGATTATTTCCCAGCTAAGCAAGATATGGGAAAATTATGTCAGTAAGAATTCATTCCTTTTTTTGTGTGTGATCTGTGCGGGATCTTGGAGGCAGAAAGGGTGAGACATCCAAACACTGCCCGTCCTACGAGCTAGGAGAACACAGCTCTTCTGAAGCATGCAACTTCACTTTCCAGCCCAGTAACCTCCACCCAGTCTTCCTCCCGGCCCAGTTTCATGGCTGAAAGACCACCGCGCAACGTGGCGTGGCGGGCAGGGAGGGGCGTGGGGAGGGCAGCATAGGGCTGTGCAGAAAGGCTTTAGAGCCGCAGAGAGGAGAAGGGACACCACGCCACAGCTGAGCTGCCTCAGGATGCCAGTTTGAGTGCTGGCTGCGCCTCCTCGCTGTGCAGCTCTGGGTGAGATGGGTGTGTTTCCCGTCCGTGACTGGGCGACCGGGGGGAGGAGGCACTCAGCACAGGGAGCGTGGCCTCCAGGACAGAGCAAGACTACGGGCACGCTGCCACTGTCCTCACTACCAGGACTGCTCTCTCCACTGCTGAGAACCTGCTCCTGAGTCTCTGCTTACTAGCCGTGCGGCCCTGGAGAACGTCTCACACTCTCTAAGCCTCACTCTCCTCCATGGTAAACTGGCACTGCCCATCTCCTAACGGAGGTGCCGGGAGCCCAGACAGCCTGCCCCCCTCAGGCCAGGGCCCAGCAGGTGTTAACAGAGCCGCTGACTCCTAAGTTTTATGACACTAGCAGATAACTGAATCCTATCAGGTTATCTGTCGTCTGAGTTTCTCCTGTACCTGGTACAGATTTTGAAAAAGAGAAATAAAAAAGGAAACATGATTACCAAAACTACCAAGACAGCGGGACTTAGGAGTCTGATGATCAACTCAGGACAAATACCTTTATAAACACCTTAAATTTAAAACTTGAAGAATTACTAAGTTGCTTAATAACAGTTTACTTTGTAGTGCCTTTTCAAATATCACTTCTTTGGCCAGTAAAAGCCTAGCCTTTTCTACACCTCACATATTTAGTGTGTATCTTGTTTTGATGAATATTTGCCACAAACTCTCATGAGAATGTTAGAACTTGCAGTTAAAAGCACAAAACTCTGTCAGAAAACCCACTGAGTGTGGCAGTGAAGGAAATTCATTCACGATACAAGTAAGTTTAAATGTCTACTACCCTTTTTGCTCAACTCTTAAGGTCATGAAAAACGAAGGTGGCACAGCGGTGAAAGAATCACTTGCCAACGCAGGAGATGCAAGAGGCGAGGCGTCAGTCTCTGGGCTGGGAGGCTTCCCTGGAGAAGGGGATGGCAACCCACTTCAGTGTTCTTGCCTGGAAGAGCCTATGGACAGAGGAGGCTGGCGGGCTACAGTCCGTGGGGTCACAGAGAGTCAGACACGACTGAGCACACATGCATGCCAGGGTTATGAAAATGAGCACACTACGAGATGCCACCTGGGGAGAAGCAGTCTAGCAGGGAATGTTACGTGTATTGAAAAGCAGAGACATTACTTTGCCAAAGGTCTGTATACTCAAAGCTATGGTTTTTCCAATAGTCATGTACGGATGTGAGAGTTGGACCATAAAGAAGGCTGAATGCCAAAGAATTGATGCTTTTGAACTGTGGTGTTGGAGAAGACTAATCATTCCTAAAGGGAATCAATCCTGAATGTTCGTTGGAAGGACTGATGCTGAAGCTCCAATACTTTGGCCACCTGATGCAAAGAGCTGACTCATTTGAAAAGACCCTGATGCTGGGAAAGAGTGAGGGCAGGAGGAGAAGGGGACGACAGAGGATGAGATGGCTGGATGGCATCCGTGACCCAACGGACACGAGTCTGAGCGAGCTCCAGGAGATGGAGGAGGACAGGGAAGCCTGGCTGCTGCAGTCCATGCGGTCACAGGTCAGACATGGCTGAGCAACTGGACAACAGTGGGAAAGATACAATGAACACGAGTAACATATCCTATAAGAGAGAAACCTTCTCTAACCAGGCTTATGGACAAAGTTACCTCTTAGAACTGACAATCAGCATCGCTGTTGGTTGACACCTTATAGCCTTTAAAGAGGCTGCACAAGCAACGGGAATGACAACAGGTACCCAGAAGCAACACGGCTCAAAGGGTGTTTAGCGCATGCACCCTACTTACACACCAGACCCAGACACTGCAGGTCCCCTGGTGGCCTGGGAGCCACTGGGCCCTGGGGTAGGGGTGAGGGGTGAGGGTGGTCTGCAGACCCTACCCCTCCGAGCCAGCCCCCAGCAGGCCCCGGCCCTTACCAAGCCCCCACCCTGCAGACTCAGCCCCTCCACTGGCCCCTTCCACAATGCCCCGCTCCTCACTATGCCCCCCAACACCCCAACAGACCCAGGCCTGGGACATGTGGCTGCCTCTGGTCAAGCTATTTGGACTCAGATCTCCGGAAACTTTCCCTGGGTCCTGGCGATGCCTCACGTCCATGTGCCTGCGGCAGATGAGGCCCTTCCTGGGCCGCGTGGGCTGGCCAGGTGTGCACCGCTCCCTGGGGCGGGGGGTGCCCTGCCTTCCTGGTGGTCACTTCCAGCACAGTGCCCTGGCAAGTGGGCAGTGGGGCCAGCTGGTCTAGGACGAGCCATGTGAACGGCGTTCTGGAAGCTTCTCTGGTAGCGTGGGGCTGGGCCTCCGTGAGAGTGGGCAGTGGGGACCTGGGTGCCTGATTTATCAACTCCATGTAAAAACCAGCACAACCAGGACAAGTACCTTGCAATCTCCACTACTTCAACTACTACATAGTTTATGCTTGAATTATTGAGAAAAATAGGGTTTTGGATTAAAATGAAGAAAAATTAAGCCAGGGAAGTAGAGCGTGTTTCAAAGCCCGGTTCTCCACAGTGACAAAGGCGGCCTGAGCTCCAGGCCTTGGGAGGGTCAGATGAAGTCATTACTCATGCAGTCAGGGAGAAAAGACTCAATTACCTCAACGTAAAGATGCTATCAACGAATGCAAAGTGCATATTTTACTCCATTCATCCAAATCCCATTAAAAAGTGAAAGGAATGATTTAATCTGGCCTTCCAGAGTTGGTCCTTTTTGGTAATAAAATAAAGAATCACTGTCTTGCAAAATGCATAACCACTACCTCACACTTTCCCCTGCGCTGCGGCAGTGAAGGAAGGTCTGTCAAGAGGCAGGAGGAAGCGGTCAGCGTGGGCACCACATTCCCTCTGAAACAATGCCCCACGTGGGACTGGAATGTTACTGGCGGCCACTGCACTCTGATGCACACTACATTTCAAGTGTCCATGCGCCTCCAGCGGAGGAGGACATGTGGTCAGCCACCTGACGTGCCTGTGAGGCGGACATGCTGTCTTCTCCAAACACTTCTAGCTGAAAGGACGGAGTAACAAGTTTAGCAGAGCACACACAGCCTCTCAGCAGTGGGCTGTTCCCTGCCGTCTTTCAGGAGCCTTTTCTCAACTACGACTCTTCTTCCTGGAACACAACTGCACCCACGCTACAGTATATATCAATAGTATGGTCTTATTGGAGACGGGGGGTCAATTCTAACAAAACACAGCAAGAAGAACAGAGGTATTTCAACTGTTTTTTAAAAGGTCATTTGCAATTAATTTTATACTCATTTTTCTAGAACACCCTTGAAAGTTTTCTTCAACTTGTCTAAAATGCAATCTGGATTCAAAAACTATTCACCATGAAAGCTAATTAACGCTAAAGCTACAGATTCTATAAAGGTGGTAACTTGAGTTTTGATGTGAATCTCTTCCTTCTTTAAAAACTTTTAAAACACCTAAACAGGCCAGGTACCTTTTACTCCAATTTCAAAATCTTTTCACCCCTAACATATATTACTAATCAGCTGACGTAATTAGGACTGTACAAGAAGAGGTAAATTAAGTACACTAGGAAGTAACTTTCAACATTTTTGTAATTTCCTATATTAGTAAAGCAAATTTTCTTCCACTTGTCATAATATTTATTTTACTTGAAACAACTGTGATAACAAAATTAAATACGCTACTGGAAATTTTAATCTCCAAGGGAAAATCTGTGCATAATGTCTAAGACACCACAATGGCTCTGAGAAGGGGCTGCTCTGGGGTAATGAGCACAATAATTGCCTGTATAATCTAAGACGCCACTAATGGCAGCGATCACAAATCCACTTAGCTCCTCTTTAATTTATGTACCAAGTTTTAAACAGCTAATGGTTCTCAGTAAAATAATGGTTTATACTAACAATGAAGGGTAAATACGGTACCCTGCTTAATCAACGAAAGATCAGCCAGGTTTGTTAAGGCACCGGGGACGAATGAGACCCCACCTTATCTCAGCAACGCAGCGCCTCTCCAGCCCGTCTCAAAGTCCCCCCAAGTCCCCAAGAAATCAATGCAGAAGTCTCGTGTTATAAAAACTTAGTAGCAGAGAAAACAAAAGGCACTAATAAGCATCACCAACTGCTCTTCACGGGCTATTATCCTGGATTAACGTTATGTGAACATCCAAGCTCTGTACCCTTCCTTCTAAACTCACATTTCCTTACCTGCTACATGAAGGTATTCTAGAACAACAAAACAATGATGTGCAAGATGTCAAAAAGCCAACTTAGACTCTTGAAAAAAGCTAGATATCATTTTAATTTGTCCTGTATTTTTGCTGTAAACACATCTCAATTTGAAAAACAGAAAAGCCTCCAATCTACTAGCAAATAAAGACAACTCTACACAGGCCGAAGTACAACCTTCCATGATGAAGACGGCTTAGGGGAAACAGTGACACTGCCGTTGCTGTCTCCCTTTTAGCAGCTGAACTATGCCGGGATCAGCCCAGCAGTTCCACATCATTCAGAATCTGGGGTGTGACTGCAAAAGCTGACACAGGATCACTGCGTCAACCTCCTGAAATTACTATGAAAAGCACATATTTTTAAATATCTTAATACCAAATCAGTCCCATATTTTCTACTTATAGCAGAATCTTAAAAATAAGAAAAAAAATAAGTACTTTTCAGTCATGTACTTCTGAAATTCTTATACTAAATGTAAACTTCTAAAGGTTATGGCAATAACTTTTTCCAGTTTGGAGTTTTTAAAGTATTTTTTAAATTATAAAGTGATGCCATATAGTCTTTTTTTCCCTTCTTCTCTAGTTTATTTATTCATTCATGTTTGGACTTAGTCCTAAGTTAGGCCTTAGTCACGTTAGGCCTTAGTCCTAAGTGTCTGCCCTGCATGCAGGCATCGCCTGCCCACAGACAACTCGGCTATTACCATTTACTGCCCCAGTGATCTGCGAAATAAGACGCGCTTCTTTTAGCTGTTCTAGTCTATTGGCTCAATAATCTGTGCTTTAAAAGCTCCCTAAATAAGTATCAGCACAATAATTCTTAATGTTATATCACCTTAATTTTTAAAAGTTAAAATCTATATTTACACGATACACATTTAAAAGTCTGTACTGAAAGAATATTTCATATTATACATTTTTGCCTACAAATAAATTTTGCCAGACTATTCTATGTTTAGCATATTAGGATTTTTTTTCCTTGCTTACCATATATTATCACACATTTCTTAATATTTAACATTCAAAAATAAAATGGGGTTGCTATATTTTTCATGTAGACAAAAAAAGCCTTAATGCAAAGCTCAGCTACTGAACCAGGAAGTATAGCGCTTTCCATATTACTGTGAGAAACTCAAAAGGAGGGGGGACCCAGCATGCGCTCTCCGGGAGCTGACACAACCTTGGTGCCGATCAGCTCAGTTTTCAGGGCAATGCATGCCATCAGACCAGTCTGCCAGCCAGACACAATAAACATGTTGTTAGGGGCAAAATTATTCCTAAAACCTACAAACAGATTACTTGCTGAGTTTGAAGGGGGCTTCATGAATGAAGAATGAGGCTGTCTTTTCAAACATTCAACCTTCCAGATCATTTGAGAAATTTCAATACTGGCTCGGGCATTTGCTATAAAACGTATCCACTCAACATTTCATAACCGTCAAAACTGCCAGAAAATGACACGTTATCTATGAACATGTGTACATACACATATACACACGTCAGATCTTTTTTTTCCAAAATTCTTTCTTATACATTCATGTAGGATAATTTGGTCAAGCCTGTTACTATCCGACAGCATCTGTTATAGCAGAGCCTTTATAAAAGCATAACCAGTATATTAAAAAGTCATCAGATTTAAAGCAATAGAGTGACTCTAAGTGGTAAAGTTTTTAATAATTATTAAATTATTTCAAATAAGTTCAACTTGTGACACGTCAAAGCCATATTTAAAACCAAAAATGAGTAAATATAAATATGCAGAACAGTCTGGCAACTATTTGTAAATTTAATTTGTACTCTATGTACACAACCTACATTAAAATCTATAGCACTGAATATTTGAAACCAGTTTTCTAATGGGCAGTAGTCTGGTCTTATCTTCCAACAGCCCACACAGCTCACTGAAAAGCCAGGGATGCAAGGTGACTGCACCTTGCGAGTCGCTGTCATCCGAACGCTGCCGAGTGTGATCCGCGCGCGCGGCCGCCATGTTTCCGGCTGCCGTTCGGCTACTTGCCGCTTGTACAGTAACATTTCCTTACTGGGAAGAGAAAGCGAAAGCCAAGGAGCACCATGTTGTGGCTTCCCCAGCAGAGGGCGCTCAAGTTTGATGCCTTTTTCCCCCCTGACTGCTGAAAGCTGCCTTTTCATGAAGCAGAACTTTGATCTTCAATCAGCCAATTCAGTAAATTTAATACGTTATCCTAGTTTTATTAATGAAAAAATTACCCTAAATATCTATGTTGCCATGAAGAATCAAAGACAGAATTTATAGACTTTAACATGATAAACTACATACAGGGGGAGATTTCCTAAATAAAAACTTCTAGAAAATAAAGAATCATATTTAAAGATATGACATCCAAAATACCGTAGGTAACCAGTACAACAATATAGTGCTAAGGCTTTTAGGAAAAAAAGATCTGGATCTACAAATTAAGTCAATAAAGTTGTAACAGCTTAAATTAGTGGTTTTGAGACCCTGCATATATTTACCTTATCTTTGTCTTAACAATGTAGTAAGCTATCAGTTTTAACTGGTTTTGCCAAGACCACCCACCAATTCAAACTAATTGCGCCAACAGCCTAAGTTATCCACTGACACCAGAAACTTCAACATTCAGCATTCATGTAAGTGAAATTTGAGGTCAGGTGTTTGATTTCAATTTAGTCTAATTAAATAAGCAGTTTATTCTGGTAATTTAATATTTACTTTAACAGATATTTTACAAATAGCATTAACCTACTCTTGAATTCTTACTATCTAAAAGCACAATACCCATGAGTTTAGGGATTAGTAACTGTGTTTTAAAAAAAAAAAAGTCTGGAAAAATGCCAGTAAGAGCAGGTTTTGTGTGTGGTCACTGGTATGCTAAGGAACTTTGTTTTATTTTATATTTCTTCAAAGATTTTGAAAGTCCCCACACTCTTGGTAATCCTTTTTTCCCTTGAAACATGAAAAATAGATTTTCTTTCTAATAAAAACTCTAAATGGTCCTGATATTTTTAAAGAAAGGCTTTTATTAGGAATCTTAAAATTTTAATAGGCTCAGTAAGAAAGTGCTGTACATCTGCTGAAATATGGGCAGTCATTACCTTTTGTTTCCTGGTGGATCTTTCATACTGAAGAGACGACAGTATTTACAGCTTTCCTCCGGGAGGTACGTGCACGTGTAGTTTTTATTTTCTCCTACATGTAGCAAGTCCCTTATTTTAAGTATCATTGTGCATATGTGTGTGTTCTAGAAACATCCTTAAGATACACTCCGAAACATAATTTATAAAGTATATTACTGAATTAGAAAGTAATCTTCTCCTTTAAGCACATTAATAATACTGCTATTAACATCTGGGCTCTGGGACTGCTCACTGAGAGATGACTGAACACATCGCCAGAGCTTCTCACGCTGCCACACCAGGATCCTGGCACAGGGTCCTCCTGTGAGAGTGCCCTCTGAACTCTGCAAAGAGCTGAAACAAGTACTTCCTGGCACTCAGAAGGGACACTCCTGCTACTGGCTTGGAACTGTGGGACCACAGGCGATGGAGAAGGCTGGGATTTAGAAGACACATCAGATCAGAACATGGCTCTTCCCAAGAAAAGCAAGTGCCCGGCCGACCCCTGGTGGTCCCCCTCGAGCAGGAGGCATGGGGAACAAACAGCTGAGCAGTCAGGTACCAGACCAACCCACTCCCTGGAGCTTGCCTGGGACACGGCCCGAACAGTTGTTTTTTTTTTTAAAGTGAATGAATTGGGGGGTGGAGGTGCGGAACACCCTCTACCTGCATAATTTTCCTAATAAAATTTTGGGAAAGGGAATGGTTAAATTTTATCAGTAAACAAGGTCATTAATTTACAGTGAAACTTTAACTTCCAGCCCTAAAGTTTTTTCGGAAGAGGTCATGATAAAGATGAGTTCCCACAACAGAGATTTGTTCAGTGATTCCAAATGTCACCATCTAAACTCTTCCTTTGGCAAACCAACAAGTAAAACATATTTTTACAGGTTTGTGCCAGGGAATGTATTAGGCATTAGTTAACAATTTTTATATATAATAGATTCCATGAAGTCTGGTTCCATTACGGACTACTTCCGTCCCATACATGGTAGTATAAAGTTGTTAATTCTAAGTTATAGTGTGTTAGAAAGCAAAAAAGATGATTAGCAGGAAAACCCTTAATGCCTGCGTGCTGTGTGTGGTAGAGCTGAGTTCAGCGTGTTTCACATCCGGTTCTCTGCGGGCGGCTTGGCGCAATGAGAACCTACATCGCATCACATAGCCCGTGATCAGACAGTGTCACCTGCCCCTGCATCGCTGCTGGGGTTATTGTGTAAATGTGTGGGGATTTACGGACCACTTACGGTCTCCACCCCAATCTCCAGATATCTGGCACCCATCCTGACATAAAACCACTCAGTAGTGTTTTTAAATCAAGAGTCATTAGCTGACGTGACAAGATCTGTGTCTAAGATATTTACTGGAAACAAAGCTATGATCACTGTTTCACTGAACTCCTGAAATTCTCAGTGAAATGCATATCATCTCTTTGTGATTATGTTAAACATGGGTAAAGATACAGAAACCCCGGCCCTCAGGGCTGCTCTCAACCTGTCCCTGCTCTGACCCACCACGGTTAATAATGGGTAAACGTACTCACTTCATAAGGCAGTGCGGGATGCAGGCAGAGGATGGCGGGAAGGAGAAAGGATGAGGAAAGGTACTGCCCTGAGGAGCCTGGCAGGCTGCAGTCCATGGGGTTGCTAAGAGTTGGACACGACTGAACGACTTCACTTTCACTTTTCACTTTCATGCATTGGAGAAGGAAATGGCAACCCACTCCAGTGTTCTTGCCTGGAGAATCCCAGGGACCGGGAAGCCTGATGGGCTGCTGTCTATGGGGTCGCACAGAGTCCGACACGACTGAAGCGACTTAGCAGCAGCAGCAGCAACACCTGACACCTGACTTTGAATCAATGTCAAAATCCATGGTTCTCATGATGTGCATTCTTTTGAGGAAAATGGAATTTAGCAGATTTACTGAAAATTTTAAATGACTAACATCATATGCTTAAATAAACTTTTCATCTTACTAATTACCCTTTTATTATTAACTGTCTATTTAAGAGGTTTATTACTAGTATCTCGGCAAAATGTAACATACTTTAAACCATCTAAAATTTTTGCGATACATCTTCAAAGACATTTTATGAACAATTTCATACTTAATGGCTTGTAAGCAATCCCAAGAGTTGGGAATTGTGTGAAAAGTTGCCCAGATTGACAGATAAAGTGAAAAGGTCTGTATTAATTTCCAAATAAAGAAATGCATGGCGTGGTATCGCACGATGATTATACTCTAAAGTACCAATTAGAACGCATCAGAAACCAGAGCAAGTTGACACTCTACAATAAAGCAAATAATTTCCAGTTGGAGGGGCAGAAAATGTTAATATGCAATGTTCAAGACTACAAGAATCTTTGTAAAAGGAAGTAGCTAATAAGGTTTAATGATGCATGTCAGGAAGCCTCAGTATGTAGGGAAACACAGCTGGCTTCATTTTGTAAACTATTTGATATACACATCTTTCTAGTTCACGATTATCAGCTGTGCCAGTGCCATGGGGGACAGCTTAGCCTTCAGATCGGGGCATTCTTCTCGTTCTCTAAATTACAAGTAAAATACATTAATATAATATGGTGCTATAGGTGAGTGCTCCAAGCAAAGCTTATCTGCTTGAGGAACAGGATTAAAGGAGACTTCTGCAGAATGCTGTGGAAACGATCCCACCAGCCTAATCGGCTGCTGAGCGCCAGGGCCATGAAAACAAATCATAGCGCGACAACACACTTGGACTCAGAGAAACCATACCTTTCACAAGGCAGTCACCATCCTTCCCACCGCATGTATTAAATGCAAACCAGCTGAGAACTGCTCTTCCTGAGAACGCTCAGCCCAAACTGGGCTTTCTCCCCGGGGCACGCGGGCCCGAGCCAGGAGGCCCCGAGCCAGGAGGCCCCGCACCGCCCACGGCGAGCTGTGCTCACACCACCTCTGCAAGGGCCTGCCGTAGCAGGCGACAGGAGCGCTCTGTACCAGCAAACCTTCCAGGAGGAAGCCCTGTGTCAGGCGACTTCCACACTCGAAAGCTCTCAGACCCAAGTTTATTCAGTCACTGGAAGACAACTGCTAGGTCACAACTCTGATACCAAACGTGTCTATCACTTGGACCACCCTGATTTTAAACGTGAGTACATGTATTAGCTGTTAAAAACTTGCACCTAATGACGAAAGACGTTGCCCTAAACTAAAAGAGCTAGAGTTCTAGTAATTGGTCGTGAACAGTCTTACGGCAAAATGCGCCCCAGGTTCTCCCTTGGGGGCAGGCCATTCACAACCAGAGCCCCCAGGCACCTGGCTGATCACTGAGGCGAGGAGAACCCCAGGAGCACGGGACAGGCGGCACCATGAAAGGGCACCAGTGAGCTAGAAAAGGCCTTGGAAATCTCCAGGTGACGTGTCAAGCCTTCTCCCTGAAAAATAAAGGCTGGGGACTTTGTGGCAGGGCTGGAGCCAGGAGCCAGGAACAGCGAGATTTCAGAAAGACTTTGGCATCTTGACAGGGAAGGCACCATCACTGCCACGTCAGCCCCGGACTCACTTGTCTGTGTTCTATGTGAAAAAACATGCTTCAGACAAGCAAACAAAAGGCATAACCAATTTACTCTAATAAGATTAACTCCACACGAGTAACATAAAGCAGCTTCATTTTGGTTTCAGTTGTTTATAACATCACTTTCTGATTCCTTATGACCTTGGCAATCTCCAAGCCAACGGCCTTCACAGTTTGCCAGGTGCTTTTGCGCAGCTTCTGTTACCTGGCCCCAGTCCCGCCTGGTCAGCTTCTCGATCAGCGCGTGGAGCTGAGGTGTGTGGCCAAACGCGCAGCTCCCGGCCCCTGGCGACAGCTGGGCTTCCCTGGCTGGCTGATGTGGGCCAGAAATGATGACGTCTCCGCTCTCATCATCAGATCTGTGGCTGGAATGGCCATTACTACACAAACTTCTATCAGGTTCATGGAATGAAGACTGCTCAGATCTTATCAAAATGCTTTCTTTCACTGTTTTTATTTAGCAGTGGTGAAACTTCCTCAACTGGCATCAGCTACTGTACTTTGGGAAAAGAACGAGAGCCTAAACAAACTGATTAAACACTGCGGCCACGGGAGCAGAGAAAGCATGCGCTTGGTGAGGCCCGCGTCTTTCTCTGGTGAAGCAGCTCAAAGGCAAAGCCCCTGGCCTGCGTGCTCCCTGCGGAGCCCGCTGCCTGGGGGGCTTCCTGCCGCGTGGCACGCAGGCTTTGCTGTGGACTCCTCTGCCCAGCAGCGGCCAGCCCGGCGGGCAGAGGCCTCGTCGGTCAGATACCAGGAGGACGACGAGGTAAGGTTCAAGACTGGATCTAATGACCTCAAAGCTGCTAAACAGAAAGCACACCTGGAATTTCAGAAAACGAGTGAGCAGCTGAGGAAACAACACATACATCCACCTAAGATCGTTAACACAAGAGCACTGACGGGAGGCCAGCTCAGGAAACCCCGCCCACAGGCTCAGCCCGAGTCTGTGACTGCAGACTCCACACGGTCAGCGGGCCGCCCGGACCACAGCCAGAACCAGCTCGGCGGGCCGGGCAGGAAGCCCCTGTCCTCCATGGCACGTCGGGAAAGCGCACCACTGACTCCAGCTGGGGTGGGGGATCCTGCTCATACCTGCGGGGCCCTGCCATGGTCTGCGGCATCGTCTCCAGCGAGCGGGGCTGCGGGAGGGCAGAGGAGAGCGGACCCCATGCTCTAGACTTGGCCTGCTTGGATGTGTTCACTCCGGACTCAGAAGCGTCCAGCCAGGCCCCGCCACCCTTGGGCCACAGTCAGCAGGACCGTCCCTGCTTGCAGCCCAGGCCACATCCCTGCCTCGCCCCCAGTGTCCTGAGTGACGAGACCACCACCCCAGACCCTCAACCCCGCGTGGCGGGAAGCGTCCTGTGCCTTCACTTCCCCGGCTGGTGGGCCACAGCTAGAAGGCCCGAGCCCGGGGCTGAGGCTCTGGGGCACTCGCCCGCCCTGGTGCTCCCGGGCACCTGGTCTGTCATCCAGGCGAGAAAGCCCTCGGCCATTTCACTCTCTGCTCCCCTCCGGCTGCCCGGCTGCTGCCCCCGCATCGGTGCCCCACGCCTGCTGAGGACACACACCCGTGGGTGCTCTGTCCTGTTGTGTGTCCCCCTTCTTCATTCTTCCTTCATTTGGCTTCTCGGCCTGGAAGTTCCTCCGATGTATCCTCCCACTCACGGGTCCCGTCTGCGGCCATGTCTCCCGTCCCAGCTCCTGTAATCTCTCGTGGGCACTCTCGCTTTCGGCTACGCTGACCTCAACTTCCCGCAGTTTCTGCCTCCCCGCTGATGCTCCCGTGCCTGTCTGGGCATGCTGTCCACTCCCCTTCTCGGGGCCCTTAGCGTGCTGACCTGACTTCCTCCACATTCCCCGTCAGGTAGCCGGGCCTGACGCTTGCCTTCTCAGACTGCCTGCCCTCCCCTTTAGTCTACGGCTTGTAATGTGTTCTCACAGTGTGACACACAGTAGCATCCGATAAAAACTGCCAGTGTTCCTGCCTAGAGAACCCCATGGATGGAAGAGCCTGGTGGGCTACAGTCCATGGGGTCGCAGAGAGTCAGCCAGGACCGAGTGACTTAGCATGCAGGCAATAAGCGCTGAGGTGACGAGCCTCAGCGAGAGGCTCTACGTCAGCCCGGGCGGGACCAGAATGTCGGATGCTGCTGCAGCCGTGGTGACTGAGGCGGCCTGCTCCTCCAGTGCCCCGAGCGAGCCCCTGCCAACTCTGGGCTCCTGAAGGGCGGCTTCTCAGAGTCCATGTCTTAGGGCTCTCTCAGCTGGAGCCCTGCGGGTATGGAGGTGCAGGGTAGGGAAAGAGCGACTCGCCCAGGTCACCTTCACGGGTGCTTCTCGATCCTACCCTACAGGGGACTGGGCGGATGAGGGGATGGGGGACAGGCAGTCCCGTCCATGACTGTGCCTGTGGCTCAGGACCTGTTCCTCAGTCTGCTGTGCCTCCCAGAGGAGGGAGGAGCCCCTTCCGGGACCTTGGGCGCCACCCGCACTGCAGCCCCAGGGTGGTCGAGCTGCACTCGCCCCCCAGCACTCCGTCCACAGGCGTGTGGCTTTCCCACAGCTGGCGGCTGGGGGCTCCTGTAGCGCCCACGCTGGGAGGCTGGGGCTGCACCGGGTGTCTCTGGGTCTGGGGGATGGGCAGCAATTCTCTGTCCACTCGGTCTTTCCTGCTGCAGGGCCTGGAGGGACAGCCTCTGAGGGTGACCCTGGAAGAGGCGACGGTTTCCAGTGGCCAGGCCCCGCGGCTTGGCTGGACACGGAGGCAGTGCCAAGGCGTGGGGCTGGCGGGGCGGGCCGGCACAGGGGCAGCGCTCTGCGGACAGGAGCCTTGGGCACGTGGGGCCCGCCCACTGCTGCCCCTCACCTCCTCTGCATGGCCTCCGAGGGCCCAGACAGCAAAGCGCAGCTGGGGACTCGGGCCCCTGTTTCTCCACCGGAGCAGGACAGCCCTGTTGGACAGTCACACGGAAAGCTGAAGGTCTGCGGTGACCTCGTGTCCGGCAAGTCTGTCCGTGCTGTTTCTCTAGCATCTGCTCACTTCATGTCTCTGTCGTGTTTTGGAAATCCTCGCAATATTTCAAACTTTTTTATTGTTATCAGACTTGCTAAAGTGATCTGGGATCAGTGACCTCTGATGTTACTACTAAGACTCGCTGAAGGTGCAGATGGTCGGCGTTTCTTAGCAATAAAGTATTTCTAATGAAGGCATATACTTTGTTTTTTAGATATAATGCTACTAAACACTTACTAGACTACAGTGTAGTGTAAACCTAACTTTTATATGCACTGGGAAACCCCAAATTTGTGTGACTTTGCTGCAGTGGTCTGGACCTGAGCCCACAATATCTCAGGTATAGAAACTCAAACTCTTGAGCACCAGACTACTGTATTTTTTCTTTATGTTAGTATTTTAAAATACTCAGTTCTCTTGTGCCCCTAATTAGATTTTTGAGCATCTCTGAAGTGCCCGGTGTCGTGTCTCCTTCCACAGGCTACATAGGCCTCGATGTTCAACAGTATGAAGTGGGTCCCACAGACCTAACAGGCTTTCCACCTCATCTTTTATACCAGCCGTGCTTGGAGCTATCAGAGCAACTGGCCTCTGTGTCTCTGCTGGGCCCGTGGGCCTGGCTCCAGACATGGCTCCAGCATCAGCGGCATGGGAGACCCTTGGGGGATAAACCCTCGACTGCTTCTTCAGCCCCCAGCTCCTGCCACTTCCCCCAAAATGCACAGCCAGTCACGCTGAGCCACTCCAGTCCAGGCTGCCAACCTGGGACACGGGGGTCTCCCTCCGCACAAGGCTGGCTCCCCTCAGTCAGGCATCCCTCACAAGCCAGAGGGTCGGTTTTCAGTGCTCCCCAAACCCCTATGAACATGAAGGCTATCAAGGTCAAGTGAGTTTCACACCGTCTGTTAATGCGTCTGCCACGTGGACAGAGGGCGACGGCTCCTGGAGGGAGGTGCGCCTGCATCTGCATCCTAACTGCTCCACACAAAGCCCCACATGGGGCAGGTCTGCGGGGGAGCAAGGGCAGCGCTGCAGTGGCGGGCATTCTGGAGAGAAGTGACCCACTGAGTGGCCGCGGAGCGCTTACACTCCATTTACTAGTAAGAAACACAACCTGCACGTAAACAGTAAACAGAAAGCAACCACTTTATATCAACAGGAACAGCAGCAACTAGCTGGACCAGCACACGACAACCAGAACTAACAGAGAAGTTCAGATCAGACAACAGGCAGAAGCAGGCTGGACCAGCAAGGGGAGAAACTGGCCTTCCTGGATGTTAAAAGGATGACCAAGCAACTCACATTTTAGTCTGAAAGCTAACAGTGTAGCACTAAGAAAATAACGGGCTTCCCTGGTGGCTCAGCGGCAAAGAGCCCACTGCCGACACAGGAGATGTGGGAGATGTGGGTTCCACCACTGGCTCGGGAGGATCCCCTGGAGGATCTTGCATGGCAACGCGCTCCAGTCTTCTGCTGGAGAATCCCATGGACAGAGGAGCCTGGCGGGCTACACACCACGGGGCTGCAAGGAGTCGGACACGACTGAGCACGCATACGCAACAAAATGACCAACAACACTTTTATATTCTTGAACTAATTATAATCATTCCAGGGGAAAATATTTAAACTACTCTTCAGCCACTTTTAAATACTACACTTGAAATCTCTCCTGACGTTACCCTTACTTTGTAGACGATGTGGACCATGAGCGTCCTGCTTTCCGTCCTTAATGCATTAACTCAGCGTTAAGAGAACGTGCAGTCACAACCTAGCATTCCACACATCCTTACAAGGACCGAACACAGGAACTGAATGAAACTGTGCAAATCATGTGATACTTTAAAAGAATTTACTTTTGTTTTGCTTAATTAGCAACCATAAATTACCTTTAAAATTGTCATGACCGTCATCCAGAAAGCCAAAGCTGAGAGTGTCACCTCCAGAGAGGACTGAGTGCTGCTCAAGGATGCGAGGAGGCTCAGCCCGACTCCCGTCTGCGATCTACAGCACATTCCTCAGCGCTGAGCTCACTGCTCACCAGGCCAAGGCACACACCCACCCCCTGAAATGAGGCACTGCAGCGTCTCCACGCTCATCTCAAGTACGGGGCGAAGGCAGCAACTCAGACTGAAATTAAACCTTGGAAGCAGTCCTTTTTTATATCACTTGGAATTAAAAACATATTAAATTGATCTATTATGAAAATTTTGTTCTCTATATTGTGTGTTTCAGACCATGTCTGTATCTTAAGGCTATGGAACAATTTTTGTAATTGTAATAAAAAAACAAATTATTGACTTTAACTTAAGAAAATTGTTGCTCAAATGATTAAATATTCATTTAGAACAAAACAAATCCTTCTCCGAAGTGTATGGTACACCAGTTGCTCATTTCCACAGGTTAATGAACTGTAGGTAGTGATGTTACACCTGTCATTTTTCCTGTGTCTCATTTTTATGCCTTTATTCGCAGCCCTGGGAGGGTTTCCACGCCGCACGTAACATGGCGTCAGCTGTCAGCACTACTGCAGGAGCGAAGGGGCCTCCTCCTTTACACCAGCACTAACAGGCAAGTGAGCAGAAGCAGAGGGGTGACTTTGAGCTAGGAGACACACATCTGAGTTCTAGTCCTAGCTTCCTAAATGTGTCCATTAACTGTGAAATCACCTCACTTGCAACATTTGAAACAATTGTCCTTAATGCCAGCACAGCAAGTGCCATCTAAAGTAGCCGTTTATTAAGTGTTTACCTACTTGCGCAGTACGTCCATTTTCAAAGTTCTAGGAACAAACATTTTTGTTGTGCCACTGCATTAAACACACAAAGACTGTGTGTTAAAGGACTGCGAGAATTTTCAATCTGAGACCCTGCTTTGAGAAAGATCCCCAGTGTTCTCCCTACTTGCTCCAAGTGATAAATCCTCCCTTCTTAAACAAACAAAAGAAATTTTAAGTTCTTTTAGAGTGTTAGGTGCCACCTTTTCATAAATTCATAACTTTTAATGTAAACGATTCCTCTGCTTTATCTGTTTTGAAAGTATAAAATTTTGTAAACTAAATCAGCTTCAAAAACAGAATAATAAAAAAGGATTGCTTAGCTGCAGTTCTGTCTATAACGGGATTTCGCTGGCTTGCTCAGAAATGTCAACATTTCAAGGGAAGCAAAAGAGCTTCAGGTGCCCCAGCGGTACCTGCTCCTCTGCGGCCCCATCAGCATCTCATTACAGCTGCCTCTCTAGCCCTTCCTGGTCAGAGCAGGTATTTCCAGCACTCTTTCCTCCTCCAGAAATGAAGTGACTTCACAAACATGCACTGAGTCTTCAGCACATGGACCCTGGTCTTTCAAGGTCTTGTAGCATAAATTCTAATGAGCCCACTCTCCAGTCTACAGAACAAACTAACCCATCCTCATTAACTAACCTGAACTAAGCCAGCTCACATAGTACCCAGCACTGCTAACTAACAGGAAGAAGCTGGTCAGAAGAAGTGAAGCGCCCAACAGACTGTGAGCACCCCCATCGGGCCAGGTTCCTTTTGTGTCTCCTCTCCACTTAATGCTCTCAGCACAGCAGCATCGCGATGCAGCAGCGGACCTGGGAGGTAGGGGCACGCTGGGAGGGACGGACCTGGAAGGGCACTGCCGAGGCTGCCCCATCCAGAGGCCTTCCTAGGATGTCGCCACCAGACCAAAATTTAAAGTGTTAATGAGCAAGTACTTCAACTAGTATATTTTACTGAAGCTTTCTACAGAAGGTGCTGTTCACTGGTGGAGAGGACTAATTAACCTTCACTAGTACATTTTGGGCTTGTTACCCTATTGTCTCTTGAAAATATTACTAAGAAATACACTGGCACACCAATTACAATTTACATTGTAATTAATTTATCCTACTGATAAACTAACACTTATTACCTTGTGGTCATTTACCTCATAGAAGTTTTATATTCTAATTGGGTTCAAATAATAGGGCTTAAAAAATTTTCTTCTGACTTCAATGCCTCAAAAAAAATATTTGATTTTGATGGTATTAAGCAATGTGAAGTCAAGTGGGCCTTAGAAAGCATCACTACGAACAAAGCTGGTGGAGGTGATCAAATTCCAGTTGAGCTATTTCAAATCCTAAAAGATGATGCTGTGAAAGTGCTGCACTCAATATGCCAGCAAATTTGGAAAACTCAGCAGTGGCCACAGGACTGGAAAAGGTCACTTTTCATTCCAATCCCAAAGAAAGGCAATGCCAAAGAATGCTCAAACTACCGCACAATTGCACTCATCTCACACGCTAGTATAGTAATGCTCCAAATTCTCCACACCAGGCTTCAGCAATATGTTAACTGTGGACTTCCAGATGTTCAAGCTGGTTTTAGAAAAAGCAGAGGAACCAGAGATGAAATCGCCAACATCCACTGGATCATTGAAAAGCAAGAGAGTTCCAGAAAAACATCTATTTCTGCTTTATTGAATATACCAAAGCCTTTGATTGTGTGGATCACAATAAACTGTGGAAAATTCTGAGAGAGATGGGAATACCAGACCACCTGACCTGCCTCTTGAGAAACCTATATGCAGGTCAGGAAGCAATAGTTAGAACTGGACATGGAACAACAGACTGGTTTCAAATAGGAAAAGGAGTACGTGAAGGCTGTATATTGTCACCCTGCTTATTTAACTTCTATGCAGAGTACATCATGAGAAATGCTGGGCTGGAAGAAGCACAAGCTGGAATCAAGATTGCCGGGAGAAATATCAATAACCTCAGATATGCAGATGACACCACCCTTATGGCTGAAAGTGAACAGGAACTAAAAAGCCTCTTGATGAAAGTGAAAGAGGACAGTGAAAAAGTTGGCTTAAAGCTCAACATTCAGAAAACGAAGATCATGGCATCTGGCCCCATCACCTCATGGGAAATAGATGGGGAAACAGTGGAAACAGTGTCAGACTTTATTCTTTTGGGCTCCAAAATCACTGCAGATGGTGACTGCAGCCATGACATTAAAAGACGCTTACTCCTTGGAAGAAAAGTTATGACCAACCTAGACAGCATATTGAAAAGCAGAGACATTACTTTGCCAACCATAGTCAAGGCTATGGTTTTTCCAGTAGTCATGTATGGATGTGAGAGTTGGACTGTGAAGAAAGCTGAGTGCTGAAGAATTGATGCTTTTAAACTGTGGTGTTGGAGAAGACTCTTGAGAATCCCTTGGACTGCAAGGAGATCCAACCAGTCCATTCTAAAGGAAATCAAGCCTGGGATTTCTTTGGAAGGAATGATGCTAAAGCTGAAACTCCAGTACTTTGGCCACCTCATGCGAAGAGCTGACTCACTGGAAAAGACTCTGATGCTGGGAGGGATTGGGGGCAGGAGGAGAAGGGGACGACAGAGGATGAGATGGCTGGATGGTATCACCGACTCAAAGGACATGAGTTTGAGTGAACTTCGGGAGATGGTTATGGACAGGGAGGCCTGGTGTGCTGCGATTCATGGGGTTGCAAAGAGTTGGACACGACTGAGCGACTGAACTGAACTGAAGCAGTTTAAGAAGCAGCCACATTTAGTGAAGTCAGAGAAAGACAAATATATTATATTGCTTATATGTGGAATCTAAAAAAATGGTACAAATGAATTTATTTACAAAACAGAAACAGAGTCACAGGTGTAGAAAACAAACTTATGGTTACCAAGGGGGTAGTCAGGGGAGGGATAAATTAGGAAATTGGGACTGACATATACACACTACTATATATAAAATAGATAACTAAAAAGGACCTACTGTACACAGGGAACTCTTCTCAATACTCTGTGATGCTCTACATGGGAAAAGAATCTGAAAGTGTGATGTATGTATATATACAAGTGAGTCACTTTGCTGTACAGGGGGAACTAACACAACATTGTAAATCAACTCAATTTCAATAAAATAAAAAAAAATAAACAAACATAAAAAAACCCAAGCCTTTCAGAAATGTTTGATGTGAATAACTGTCCCTCAAAAAGAAATCTTAGCCACTTAGCAGCTTATTACAGTGGGAAAAGTCAAACTCACATGATATATTTTAAAGTTTTGCAAAAGAAAATTATTAGATGAAAATGCTAATTACGTAGGAGAAAAGAAAGCTATTTAATTTCATGTTAAATGTATCATATACATGCTCAGTTAATGCAGTTGTAAAAAAGAATGTTGGGTACAGCTGCTACTCTAATGTTAACATACTGGAGTTTCTTTTAATAATGATATCCAGAATACATTTTTAGGCATATGAAAAGACAATTAAGTTGAAACCAGATGTGTTTCTGAGGAATACACTTATTTTTAAATTACTGGTTAGAAAACAGTAACTATGGAGGGGAAAACCATGAACCACTGCTAAGTACTGTGAGTGTTCAGTAATGGGTGGGCACCGTGCAAGAGGCTGAGACGGCAGCAGTACCAGGACGAGGCATGGAGCCTGAGGCTGCCTCCGGAGTGGGCACCAGACCAGCGTCGCCAGGGGCCATGGGTGGCAGCAGGCCAAGTGCTCCCACACACGCAGCCAGCGGGCATGGGGAGGGGCTGGGCTGGAACTCAGGCCTCCACGCCCCCGCTGGGGTCCTCACCCATGATGGCCCCACAGACAGGCACCCTGCACACCCTGCTGGGGGGCAGACAAGTCTTCCCCTGGCTAGCTTCTCTCAAGAAGCAGGAAGCACGGTGCGGGCAGAAGGGTCCTGCCCATCCCCCCTGCCTTCCCACACAGCAAGCAGACCAAGTGACTTCCCTTCTCTTCCAGCTGACCCCTGGCTTCGAATCTTCCCCAACCAAGTCTGCTTCTGAACCCACGCTGCTCATGACCTGTTTCTCTTCACGGTGACCATGAAGGGACCCCCTCTGCCTAACAACCTAGGGCACTACACCCCAGGTACCCACCACGGTCCCCGGGCGCCAGCCCTCCTGGGAAGGTGAAATGTACCATGAAAATCTGAAAACAATAGGAAAACCTCGTCTTCCTCTGCTGTCTTTGTTCACGACACAGTCATCCATCCACTCTGGTTCTATCCAGAAGGTTTCCAAGTTGCTCATTTTCCATCTCACTACATCTTTCGGACCATATTTTTCACCCACACTGAAAGGCCTTCATCAGAAATGCTCCTGGGAGTAAGTTTTGTGAGCTTATATAAATTAAGATGGAAATGTCAAGATAAAGCAGTCATCACAAGTCCCACTTATTTCCAACAGTCTTCATGGCCCCAGGACAAGGGATCAGGGTTTCAAAATACAAAGGCACTTATGAAAACAGTTATTTGTTTCTTGAATAAATTGTACTTCTCTGTTAAGAAACCGATTCTAGGGAATTTAGTTCAGAAATGTTGTTGTTCAGTCACTCAGTCGTGTCCGACTTTGTGACCCCACGGACTGCAACACGCTAGGCTTCTCTGTTTTTCCGTATTTCCCGGAGTTTGCTCAAACTCACATCCACTGAGTTAATAATGCCATCCAACCATCTCATCCTCTGTCGCCGTCTTTTCCTCCTGCCCTCAATCTTTCCCAGCATCAAGGTCTTGACATACTAGCAATTACTACTTACTTTATATACAACAAATGACAAGTAAGACCTCATTCAGAAATTAATGTGAAAACTTGTCTTTTTAGTGGTACAAAGTATTTACTTTAAATAACAAATATGCTGTTTCCTATTCAGAACACCTGCCTTACAATCAAATTCATATTTAAAAGGAACTAGGGCCTGAATCCAAGTTTTCCGGTTGAGATGTTCGCTGTACACTCTGATAGAGCATTATGTCTCAGAGGTTATCATTAGGACTGCTTCTTCATTCAGCGTCTTGCCTCTGTATTGCTTTCCTGAAATTATAAGTTTATTTATATTCACACTGCTGATGAAGAAACACAACTTTTAATTGTGAGCAGCTGTAATATCCGAGTGCGCGGCTGAACAAGTGCAACGAGGCGGTGTGTGCTGTCACAGCTCTGAGGGCCACACGGGGTCTTGTCTATGTGCCACTGAATTACTTTATTGGAGGTTTGTTTCTTGAGTTAATCTTCTCCTGATGAGGCTTTGAAACACTATGATTTGTTAATATTAATAACAGTTATCCAAAAAAAGCACTCCCGAAGCCTTTCTGTCTCTGTGGATTGACTGTAATACCATATTCCACAACATGTAGCTCTTTTGTGAACCACATGATCCCATTTTTAAACAAGTATTTAAATCCAAAAATATTTTATTACTCAAGAAGGCAACTATTAGAACAATTAAGGGGTGCGGTGATTGTATACAACCACAAGAAGAGAGTAATGTCTTTCTACTGTAAAATTTTAATATAAAACACAACTTTTAAAATATTAATAAACTGCTCTTTTAAAAATAAAAGAGCTAGTCTCAAAACAGTCTTTGATATTTCAACTTGCAAAGTACACCATGGCTGATCCTATTTGGGCTCTATTATCTCAAATGCCTTTACAACTATTCAGATAAAAGAGGCTCTAATTCACATAATGGCACCTATCACCTGTCTGTCTGTCAATGAGACATTTGAAAGCATCTTTTTATTAGAAACACAAATCAATATGCCCAAGGGATTATAATAACTGCTGGAAGCAAGCTGTATTATCATTTCATCCTTGCTGTTCTTGCTCTGAGCAACTTATTATTATGAATGGCGTGAAAATGGCAACCTGTCACAATTGATTTTTCTTAACCTCCTGCAAGAATTTTTCCCTCATAAATGTAATCAAGTATCATCTTATTAAATATATCTCAAGCTAGGCTTTATAAAACAGTCCATTACTCTAACTGTATTCCTTATAATTTAAAATTTCATCAAATATTACTATAAAAGTAACTGCTTTATAATATAAGCTTTTGATTTGTTCAAAGTTTTAAAACAGAATTTTTGAATTTTGTGTGGACACCAATCCCTGCTTCTCATCTGCCTCAGTGAGCACTACAAGGGGAACATTCTGATTCCAAGAAGCTCTAAGAATTTTTTTTTAGAAATTTCCTCCACTCTAATTACATTTTAGGGTTTATTCTTAATCCTCACGTCTGAATAAAACATGCTGCATTTTAAACAGTATTTTAATAAGCTCCTGCAGTAAGGATAAAACAGTATTTCTGATTATAAAATTATCAAGTTGGATTTATAGAATGAATTTCAAGGCCATTCTAGAAGGATGAATTTAAGCAGGATGTCTGCAAGTCACGGAGCTCAGTTACAGCCAATAAATCTATGCAGGATCCTCATTTATGAGACTGTGGTGTCTACTTGGGACAGTGGCGTCCACTTGGGACAGTGGCTCTCTGTCTCTGGTGTGTGTCAGAGACCCCAGAGGTTTGGACTGGGGAAGCCTGGGGGTCGGGGGGACTTCAGTCAGATCAGTGCCTGGATGGGAAGCTGATGTCACCAACCCAGGGCCACTCAACCTAGGGGTGTGGGTCAGGGGCCAGCGTAAGGCAGGAGGCTGAGCCCTGAAAGGCGCCAGGCTCCCTGCTGTATAAAAGGACACCCTTGGGATAAAACCCCACGATATCTGCCGCCACAGAGCGATGAACCCAGTGGGCACCTTGTGAAACCTAGTTCAGGTCCATGAGTGACTGCATTCCTCTCCTCCTTTGCTGTCTGAAGTTGTCTTTAAAAAAGCTGCTGGAGAACAAAACGGACAAAATGAAGACAAAAAGGAGAGTGGCTCCCACAAGGCTTTGGACACTAGCTGAGTATGTAACTTTTAAAGTATATTTTATGAAATAACCAGTACTAAACGGTCAAATGATCTAACACGCATCTAGGAGGATATTTTACACAGCACACAGGCTGGTCCACAAGAAGCCCAGCCTCAAAGGGGAAGTGATCCTCACACTCCGAGGACTGCAGAGAGCGCCTGGGGGTACTGCCAGAGGGCTCAGGGCTTCCCAAAGATGGACACTTGTGCCGTGTGCAGAAGCCTGGGAGGGCCTTGTGAGTGGACGTGGGTACTGAGAGTGATGATGTACAGGGCCACGGGGCACTGACCTCGCTGCCTGCTGGGGTTGGTGGGCAGTTACTGTCTGATATGGGAAGCTGTCACCCCTCTATTCCTCAGGTGCTCCCACCTGACAGCCTGGAACTGTGGACCAGACCATTCTCCACTTCTGCTCTGGGGCTCTTGACAATCAGCTTGAGAAGACCACATACTTGCTACTGGCTCCACCAGAACTCTAAGATGCAGCTGGGTCTCAGTAATTTAGGGGCCTGAATGGTTGAGCAATAATCTCAATGCTTTTAGTCTCAAACTCGTATCCTGTTCTGCATCAATTTCACTACATCAATTATCATCACTAACTTTCCCTAACAGTGCTGTAACTGTAGTGGTTTTCATCCTAGGAACTCACAGCAGTTAAAAATTCACATGACCCTTCTGGATTCATGATAATGGAAGTAGGAAACAAATGAAATATGGAGTAATGGGGTAGGGGGAGAGTGGGGAGATACTGGCAGATTAGCTGATGACTGTGAATCTTTATTTTGATTTTCATTGTTTTCTACTGAGGCACAGCTGATTCACCGTGCTGTGTTAGGCTAGGCCCTCAGCATGGCGATTCAGCTGTACAGCTATACATGCCGTCTTCTTCGGGCTCTTCCACAGCGCTGGAGGGGCTCCCTGTGCCGCACAGTAGGCCCCTGCTGGGGACATGCAGTGCTGTGTGTATGCTGATCCCAACCTCCTCTCTTATTTCTCAACCCCCTCATTCCCCTTTTGTAACCATAACTTTGTTTTCTGTGTCTGTGAGTGTAAATATTTTTCACAAAATCAAAGAAGCCAGGCCATATTTTAGATGGTAACTGTTCTCCATATTACAGTATATAATTTCTTGTTAAGAAATTATGTTTGTATATTTAAATTACTCATCAGATGCCTACAAAACTTATTCTTCCAAAACATATTTTTTCTCTGTGTAAACTAAGACTGTCTTTTCTTTTATTGGAAGCATCAATAGTCTTGTGATATTTTCTCACCAGAAACAAAATCAACACAATCTTTTCCCCACGGAGGCACTGGTCACCTTTCACTCCCACGGCTCCTCCGGTACTTCGGGCCTGGCCTAGAAGCCAGCCTGGTCTTCCCCGCTCCCCACCGGCCGAGCACTCCCGGCCGCCCCGCACCCAGACAGGTCTCTGCAGGACGTTCACGCCCCGCTCCTTCACCTGCTGGCCCTTCAGCTTCTCATCCCCAGGGCATCCACAGCACCAACCTGCCGCAGCCTGCCCGAGCTCCAGAAACGCCTTCCTCTCACTTCTCCTCTGCCTCAGCCCTTCATGACCGGCACCTGCAGGCTCTGTGAGGTTCCTCACTTCTCGTTCCAGCTCTGTGTGAAAGGCCTAGAAGCTCGCCGTAACCACACTGCGGGTGGGCAGCAGCGCGCGGCATTACACATCCCCAATTCTCCCTCTCCAAGGCTGGGGCAGGCCGCAGGGCCCCCGTCACTCCAGTGCTCGGGCTAAGAGAACACGGCTGCACTGCTGACTGGACAGACAGGACGCAGTGTACAACCTGCCATGCCAGCTTCTTATCCCCACAGTCACTGGGGTGTGTTTCCAGACAGGTCCACGAGGGGCTGCGCCGAGCAGAGCACCTGCCCACGCGTCAGATGTGTACATAAGCAGAGAGGAAACGTCTGGTGTGTGCCCTTCCACCTGACACTCCATCCCTCAATGTCCCCACAGACACTCACAGGGCAGCTCTCAGAGTGGACGGTTAGGAACAGTGTGGCTTCCCTGAAGAAGTCCGATGAAAGTCAAAGCGTTTTAAAGGTTAGTTTTTGTTTCCACTAGGTTTCTGTGAAATCCAGAAATGAGCTGGTTTAGGAAGCTACTGAGATGTAGTTTGCAGATAATAATGTCTTACAAATACTAAACATTTCTTTCTCCCCTTCTCTGTTTAAGATTCAAACATTACACATTCTTTTCATTCGACACACATCAACTCACCCTAAATAAATCACATCAGCTACTTTTTGCTCACTGTAGCATGCCTGTAACATTTTCCTGAATTTTATTCTTATAAATCTAGCATTTAACACTTAGAAAGATTTAATGACCGATGCACATTGAGAGATTTTATTTCTCTCCTAAGATGATTCCTTGATTTGTAAGACTGCTTCCATGTCAAGCTGGTGCTTCATCACCCAGAGTGTCTTTCGGGAGAAGCAGCCCCGCACGGACAAGGCAGGTCCCGCTCTGCGGCCCGCCAGCTCCGTCTGCTTGGGGGCCACTGTGCAGGCTCCTGACACCACATGCACAGCCTGTGAGCAGCTGGGAGCACTGCGAGGGCCTCCCACCAGAAGGACTGCAGCAAATGCTGGCCAAGCCCCAGGAAGGTGCGGCCACAGAAGGGACACATCTGCTCCCTGTGTGAGGCCGACAAGTGTCCGAGCAAGGGTCCAAGTCCAATCCTGCAGAACCAAGACGCTTTTCCTAACCCAAGGACACTGAGAAGGCTGTCTAAAACCAGGAGGAGGAGGAGAGGAGGAGCAGAGGAGGAGGGGAAGGCAGACACAGGGCCTGACAGGGCAGGAGCTGTTGGGGGTGTGTCTTGACTGGCAGTGGGGCTTGGGCACTCATTTCGACTTAATATTTCACCTCATAGAAAGGCAATAAGGAGAGGCAACATCTATCGAGTGCCCGGAGGCAAAGAGCTGGTCAGTGGCAACACCCAGAGTCTAGCCCAGGCCTCCAGGGTCAGAGTTCCTAACTGCATCATAAACCCAGGAAAGGTCACTGGCACCCAAGGGAACAGCTTACTGAGCTAACACCGAAGGTGACCTGAGAAGAGAAGTGGCCGTGGGCAGGCAGGGACAGTGACAGAGGCGAGCTGTGCTGAGGGCTGAGGGAGAGCTACAGAGCTATAGCAAAGAGCCTCAAGACTTTAGAGCTAATATTTGCAACTAAACTTATCCTCAAATAGCATCATAAATGTGAAAGTACGATGATTGAGGAAAAAAGCCTAGAAATCATACATGCATTATTAGACATCCCAGTTTCGCCTACTGAAGAGAAGAAAAACACCATACTTGCTGGAAAACACACATAACTATGTATGTGATGCTAACTCTTGTCATTAGTATAATAATTTATTTTTAAATAATTTAACTCTATTGCAGAATTACTGACATATATCTGATTTGCTCAAATTAAAGCAAAGTTTATAAAACTTGGTTTATATAAATTGATGAGATTTATTTCTCCCCATTATCAAAATCAGAATTTCTACTAAAACAACAGTAGCACAGCCTTTTTCTTTGACTTCTGTAAACATGCGCCAGGCAGACACCTGGAGCCCTAACAGACACAGAGACATGAGCCCCATCGACCTCACTGGTGACCCCTGCTCTCGGTCATCGCCGGAAAGCGGCTCTGCAAATGGCCCAACCATTCAGAGAATCAGGGATGCTCTGCTAGCCTCTGAAGGGTTAACTATTTTTTAAAATACTATTTGGCTGAAAAAATGAGACACATCCTGTCCTAAAAGGTATCTTCGCAAAGAATGATTTCATTTCTATCGCTTGGTTATAAAATTTCCTACAGAAGACAAGCTCTTCTGTTAATTACTCACATAGCAGGCACGGCTCCATAAGAGGACTTTTTGTTCTACTCAGATACACACAAATTATATTTCAAAGAAAAATGAGTAAAATGCAGTAAGAAAGAGCTTCTCATTCAGCAGATATTAGCATATATTACGACTTGATACAAAACATGTTACTTAAATAATAACTACTGAGAATTCAACCAACTTTTTGTTATGATTTAACTTATATACACAATGACTACATAAATAACAATTTTAGGACTATAATAGGAATAAAATTTTAGGAATATAATCTAGCAGTCTTTAAAACTAAAATCTAGTTTTCAACATGCTTCTTCTGAAATGGAAATAACTTAGAATTACTTTAACAATACACTATCAAGTTAAATACCATAAAAAGATTAATACAGATTCATTTTAAGTGAACCATCAACATAAAAATAGAGTGCAAATTATAAAATAGATTGAGGAGAAATTAAAAGACCCATAATTAACTGTTAAATTATGGGCAAATTATATATATAACAATGAAAATTTAAGAGATATATAAAACTCTGATTAAGCAAAGAAAAATTGTTCTGAAAATTCTTCCAGATAAGCTTGCTGTTACACAGAGAACCCACGTCCCAGATCACCAACACAGGAAGCCCTGCTCCTGTGACATGCATGAAGCTAACACGACCGAGCTGCCCGGAGCCGCCTGTCCTCTCCCAGGGAAAGCGGAGGCCGCTCATTAAAGCAGTCAGTGCTCCATCTAACCTACCTTGTTTTTTGGATTTGATGTGTTCATGACACTTCTCGTCTCTTTTCCAGTATAGATGACCACACCTATTACAGTACCTGCAAAACACAACAGTGGCCCTTATAGAGAAACTCAAACGGTAAGCACAGGGCTAACACCTCCGAGTTAATCATTTGACGGAAAATATTAATGTACCATTTGATTCTATACATATTTGTCTAACAGCATATTTAATTTTGGTAGCGCAATAAAATCTAATCTCAACTTTAAAAACAGGCTTTGAAAAACTCAACTGACTTCTCGCGCAATGAAAACGCACTCTCTGTGGCGACAGCAGGAAGCGTGACAGCAGAAGTCGGTCGTTCGCGAACGCCCGCTAACACGGGGCTTAAGCACTGAGGTTACGCTGGGAGAGCCTATGTTAAGCTGGCCAAACTTGCGACCACAAACTACACACCACCAGGTGAGCCTTTTCCGTTGAACAAGAGTCTGAGAGCACCTTTCCACTGTAAAGATTCAGGACAACCAGGTACAAGAAACTTTGTGGACATTTCGGCATACAGACAGTGAAAACAGTAAGAGAACTATTATAAAGACAGTATTTGCTTTTGGAATTTGTATGTCGCTTTTACTCACATCTCCTTAAAGTTTGGTTTTCTAATCATACATGTCAGAAAGAAAATGTTAACTGTGTGCTCTATCAAGCTTAAGATAAAAGAATGATAAAATGCCCCAAGAATGACCTATAGATTACAAAGGCTCAGATCAGAGGTACTCATTTCTGAAATATCAACTTAAAAACCATGGGGATGTCCCTGGCGCTCCGGTGGTTGAGAATCCGCCTTGCAGTGCAGGGGACGCAGGTTTGGTCCCTGCTTGGGGAACTAAGATCTCACATGCTGCAGGGAAATCACAGGGCATGAGTGAAAGTCACTCAGTTGTGTCCGATTCTGTGACCCCACGGGCCATGGAATTCTCCAGGCCAGAATACCGGAGTGGATAGCCTTTCCCTTCTCCAGGGGATCTTCCCCAAAATGCAAGGAAGATCCTGTGGGCTGAAATTAAGGCCCGAGGCAGCCAAATAAAAAAGTGAAAATACCTAAACACAAAAACATGGAAGTCTGTTTTGTGAACTGCTGCTATGAGTAATTTATATTCCTAACTTTCACAAAATTTGAAGGTGAGAAATATAATTGAGGTGAGAAAGACAATGTCTATACTATTGACTGAAGTCAACCACTGCACAACTAACCATGCAATTATATGAGCCTCTGCTATCTCTTTACTGTGGCTTGTGGAATCTGCAGCACTGAGGCAGGACCTGTGGGGCAGATGCGGCCGTGGTGATCTCGGGTCCATGGGAGCAGGACAGCTGCTGTCACTCTCTCACCCCTCCACAGAACCCCGGAAAGGCAAAAGATGCCAGGTACCCGCTCAGCGTGACATCCCTCCGAGGTCACATCTGCTCCTTCTTAGAAGTATGCCTTTGTTCCCTTTTTAACTGAAAGCCCCTGGTGAAGCTGGGAGGCTTGCATTGACTGTGGTCTTGAGCCCTGTGTGACTGTGGACTCCCACTCTGCCAATGGCGGACACAAAGAGTGACCAGTAAGACCTGCACGGAGTCAGGGCTCCACCACGGGCACATCAGGGGAGGAGTAGGGCCACAGGAGGTGAAGGGGAGCAATAACGCCCCTCAAGACCAAAGTCTGAATCACGAGCTGCAGGCTGGTACCTGTTCTCTGCCCCCAGTTCCTGCCTCTCGAACTCCATCCTGTTTTTCTGTCCGTGCTCTCCGGTCCAGTCTCTAGGGACACCTGAGGGGAAGGGGTTTCCCTGCTGTCTGACATCTGATACGAAACTGTCTCCAGAGCAAGAGTGTTGCAAACTATATGGTACAAGTTCTATTTTAAAATTTCTAAGTGGTCAAGAGGACTAGTTTTGTAAAATACTACATCAATAAATTATTGAGAAACAAAAATCTTTGAGACAATATATGTCCCAATTTTCTTAACATTAAATTACTCATTAAATTCTTATATAAGTTTTCAAATATTTACTCTCACTACTGTATTTATCAGTATCAGCCTGGACCCCACCTGGGCACACATACCAAGCAGTCCTGCTCTGGGGCTCGCCTGGACCCCGTCCGGACACACGGACTGCTTTGGGGTTCAGCCTGGACCTTGTTTGGGCACACACACCCAGCAGTCCTGCTCTGGGGCTCAGCCTGGACTGTTTGGGCACACACACCTAGTAGTCCTGCTCTGGGGCTCAGCCTGGACCCCGTCTGGCACACACACCCAGTGGTCCTGCTCTGGGGCTCAGCCTGGACCCCGTCTGGCACACACACCGAGCGGCCCTGCTCTGGGGCTCAGCCTGGACCCTGTTTGGGCACACACACCTAGTAGTCCTGCTCTGGGGCTCAGCCTGGACCCCGTCTGGCACACACACCCAGTGGTCCTGCTCTGGGGCTCAGCCTGGACCCCATCTGGGCACACACGCCCAGCGGCCCTGCTCTGGGGCTCAGCCTGGACTCTGGGCACACACACCCTGCAGTCCTGCTCTGGGGCCCAGCCTGGACCCCATCTGGCACATACACCCAGTGGTCCTGCTCTGGGACTCCCCCGGACCCCATCTGGGCACACACGCCCAGCAGTCCTGCTCTGGGGCTCAGCCTGGACCCCGTCTGGCACACACACCCAGCAGTCCAGCTCTGAGACTCCCCCAGACCCTGTCTGGGCAGACACACACAGCAGTCCTGCTCTGGGGCTCAGCTGGACCTCATCCGGGCACACACGCCCAGAGGTCCTGCTCTGGGGCTCAGCTGGACCCTGTCTGGCACACAGGCCCAGCGGTCCTGCTCTGAGACTGCCCTGGACCCTGTCTGGCACACACGCCCAGTGGTCCTGCTCTGGGGCTCAGCCTGGACCCCGTTTGGGCACACACACCCAGTGATCCTGCTCTGGGACTTCCCCTGAACCTGTCTGGCACACATGCCCAGCGGTCCGGCTCTGGGGCTCTCCCTGGACCCCGTCTGGCACACACGCCCAGCGGTCCGGCTCTGGGGCTCACCCTGAACCCCATCTGGCACACAAACCCAGTGTTCCTGCTCTGGGACTCCCCCTGAACCCGTCTGGGCACACGTGCCCAGCGGTCCGGCTCTGGGGCTCTGCCTGGACCACGTCTGGCACACACACCCAGCAGTCCTGCTCTGGGGCTCAGCTGGACCCCGTCTAGCACACACGCCCCGCGGTCCTGCTCTTGAGGACTCGTTCTTGTTTCCAGGCTCAGCCACTTGTGATCGCATGCTGACATCCACCTGTCACTGAAACATGGTGGGTTCCTGGCTCTCTGAACCAACAAGGGGGAGGAACACGGCCCCCTGGGAAGCCCATTTGTCCCTCTCTGGTGCCCTCAGTCCTTGTGTTTGTCTGTCAACTTTAGTCCTTGTTCCTAAACGTTCAGTTCCTACAAGGAAGGAAGACCTGCGTTTACCCCACCAGGAAGCAACCTGAATTCAATTGACACTTTCTCTTTTTAAATTTTTATTGGGGTATAGATGATTTACAATGTTAGGGTTAGTTTCAAATGAACAGTAAAGTGAATCTGTTATATATATTGATAAATAAAACAAAATGATTAATCAATAAAACTTATCTACTCTTTTCTAGATTCTTTTCCTGTACAAGCCATTACAGACTATTGAGTAGCATTCTCTGTGCTACACAGTAGGTCTTACTAGTCACCCATTTCATGTATAGTAGTGACACGTAACCTTTGAAGAATAAGATTTTTAAAAATTCTCGTCTTTCCTTCTCAATTTGTAATCAAGTGAAAGAAGACAAGAGTTCCTATAATATTTCTGGAAGTCCAAAGTATTTTAAGCATACTTCAGTATATGGGAGTTAAGTAATATAAAATAAAAATTATTCACATTAATAAGGCTTTTAAATAGTTAAGCATGTGTTAAAAGATTTCAAATTCATGAAAAAAGTTTGCATTTTAAAAATTCCTAAATAGAAATTAAAATGAAATGTGCTTTATTTAAACTTTTGGAATGGACAGTTTTAAACAACCTAAACAGTCTCTAAGAAGAAAAACTACTCCAGCAACTGTATTCTGTACCTTGATAAGAAGGGTTACCTATGCAGTAGCTGCAGTAGTACGCACACACACATACCTAAGCGTGTGTCTGCAATGCACGGTTCACAACCGGGAGCTACACCACCTGCCAAGGTCACGCTGGGAGTGAGGTCAGGAGAGGAACGGTGTGCACAGGGAATTATCTGGGGCCCACAAGCCCGGTTCTTTGAGAAGTACACAAGTCACTAGGGCTGTGGACCAGTGGGGACAGTCTAACAAACATGCAGGAACAAAGATGGAATGGGCTTATAAGCAAAGAGAGTCTTCAGATATCTTCATGAGTGAACCCAATCTTGATCCTTTATAAGAATACATATCAACATAATGAAAAAAAAAAAAAGTACACAGCACCTAGATGCAGGAAACGTAAAATCTGTGACCAGGTACCTAATTGTGGATGCTGCAGTGTTTCCCGTAGGCTACGACATGCTAAGTGCTGAAGATGAAGGCCTGGACTCCAAGCCTGGCCCAGCTGCACACAGCCTGGGGACGTGACCCTGCTGATAGTGGTGGCATCTGAGCACAGCCCTGAACCTGGGACTCAGGAGGCATCTCTGAGGTCTCTCATGGTGTGCAATCCTTACTTCCTCTGTCTTTTCACTAAAAATTCATCATGACACCAAAGAGTAATACCTGAAGAGTTGTCTGCTATCACACTTCCTCCTCTCTGTTCTAGAGGGACAGGTGTTCTTCTGTAGGAGCAGCCTGTCACCTGTGTGCATACACATGCGTTCAGACACACAGAGAATGCCCTGCTCCGCGTGCTGGGCACACAGGCCTGGACCACTGTCTTCAGCCTGCGGTGCCCTTGGCATGAGGCCTCCGCCTGGTGGTCAGTGCTGAGCGGTCAGGCTCCAGTCTCTCACTGCATCCTCTCCTTTGGGCGCATCCATCTGTTTTTAAATCTAGTTCACGTGTACCTTTCGGAGAGAAGCCTTTCAGACCCTGACAGGTGAGCTTTTCACTTGTTTGTTTTCAGGGCACCCTGCACTCTTCTGAGACACTCAGCAAAGCTCAGGTGATCTGTCTCATTTTCTTTTTTTTCCTTTTGTTTCAGCTGCACCGTATAGATTGCAAGATCTTAGTTCCCCAACCAGGGATCGAACCTGGGCTCCAGAAGTGAAAGCACTGAGTCCTAACCACTGGTTGCTGCTGCTGCTGCTAAGTCGCTTCAGTCATGTCCGACTCTGTGCGACCCCATAGACGGCAGCCCATCAGGCTCCCCTGTCCCTGGGATTCTCCAGGCAAGAACACTGGAGTGGGTTGCCATTTCCTTCTCTAATGCATGAATGTGAAAAGTGAAAGTGAAGTCGCTCAGTCATGTCCAACCCTTAGCGACCACATGGACTGCAGCCTACCAGGCTCCTCCGTCCATGGGATTTTCTAGGCAAGAGTACTGGAGTGGCTTGCCGTTGCCTTCTCCATCTAACCACTGGACTGCCAGGGAACTGCCTTTGTCTCATTTCCTTACTGTCTTTCTTGCCATGAGCTCCTGAGGACAGGATCTGTAAGGACTCTAGCACACACACTGGTCTGGAGCAGAGACCCCACACAAAGCCCCGAGTGTAGGGGGAGGCTGCACTGGCGATGGACAACAGGACAGACAATCCTGCATCCTCCCTGCTAGCACCCTAAAGCTCCCGGCTGCCGCCTCCTGGTACCATCCACAGGGTCAACCACCTTCGGAAAGGGGGAGGCACTTAGAGTGTCACACCTCTCAGAGAAATCCACCTGATGAAATGCATATGTAAATGCCTGTTTGACAACTAGGAAAAATATCAGAGTGGGTTGCCATTTCCTCCTCCAGGGGTCAGGTCATTTCCCTGACCCAAGGAACTGAACCCACATCTCTTGCATCTCCTGCACTGGCAGGTGGATTTTCACTGCTGGCGTCACCGGGGAAGCCCTAAAAATATACCAACACACTCCGATTTCACGTGAAAGAACCTGCACCCTGGCCCTTAAAGGGCTGATCTGATCCACCTTGTCAGGCCCCTGTCTCATCTAACACTTCCTCCCCACAGACAACCCACCACATCGACCCCTTGTGTTCTGTTAGATGGATGAGCAGTGTAAGACCCCTCTAAACTCACCAGCTGCCCCCTGACCTCAGACTGGTTCTGCTGCACCACCTTCTTGAAGGCACAGTGACAAGTCATGAAACAGGTGTCAGAACTCTCTCCCCACAAAGGAGCAGCCTCCGTGTGGCTCAGTTTCTCCTCAAAGTGTGAGGACCACACAGGGGCCTGACTCTGGGCTCATCTGAGAGCAGACTGTCCGGCCAGGCCCATGAGGTCCCCCGGTGATGAAAGCACTGTGACACACACTTGTCTGGAGCCATTTAAACACACAAAGCGTCTCCTACACGTGCCAACTCAAGCTGAAACCACAACTCTTTTCTCACCTGATGCAACCACAGTGCTTGCCCACAATGTATTTTCTATGCTGAGACTTTCATGAACAGGTGGATCACTGTCTTCCTATTCGGGAGAGAAAAGAAAGAAAAATGCAAATTAGCAACTTTTTTATTATTCATACTTCAGATATCCACAGTGTTAAAACAAGTCCATCAGCTGCATTCAATTAGCAAGCAGAGAAAAAGCAGTGAAAACATAGGCAAAAAGACAGGAAATTTACACAGGCTTCTAAGATGACGGTGAAGCAGGAAGCACCAGGAATGATCCCCCACCTGGACAACAACCTCAGGGACAAAATCCATCTGATGCAACTAATTTGGAATCTGGAGCTGGTGAAGGGTGGCGAGTTCCAGAGGCCACACGTGTTTCTGGAGCTGCCTGTGGGAGCCAGGGTGGACAAAAGGACCCTGTGCTCCAGGAACCTGTGCGCTGATGCCGCATCGGGTGGCAGAGATGCAGCCAGTGAGGCAGGTGGCCACTGCTGCTACCACTCCCCACCCAGAGAAGTGATCTCCAGGGGGCTTCAAAGACCAGTGCTCTGTTAACCCCCACCATTTTTCTCTTTTTCCCCTTTTGGGAGCCAGGTATTAAAGACCAGGACATTCAAAAGCAACTGCATATATGGGAAAAAACCAGAAAACAATGGCACATACCCAAGAAAAGGCTCAGAAAAGACACAAGATATCAAGTTCACGCCTCAGGCTGAGCTGACAATCAAACAACAACCAACAAAAGCAAACACAGAACCCCAGCAAGCCCTGATTTTAACTTCCGGGTTACCACACTATTATATTCAAATGCTTGTTGAATAGCAAAATGTAACAAGGCATAAAAGAAGCAGAAAAGCATGCGCCATTCAAAGGAAAAATATAAACCAACTATCCCTGAAAAAGACCCGATGGCAGATATACTAGACAAAGACTTTAAAAGAAAACTATTAAAGATGTTTAAAGACAAAGATGTGGAGAAAGTCAAGAAGACGAAGTATGAACAGAGCAGAAATGTGAATGAAGAGACAGAAAATCTGAACAGAAACCGAAAGAAATTCAAGAGCTGAAAAGTATGATGATCAAAATGAAAAATTCACTAAAGGGATTCAAGGCAGTCTGAGCAGACAGAAGGATCACAAGAGACATTATATATTAATTAAATGTTAAATAAGGCACAACGATATGACAATTAAAAACAATTATGTTCCTAATGGGGCTTTCCAGGTGGCGCAGTGGTAAAGAACCCGCCTGCCAGCACAGGAGACTTAAGAGACAACGGATGTAACTAATTTGAATGCAGGTCCAATCCCTGGGTCGGGAAGATCCCCTGGAGAGGGCATGGCAACCCATTCCAGTATTCTTGCCTGGAGAATCCCATGGACAGAGGAACCTGCCTGGTTACAGTCCATGGGGTCGCAGAAAACTGGAAATGAATGAAGTGACTTAGTACACATACATGTTCCTAATGAAAGACAATTATGAAGCAACTGATAAAATTGAAGGCAGGACAACCCTGATATCAAAGCCAACCAAAGAGAATACCCAGAAAAGTAAACTACACATCAATATCTTCTCTGAACAATGATACAAAACTCCTACACAAAACATCAGAAAACCAAATTAAGCAGCATATTAAAGGATTATACTCCATGACCAAGTGAGATTTATTCCTGAAATACAAGGATGGTTCAACATGCAAATCAATCAAGAAAATATATCATAATAACAGAATGAAGGAAAAAATACCCCACAGGATCACCTCAACTGATGCAGAAAATGCATTTGCCGAAATTCAACACCCTTTCTTGACAGAAAACATTCAACAAACTAGGAATAGAAGGGAACTACCTCCTTATATTAAAAGCCATTATGAAAACCCCACTATGTGTATCATATGAAACACTGAAACCTTTCCTCTGAGATCAGAATGCCCGCTTTCACCACAACTAACTGACATGATACCCGAAGTTTCAGCCAGCCCAACTGTACGAAAAACAGAAGGTACAATTTAGAAAGGAAGATGTAAAATTATCTGTTTGTTGATGTTATGATCATATATGCAGAAAATCCTAGAGCTCACAAAAAAACTTCTAGTATCAACTTTTGAAAGAGAGGATGTGGCCTTTACACAGTAACTATTTCGTACTTCAATTTTTGACTGAACTGAAATGATCAACTTCTGACTCATTCACAGAGATAGTCTTAGAATCTTAACACTGATAAACACACACAGTCCACACGGTGCATCCTTTAACTGTAGGCTAGTGTAGGTGCTCTAGCCGTGGCACGGCAAAGTAAGTGCAGACTAGGACATACCCTGCCGACTGCTGATTCACACAGTTACCATTTAAGGCATAAGACAAATAGATAAGAATACTCTCCAATGTGAATTCTGAATTATTTTTACTGTATCTAGCGATTTCCATATTTAGTTTCCCTTCAGACTGTGAGCAATGTAACTACGGCACTGATTTTGATGTTGTGAACTCCTAGCATGGAACAGGCAGTCACATCTGTCCAGTAAGAGAACAAATCTAAGACGAAATAGACATGAACCTCTTCCTCTGGTTTCTAATCCTTGTGATGGAACTAATAATGAGGCAGCAGGAGAAGGCGATGGCACCCCACTCCAGCACTCTTGCCTGGAAAATCCCACGGATGGAGGAGCCTGGTGGGCTGCAGTCCATGGGGTGCCAAGAGTCGAACACGACTGAGCGACTTCCCTTTCACTTTTCCCTTTCATGCATTGGAGAAGGAAATGGCAACCCCCTCCAGTGTTCTTGCCTGGAGCATCCCAGGGACGGTGGAGCCTGGTGGGCTGCCGTCTATGGGGTCGCACAGAGTCGGACACGACTGAAGCGACTTAGCAGCAGCGGCATGCTGCTAAGCCACCTCATTTCTTTTAGTGACTCCTTAAGACCACCTGCCCATAGCCGGCCATCAACTGACCAAAAAGTACAAAGGGGCACAACTGTATTAGTTTCCAGCTCTCCCTATGGTCCCCCTGCTATGCAAAGTTAAAAACCATTGCTGAATGCGTATCTTTGAGTATAGTATTCCCACTGTGTGAAACTCCAAGACAGGCAAGGGCATAATAAAATGTAACACTGTTATAAAGCTTTCTGAACTGCAATTCTATACAATTTAGCTTTAAAATTTAAGTTGGTGCTCCCATTACTTTTCCAGAACTCTTTAATCACGTGAGTGCTTTTGTCAGTTTCTAACACAATTATGTGCTGAAGAATACACAGTGCCTATGAAGTTTGCTTTCAATTCTGTAACAACAATGATGGACTTAAAACATTAAACATTTTTCTAATATTGAGAAAATTACTGTAAAGGATAGTTCTTTACCAATCTCATACAGTACAGAAGACAGACTGGGATGATGGGAAAGAAATTATCTCTAAATAACTTTCTCTCTGGGTTTCCTTCCTCTTAATGTTACATAGTTTGAAAAGATAAAATTTGCCTTGAGGGGGAGAGTGCAAAATGTTATAATTTCAAGCTGTTTTCTCAATAGTGCACCCTACTTAACAAACAATAGGGATATACTTTTTAAAAGGAGAGTATTTTGATTGAAAAAGACATGAACAACGGTAAGTGTGCTATGGTTTACAGAGGAAATTACAGTAGAAAATGCAGCATAAGAAGACTAAGTGGGAAGGTGAGGTTAAAGGACCACAGATGCTGTTAATACTTCAAGACTGGCTACAGTTTCCAACTCCAAAGTACAGAGAGAATAGCTATGCCTTTAACAATAAGCAAAATTAATGATATCGATAAGAATAACATGAATCACTTATACAACACAAAATGCCATACAGCACATAATTTATGTAACCCTGACATTGTTTCAAGGGAATGGACAGTAATCACAGCATGCATGTCTGCCTTACACTCTGCATGGGCAGTGACATACAGAATGTCCATTGCCACAGGACACCTTAATCAATCTTTGATTCTTATCAAATTACACAGGCTGAGTCTAAAGAAACATATTTTCTCCTTTGTATTGACATATTATACTATAAAAAAGGAATATAAGCAGATACCACTTTTAAAAATGTTCAGTTGTTATTTTGGTAAACTAAGCTCCAGTTACAAAACAAGTTACACTTAACATGGTTTTTTTCTTTCCTTTTTGAAAAATGCACACAAAAGCATAGATTTTTCCATCTGAAATAATCTAAAACTCACGTTTGAAATAATTATGAGTGAATAATGAGTGAAACAATAATAATAATAATGAGTGGAAAAAAAACTTTGGTAGGAACATCAAATGAAGGCAATGAACTGTACTGTTAAGAGCCTGCAGTAATTCACACAGGTTACCAAAAAGCCCAGATGCAATCAGGGTCTGGGCTCTGACACTATCCGTGCATTTGGACCTCTTCCCCATTCACAGGAAAATGCAGTCTTCAGAAGTCTCTCCCACATTTACACTGTGCATATTAGCGACAGGTGATGCTGTCTGCTCTCACCATTGGCCTGGGCACTCTGGAGAGACTGTGAGGCCATGAATAAACTGCAGCTACTTTTATGGCAGCACTTGCAGAAATAAAGTCATATAGTCATGCCTGTCTCCTCCTCGTGTCTACATTCCCACTCTGCTCATTACCCGACACACAATATGCCCTTAGTAAGAAAGAAGGAAAGTAAAAGTGAAGTCGCTCAGTTGTGTCTGACTCACTGCGACCCCATGGACACCAGTCTCCTCCACCCATGGGATTTTCTAGGCAAGATTACTGGAGTGGGTTGCCATTTCATGCTTCCTCAAATAATCACAACTGTTCACCAACCCTTCTATGTGACCAAGAGTGAGACAAAGATGGTTGTACTACCAGAAATCTTTAAAAATAATTGCAGCAACTAAAAATAAACTACAATTGTAAATATTAAAATCCCTTAAGTACTATAAATCATTTGTAGCATCAGTATAAGGTGCTAAATCCAAAAGTTACCAAATCCTAACAATAACTGAGGGAAGAAGGGACTTTAAGCTATACCAAAACACCAGTGAAAAGAATGCAGAATGACATGCATGCATGTGCATAAGAAACCGGGTGTGCACTCACACACACCCGTCCAACCAGTCAGTGAGAATCAAATGATGTGGACACCATCCTGTCCAAAACAATAACGGAAACAGCTGAACTACTTCATTTTACTGACTCATAATATTTTAAGGGAGAAGGATCTTATTAACAGTAAATGTGCTAAAAACAGAAAAACTGTACTTAGTGTATTTCAAAGAAATATCTGACACAGGAAAATTTAAGAACCTGAAATATTCTCTAGGTCTTCACTTTGTAGTTCAGAGCTTGTTTGAATTGATTCTTGATTTAATTACACTTTCAAAATAAAGCTTTGCTATAATGTTTTTAACGTACACAACGAATATACTTGCATCTAACAAAAGATTTAACTTACCCTCGTAAATGTGCCTTCAAAGCTATGAATATCCAGTTGTGGCTTCTGAGCATAAACATAAGCGTTGATAGAAAAAAGGTCCTAGAATACAGAATATCTGAATTAATTACATGGTAACTAAACAAAACTACTTGGAAAGTTCTCAGTTACCAGCTAATATTTTTCATATTTCATTTACCAAAAGAGGTGATTTTCTTATATGTTGTGTGCCAGTACTATGAATCGTGATGCAAAAGAACCCAAAGAAACCACCACTTTTAAGCTCAAGAGCAGTGCGGGGATCTCTTGACTTTAAAGGGCGACTGCTACACGTCACGGCAGGTTGTGTCGGGAGCGGTCGGGAGCACCTGGCACTAACCCCATGGACCATGAGCTTGAGTGTGAGCCTGACCCACTTCCCAAGACTCCTCCTGTACACACACCTCCTGCAGCAGTCTAGTTACTGAAGCCACTGTCCCCAAAGGGGATGACCTGCCCTGGACCGTGCCTGAGATAAACGGGCAGGATGGAAGGGCTGGAGCTATGGAATGCTATCTGAAAAGTCTGAAGATTCAGAACGCCTCCTGACCAGTTCCTGAACACGACTTGTCTTCCTGCGAAGCCAGCCCGTGCCTGTTCTCGGTGCTAACTACTCTGGGCCCTTTCATGGCAGCAACCAAGGCAGTGAGGCGCACATGCTGAGCCCTGGGGGTCCCCTGTGAGAAGCATCAAAACGGGGGGGATCTGGAGGATCCCTCAACACAGTCTGCCATTTTTGTAAGTTTGGCTTTTGTTTTCTATTTTGTTTTGCCTCATGGCTGCTAACACTCAGAAAACCGCAGATTTCCAGGCATGAAGAACAAAGGTCAGATCACAGATGCTGAAGCTCCACAGAGGAGGTGAAGCCCCAGAGGGCAGCTCCAGGAGGTGCTGCGAGCCCCACGCCCTCGGCCTGAGTCCCAAGCCCCTCATGCAGGCAGGTTCCAGCTCAGCCAGAAGGAGCACAAGAGCCCCATGGCTCTCCACTGCAGGGAAGACGAGGTGGGGGTCTGATTTCAGTCAACACCAGTTCAAACCAAACCAAATAAGAAACCCAATACTCTTCAGAACACTATAGAATCCAGAGTCTCTACAAGGTATCATTATGTTGAAGACACAATCCTAATGTCCAGACACAAGAAGAAATGAGAATACAAGATCCACATTCAAGGAGAATCTAATCAATGAAGACTAATTCTGACATGACCGGACATTAGAATGAGACCAGATGAGAATTTCAAAGCAGTTATTAGGACATTCCAAATCTTTAAAGAAAAACATTCTCTTAAAGAAAAAACAAATAAGAAACCACAGCAGAGAAAAAGAAAACATATTTACAAAAAAGGACCAATTGGAAATTCTAGAATTGAAAAAACACAATTGAAATAAATTCACTCATTAGATAGGCTTAACGGAGAACAGAGTCGGTGAACCTGACGACAGGTCAAGAGGCAGCGACTCTGAAGAACACACAGGGACGAGACTGCGACAGTGAGCGTGGGTGCAGCGTCCCTGAGCACAGCAGGTGAGGTCCTGGATGAGTGCACATGAGAAAGAGCGGGAAAAGCTTTCTGAGAAACAGAGGCCAAAACCATGCCAGACTGGCTGACAGCCACATGTGTGCAGACTGAGGAGGCTCAGCAAACCCCCTAAAAGGTGGTTATGCTATCACGGTAATTTTTTTAAAGTGACATTTTCATACAACAGAATATCTTTTGATACATGGAAATAAAGAACTGCCTAGCAACATCCCCCATGTTTCTGAATGCACAAGAGCACTGAGAGGAGTGCATTTCATCTCGTATATTAGACATCAAATGACTGAATAATGGCACAATAATGAGAATGTCATTTGAAGCTTTTCATGATAATTTAAAAATCATTCTGAAGTTTTCAATAATGTAGGAATGCCTCTGCTATTAGGTCAAGGGCAACATTTGTTCACATTACTTAAAGGTCATTAAAATACATCCTTAATCATAACATGTGGTTCATTACAAATAAAATTGCCTTTCGTTCAATAAAACTAATTAAATGTAAATGGTATTGTTTACTGCTATACGGATCTTTTGAAATAAATCAGCGAGTCATGATTTATTGAAAATTGCTGTGACCGTGCTTCCCACATGCTTCCGAGCCCTGCCCGCACGGCGGTGAGAAGCCAGACCTGCCATCCTAGGGTGGGATCAGCCAGCAACACCACTCTGACTCAGTTTCAATTCTCTGATCACATCAGGTGCTCTGGACACAATGGAACTGGAAAGCCTGTTCGTGGGGGTGTGCTCAGTTGTTCAGGAAGGGCTCTAACACAGGTCACCCATTCCTGGTGTCGCCACGGACACAACGCTCCACTGTCGATGCTTTAAGCAGCAAATGGCACTGCACACTCCCAGAGCCTTTCTGTCACACAGAAAGGTCAGACGAGCGGTGGTTATGGGTAGTGTAAGCTATCAGATGAAACACCAAACTGCTCTGCTATGTCCAAAATGAAATTAGAGCTTTCCTTCCTATGAAAAAAAGTCTATATCTAATATGCCAAATTATATGAAGTTACAGATTTAAATTGATGGTTGAATCACAAATTCAGCTATATTTATCAAAACTTAAAATACTTTCATTTTCCAGTTACCTCACTCAAATGCTTAACACACTATCAAAGTGTATCAACCATAAAATTTTAAAAGTAGCACTGTATGAACTGTACACTCTAGCCTTCTAAGCATTTTGTAATTCATACATCTGTCACTAATAAAAATGAAGAAAATATCCTTATAATCCTGACTGTGATAGAAAGTACAGGAATGTGATCACAGCCAAGGGAATATTCAAAAATACAGGCAACACAGTGGGATTCTAAACATTTTCTTAAGACATAACTTACAAGCAATAAATTATACATGCTTACAGTGTACAATTTTCTGCATCTTAATTCAAATACACACCTTGACACCAACAGGATCAACGTATGGACATTTCTGCCAGCGCTCTGCAGGCCCCTCTGCACACAGCCTCCGTCATGGCTAACCCATGCTCCTGGAATCTACGTAACACACACTACATTCTCCGTCACGGCTGGCCCATGCTCCTGGAATCTACGTAACACACACTACATCCTTGCTTGTTTGGCTTTTCTTTCAGAAAAATTCTGACACAGTGCCTTAACACTGCCCTTCTTTTTTAACACTTTAGCAAATTAACTCTACCACCAATGTTCTGCTGCAACTGCTTCCAGGTGTCAAGCGCCTCCCAACTCCTGGAAGGCAATGCAGAGGCAGACACTCTGGGGTCGGCCCCCACCCCAAGCGTAACAGCAAACAGACATCCTCCAGTCACTGGGGCGTGTGGCATCTCCCCTCTGCAACCCTGGGGAGACTACTTGAGGATGTGTGCTGGGAACAGAAGGCAGGACACAGAGGAGGGAAAGGGCGGCTGAGAAGCAGCAGCAAGAAGCCTCCAGGGCTCAGCGGACAGGCTGAGGCCAATAGGCTTCACGGCTGTCTCGGGCGGCCTACCCCGTTAACAAGCAGTGAGAACTGAAAGCTGGGGGTCTTCAGTGACAGCGCAACAGCAGAGCCTTCTCTCGTCAACACCGGAGAAAAGGAAGAGCAAAGCCAACAGAAACGCTGGGGGTCTAAGTGAGGGTGCAGAGCGCGGAGAGGAGTGCGCAGAGAAGACTCCGGCCCAGCTGCAGGCTGCTGTGAAAAGAACCTGCTCAACCTCACTCAGAAAACTATCGTTCAGCCACACAGATTTAGCAACAGGACTGAACCTCCTTCCCTATGGTCTATGTGCAGAGAATATTTTAATAATTATAAGACAATAAATGCTAATGACCAGCCTCTCACTTTGAGACTACCACTGACAAACACTGACAGTGGTTAAAATGATAAACACGGGTGAAGAACAGCCTTCTGGGCACAACACAAAATCCACATTTGAAAAAGAAAACGTATAAATATTTACCTACATAGAATTTAAAACATTTACACATTAATATGGCAAAAGATATAAAGTGAAAAGTCAGGAAAGTCTGAGAGAACAGATGTGCAAAGGTCTGGAGAGTCTGCACACTCAGACACCGAAGTTGAGGCTTTAAAACAGAACCTCCCAGGGCAAGCTTAAAATTGTGCTAAAATAGTGAGCAAGTCAGCAAAGGGCCAGCAGTTGTTTTTGATTTCCTACTTAGAGTTCAACTCAAAACAAATGCTAGATGGACTGGAGGGTTCATGTGTAAAGCATAACTATTTTTAAAGTAACCATTTATAACCATAGAGTGGGAACAGTCTAAGCAAGAAATAAAGGCAGTGATTATTGATTTTTAAAATATTTTTATTGAAATATATGACATGTAACGTTGTGTAAATTTAAGATGTACAAGTCAGTTTGAAAGTCATTGTAATGATAATTAGCACTTCTATCACATTATATAAGTAACCATTTTAGAGACTACTTCTATTGTTGCTGCTGCTAAGTCGCTTCAGTTGTGTCCAACTCTGTGCGACCCCACAGACGGCAGCCCACCAGGCTCCACCGTCTCTGGGATTCTCCAGGCAAGAACACTGGAGTGGGTTGCCATTTCCTTCTCCAATGCATGAAAGTGAAAAGTGAAAGTGAAGTCACTCAGTCGTTTCCGACACTCTGCGATCCCATGGACTGCAGCCTACCAGACTCCTCCGTCAGGTCACCTTATTTAAGGAAAGTAAACTTTTATATGGACAAAAGAAACTATAAACAAAAATATTTAAAACAGATTAAAACAGTGAAGAATGAAAAATGATTAGCCAACTACATATAAAAACCTCTTTAAAAACATACAACAGGAAAATGGGTAGACAACATGAACAGAAACTTACAAAAAAATACAATAAGTCTACTTCCTTAGGTAAGAAATCTTCAACCTCACAAAAAGATTAAAAGCATATTTAAATGGGATGCCACTCTTGCAGTCATCAGACTGGAAGAGGCTGACGGGTCACCTGACTAACGTACAGGAGATGAGCAGGTCTGTCACTGTCGTCTTCTAGAGAGCACTCTGGCGAAAGGATCAAATCCCTGCACTACGCCTACTTCTGCACTCTGTTATCGTCTATAAAATACCAAAAACATTAACTTTCACATTCACCAATACCAGGCTGGTCCCAGAGGTTACAATTTGCCAAATACCACGCAGCTAAAAAACTCCTTCAGACATGTATTTTCTAACATAAAAGAATAACCCCCAAACATACTGCTGAATGCCTATCCTAACAGGAAAAATGTGCACAGCTTCACTCACGTGTTTGTGAAGGAAGCTGTGTGGTTGAGAACAAGGGTATGAAGCGCCTTCCAGGACAGAGGAGACATGGCTGGGGTGTGCCCCGTCCTCCTGGCAGGTATGTTCCTGAAGTAAGCAAAGGCCCATTGCTCTGGACTTGTTAAAACTTTATGCTTGATGGACCACCTTTTAATTTTAAATATCATGGAGCTCAGTTAGCCCACAGACACATATTTCTCACTAAGAATTAATCAAACCTCTATAAGCCGTGTCACTGCAACTGGTGTGGGACTTGCCGTCCCACTGCAAGATGAACCAATCACGTGAGTCAGCTGTTTTCAGACACAGGACACAGTGTTCCTGGTAGAGTCGCAGGACTGGGACCCTGGGGAGACGAGAACGCAGCTGCAAGCCCAGGGAGGCCAGCCTCCTGCCCAGGGGAGGTGCTGCACCCGGTGCCAGGCTGCCGAGCGGGGGGTAGAGCCCAGGGACCGGCGGGGGCTGGCAGGCACCGGCACAGAGGGAGTGGGAGGGAAGGATGGGCCACAGCTGGCCTGGTCCTGAGTCTGCTCCCCCGTCGGACTGAGGAGGACGAGGGAAGTGATGGCTAGCAGAGTGTGACCAGGAGCCTCCTGCCTAGCCTCAGGGACGACACAAAGCTGGGGAGAGACACAGTCTGAGTGGCCAGAGTTAGAAGTACCTCAGAACAGCCTGCGATGCCCAAGGTTACCCCAGGAGGCGCAGACCCTGGGGTCTGGTTACATTAGCATCATGATAAAGGGGATGCCAGGCCTCCCCAACAAAGCTTAAGAACAAGTCTTGGAAAGGTCAAGTTTATCCACAAGTTATGGAACTAAGAAAAGGAAGATCAGTAGGTTGCGAAGTAAGAGAAAAACATAGTATTTACATTATTCAGCACCCAATTAGAAGTTATCAGCAATGTAAGGAAGCAGGAAAGTGTGACCTGTAACAAGGAGAAAAATTCTTTAAAAAGAAACATATTCAGAAATAACAGAGACAATGGAATTAATAAACAAAAACTAAGTATCACAAACTGCTGAAAGAGTTAAACGAAACTATGAACACATTAGGAGAGAAGAGGACTTAAACAATGACAAAGACTGGTGACCACATGGAACGTGGTTCCAGAGATTAAAAAAATACAGTATTCGGAATAAAATAATTTGTTGCTGCTGCTGCTAAGTCGCTTCAATCATGTCCGACTCTGCGACCCCATAGACGGCAGCCCACCAGGCTCCTCCTGTCCCTGGGATTCTCCAGGCAAGAACACTGGAGTGGGTTGCCATTTCCTTCTCCAAGGTCTTTAACAGAAAACTAGACATTGGTGAATTTAAAAACCGAGCAACATGGCAATTCCCTGGGAAGTGAGCATCAGAAGCTCGACACGGGTAGGAATGTTGAGTCTAACACACTTGTCACCCGTGTCCCAGAGAGAGGAGTCTGGGTAGAAAGGGGGACGGAAAGAGAAGAAAACCATGAGCCCACAGACCCAAGAAACCCAACAAACTCTAAGGAAGGAAGGAATTTCAATGCAGGTACTACCGAAAGTATAGCTGATGGAAAGCACCTAAGGAATCAAAATCCTGCCAAGGCTGACATGTGTCACACAGATTTAGTTTCCCCAAAGTGCGATACATACAAGAATGAGGGAGTCCCCGGTGATTCACAGAATTAACTATGAACCATAAGCCGTCCCTACTTCCATCAAAGCCAGCCCATCTCAGGACAGTGAGCAAATCCAGAGGATTCAATCCCCTTCCCTGAAACAACTGCTTGGCTTCAAGGTCACTCTTAAGACAATCTCAGTCTTTCTTTACTCTCCTATGAATATCAGCAAATCATGTTAAGATAAAGCTGCTCTCATTCAAATAAACAGCACATACAACACAAAACAACACCGAACGGCCACAGCTGTGATTTTGCTTAAAGAAAAAAAAAGATGTGTAGCAGTTTCAGAGATCCTGAGCACATGTGAGATGGACTTTCAGAGACCATGGAACACGGTGAAATCCACAAGCATGGTGCCCTCTATCCTGTCCATCTCCAGGCAGCAGAGGCCCAGCCGGAAGTCTGCAGCTGTCTTTCTCCTCCTCACGAGCTGACAGACACAGGGACACTGTACCTCCTCCTCCCCAGGGAGGACTTTCCCCTCTCAGAGGGAAAAGCTGAAGTGGATGGGCTGGGTTCAGGGCTGGGGATGCCCCCCTGAATTATCCCAAAGCAGCATCTTAACGGCCTTCTGGGAATCAGTTAGTTACCAAAAACGGACTCATCTAACCCCACCAGGAGTCTCGATTTCAAAGATTACTCAAATGACAGGATTAAAAATAGAAACAACAAGGAAAGGGAAAGAAAAGAAGGAAAACCTGAGCCAAGCTCAGAACATTCAAAACTACACCTCAAACAGGGTATGTGCTAAGATATCACAGAAATTATGTCGGCATAATTTTCGATGAGTTTAGTAGTGAAGTTATTCATTACATTATCAATGAATTAATCAAGTTAGCTGGTACGTAAGTGCACAGGAATGACCATACAGTAACTGATGGAGTAACGACAGCAACGCTCACCCCCAGAGCAGGTAGCCTCTGTGTGCAGCTCACTGCCACTTTCAGCTTCCAGTCAGTTTCACCATCGAGTTGATCAGTTCGAATAAAACATGAACCTTGGAATAAGAGAAGAAAAATTCCTGAGTTATGGGTACCTTAAAGCCACAATTCATCGTACAGTGGTGATACACAAATGATATATCTAGAGATTCCCATTTTTCCCATGGAAAATCCTTGGAAGTCTACTTATTTGACTCACAAAATGAGTTTGCTGAAAAGACAGAGCTCTTTAACTGTTTATGTAATTATTTCCTGTTTGGTGTTCTTGACTATTAAGGTTTAGTATTAATTAGTGCTTTATTTTAGAAAGGTATGCTGCTGCTAAGTCGCTTCAGTCGTGTCCGACTCTGTGAGACCCCATAGACGGCAGCCCACCAGGCTCCCCTGCCCCTGGGATTCTCCAGGCAAGAACACTGGAGTGGGTTGCTATTTCCTTCTCCAATGCACGAAAGTGAAAAGTGAAAGTGAAGTCGCTCAGTCGTGTCTGACTCTTTGCAATCCCACGGACTGCAGCCCACCAGGCTCCTCCATCCATGGGGTTTTCCAGGCAGGAGTACTGGAGTGGGGTGCCAGTGCCTTCTCCGTAGGAAGGTATAGCAGTGGCAAAGAAGCACAAGGAAAGATGCTCCACATCACAAAAGGGAAATGAAAGGGAAAACAACAAGTGGTGTCTCCACTCAGCACCTATCAGAACGGCCAGACTCTAGAACACTGACAGCACCAAGTGCTGGGGGACTCAGAGCAACATGAACTCTCTTTCATGGTTGCTGGGAATGCAAAATGGTGCAGCCACTTCAGAAGACAGTTTCGCGTTTTTTCACAAAGCTAAACATAATTTTACCATACAATCCAGCAACTGCACTTCCTGACATTTATCCAAAAGAGCTGAGGAACTTATGTCCCACGATATCCTGCATGCAGATTTTATACCAGCTTTATTCACAACTGCCAAAACTTGGAAACAACCAAGACGTCCTTGGGTGAGTGAATGGATCACTGTGGTAAATGTGATAATGGAGAATAATTCAGCAATACAATAAAATGAGCTATCAAGTCATGAAAAGATATGGAGGAACTTTAAACTGTTTCTCAGTGAAAGAAACGAATCTCAAAAGGCTGCATACTATGTGATTCCAATTACATGACATTCTGGAAAAGAAAAAACTATGGAAACACTGAAAAGATCAGTGGTTCCCCAGGATGGAGTAGGGGCAGAGGCAAACAGCCAGAGCACAGAAGATTTTAGTCAGTGAAAATACTCTGTATGATACTATATACAATGATGGATGGGTGTCATTATACATTTGCCAAAACCCACAGAATGTAGTACACCAAGAGGGAATCTTAATGCAAATGATGGAAGCTTGGTGATGGTGATGTGCCAGTTTGAGTCTGCCAATTGTAACAAACGGCCTGTCTGGTAGGGATGCTGATAATGAGGGAAGCTACCCATGTGTGGGGGCAGGGAGTATACTGGAAACCTCTGCACCTCCTTCTCACTGTTCTGTGAACCTGAGAACAAAGTACAAAGTTTTTAAAAACCTTGAAGAAACATATTCAGATTACTATAGAAAATATAAACCAAAAATGTCACACATACGTTTGTTCTCTGCAGGATAGGAAAACTGCAAATAACTGAAGCTGGACTATAGTAATCTACATCTAAATTTATATTGGAACACCTGCAAAAATGGAGGTCATTTTTCACTGTACTTTTTCCATATTCATATTCCTGAGCCCCTCCTTCCCCTGTCTAGCAGTGTTTGCTCCTATCCATCAGTTCTATGTGGAATCACACCATTGACCAGCACAGCTCAGCACAGTGCAGCTCTGGTGAACGGCTCACGGCATACATGCTCCTTTAACAGAGCTCAAGCCACGACAACTACTGGCTGACTACACATCCTCTCCACTTCAGTAGCTGATTTCATCAGTAAGTTATCTCATGGCCTTTTCCCTTTTATCTAGAGGAAGAGACTGCCATATGCCAGGTCAGCTTTCAACAGTGATCTCTACAGCAAAACAGAAGCATTAAATAAAAGGTTTGCATGCTATCTGGAAATAAATACCTCCTAACAGTGTCAGACTTTTATTTTGGGGGCTCCAAAATCACTGCAGATGGTGACTGCAGCCATGAAATTAAAAGACGCTTACTCCTTGGAAGAAAAGTTATGACCAACATAGATAGCATATTCAAAAGCAGAGACATTACTTTGCCGACTAAGGTCCATCTAGTCAAGGCTATGGTTTTTCCTGCGGTCATGTGTGGATGTGAGAGTTGGACTGTGAAGAAAGATGAACGCCCGAGAATTGATGCTTTTAACTGTCGTGTTGGAGAAGACCCTTGAGGGTCCCTTGGACTGCAAAGAGATCCAACCAGTCCATTCTGAAGGAGATCAGCCCTAGGATTTCTTTGGAAGGAATGATGCTAAAGCTGAAACTCCAGTACTTTGGCCACCTCATGCAAAGAGTTGACTCATTGGAAAAGACCCCGATGCTGGGAGGGATTGGGGGCAGGATGAGAAGGGGACAACAGAGGATGAGATGGCTGGATGGCATCACCGACTCGATGGACGTGAGTCTGAGTGAACTCCGGGAGTTGGTGATGGACAGGGAGGCCTGGCGTGCTGTGACTCATGGGGCAGCAAAGAGTCAGACACGACTGAGTGACTGAACTGAACTGAACTGACTCAACATCTTTCAAAAAATAAATGAAGACCTAATGAAGATTTTATAGGAAATGTCTAGGACTTGTTCAGTAAGAACTTAGGAAAGAAAGGCAGCACTGTCAACTTCTGAATTAACTCATGTGGCTTGGCCTTGCTTCACATTATTATACGCTGATACACCACACTGGTCTTAGGTGTGTACCAAACATCCACTGAACACCACCATACTGAAAGCATTATTCCAGGTACTACAGTTCCTACTGATCTTAATAAGGTTATGGTTTAATAATTAGATAGACAACCAAATAAAATTAAAGAAAAAAAATGTGCTGGGAGAAGCACAGAGTATGCATGCCACTGGCCATACAAGTAGCCCAGCCATAAAGTTCTAAAATAAAACTTAGTCATTTGGAGCGGCTTTTTAGAACGTTATACCGGAAATGGGGTGGAGGACTTCTGTGAGAGGCCAGAAGGGAGAAGGATTCAGCTGGAAAATGACTATGATATACACTCAAGGAAAAGAAGACCCACAGTAGCATGTATCAAGTGTTCAAGTCTTCTAGGCATGGGGGTCCTCTGGTCACCTAGTGATTAGGATGCTGGGCTCTCATTGCCACAGGCCCCATGTTCAATCCCTGGCTGGGGAACTAAGGTCCCACAAGATATGCAGTGCAACTCTCCCAAGCCCCCAAAAGTCTCCTTAGAAAATTTTGAACCTCAAGGGCCAAAGGGCCAGAATAAAAGATACCAACAGTGGGCCAGGGCAGGAAGGATGAGGCCTGGGACAAAGTAGCGGGCAGAGCAGTAAGGGACCCTGGAGGGATTCAACACAAGCACACTTCTCTGGCCCGGCTCTCTCCGAGTAGGTCTTTCAAAGATTATGATGAGAAATCTGTATGCAGGTCAGGAAACAACAGTTAGAACTGGACATGGAACAACAGACTGGTTCCAAATAGGAAAAGGAGTATGTCAAGGCTGTATATTGTCACCCTGCTTATTTAACTTATATGCAGAGTACATCATGAGAAATGCTGGACTGGAAGAAGCACAAGCTGGAATCAAGATTGCCAGGAGAAATATTAATAACCTCAGATATGCAGAGGACACCACCCTTATGGCAGAAAGCGAAGAGGAACTAGAAAGCCTCTTGATGAAAGTGAAAGAGGAGAGTGAAAAAGTTGGCCTAAAGCTCAACATTCAGAAAACGAAGATCATGGCATCTGGTCCCATCACTTCATGGGAAGTAGATGGGGTAACAGTGGAAACAGTGTCAGACTTTATTTTTTTGGGCTCCAGAATCACTGCAGATGGCGACTGCAGCCATGAAATTAACAGATGCTTACTCCTTGGAAGAAAAGTGATGACCAACATAGATAGCATATTCAAAAGCAGAGACATTACTTTGCCGACTAAGGTCCGTCTAGTCAAGGCTATGGTTTTTCCTGTGGGCATGTATGGATGTGAGAGTTGGACTGTGAAGAAGGCTGAGCACTGAAGAATTGATGCTTTTAAACTGTGGTGTTGGAGAAGACTCTTGAGAGTCCGTTGGACTGCAAGGAGATCCAACCAGTCCATTCTGAAGGAGATCAGCCCTGGGATTTCTTTGGAAGGAATGATGCTAAAGCTGAAACTCCAGTACTTTGGCCACCTCATGCGAAGAGTTGACTCATTGGAAAAGACTTTGATGCTGGGAGGGATTGGGGGCAGTAGAAGAAGGGGACGACCGAGGATGAGATGGCTGGATGGCATCACGGACTCGATGGACATGAGTCTGAGTGAACATGGGAGTTGGTGATGGACAGGGAGGCCTGGCGTGCTGCGATTCATGGGGTCGCAAAGAGTTGGACACGACTGAGCGACTGAACTGAACTGAACTGAACATAAAACTCCAAATTAAGGAAGCAGTAGTTATGGAGTCTACATTTTCAGCTAGAAACTATTTTGGATTTGGCTCCTCAAAAAATGTAGAGTTATACACGTATTCATAATAGGGTGTCACTTCTCATCAAAAATGAAGGCTATTACTCTTCACTGAGCACCTACTAGATAGTGAAGGACAGGGGAGCCTGGCATGCTGCAGTCCACGGGGTCGCAAAAAGAGTCAGATATGACTTCTGAGTCTGAACAACTAAGTGGCAGTCCTGGCCCACATATAACATCTGATGTCCCAGAGAGAGGAGGCAGTCGACTGCCCCTGTGCAGGCTCAGAGGAGACGTGCCCCACAGTCCTACCAGGAAGCACAGCTCCACGCCATCATCGGGTCCATGTGATTCCAGACCCCAGTGCCGTACACCAGCACAGACCTCATCACAGCTCATTCATCTAACAGCTTGAACCACATTACACAAACCAGGAATTTAGTTTGGATGCTGGTTGTTTAGTCAATGGTTTATTTTTAAAGACCTGGCTGACAACTTTGTGAAATCTTGCCCCCCCGCAGTACCCTCCTCTGATATCCTTGCTCAGAGTATTTCCTGGCTTTCTAGGCTCTGCATAAACCTCTTACTGGTTTAAAAAAAAAAAAACAGTGCCTGAATGTGCTTAGTCGGTCAGATTTTTCACCCTTTATCAGTGAATGTGTATGGCTCATGGGGAACTCTCGCAATTCAGGACAGTCCTACTTTGGCCCCACAGTTGGTCAGGGACCAGCAGCTTGGAGGTTCTCTGCCTGAGCCTGGGACCACAGCCCTGGACAGACACACTGATGTCTAGGCTGATGGGGGTGCATGTGATTCTGTTTTGAAGGTCAGCTTTGCAGGAACTGCCCTGGGAACAGGGCGGGGAATCTAGAGACTGTGCTCAGGCCCCAGGCCAGCATGGGTGAGCCTGTCTGTTTCCCAGAAGCCTTGCCAATCTGCCTCGAGTCCCACCCCCACTGCATGGAGTAGCCCAGTGTCTGCACACACAGACGGCTGGGGGGCTGTGTGGCCCCGGCTGGCTGACTCTCCCCCGGAGTCTGGCAGGGAAGTTTCTGGCAGGGCTGCTGTGTCCCTTGCTGGGGTGCATCACAGATTTGTTCTCTGAACTACTGGCCACCAAGCTCCCCAGTGTTTTCAGCACTGCCCTCATGCATGGACTTAAGCAAGATCTGTTCCCAATAAAGTGCACAGGGAAACAAATTTTGTTACGCATTATTTGCCAACAGATTTACGATAAGGAGAGTAACTGGTTACAGCTAAAAAGGAGTTCAAGGAAATCTGCAGTACATATTATTTTACACTTAAACTTTTTTCTCAAGATTGCTTTTTCCCTCTTAAATATATGCATGTTTGTATACATCTGTGTATGTACTTCATAAAGTACAAAAACAATTTAAAAGGGAGTGGATTCTAGATTCTGACACATACTTTGAGACGTCGATGCCAATGGCTCTGCACTAAAGGTTTGCTTTCTAACATATAAAATGAGACTAGAGACTCTCTAAAGCCTCTTAAATTTCCCATATTTTGTGTTTATATACCTTACCTAGATATCTGTAAACTTAACAAACACTAGAAACAATACACATGCTCTTCTTCAAAGTAAAAGGATATGCCTCATGTTAAATAATGACACTATTCTTAAAATTGTAGAGGAAACTGACATATCATTTATCTTCCAGTACAGTTAACAGGGACAGGGAGGCATGCTACATTCCATGGGGTCACAAAGAATTGGACACAACTGGGCAGCTGAACAAGTTAACATTTCTAGTCTCACAGTAACTGATATGATTTAAAGAGAGAAAATGAACTGTAGAAAAATCATAAATATGGCCAACTTGTCTTATACGAACTATGTCTAGTAATTTTTTAACAGCAAGCACAAGCTATAAACCGATGCCACTTAAGGCTCAGTAAAAATGAATTATTAAATTGGTCTGCTTATATCCTATTACTGACTTCTTATGAATACTTGATTTTATTTGGTATAATTGACAAGAGTTGACAGCAAAGGACAGGTTTAATGATAATCAAATGAAGATTAACTCATGTATGTGTCGCCTAGGACAGCTGGTGATAAAGTAATTGATGGGACCCTCAGAGACAGGGCACACGAATCTGTCATAAGTTTTAATAAGTTACCCTGTAATATTAGCAGCCTGCCTGCAACAGCTCACACATCCAATGGCTCTGAAAGAGACAGGCTACAGTATGTGCCCAACAAAAGAAAAATAGACATTGACTTTGCATATGTAATACCGGATCGCTTGCCATTAAACTTAATTTCTAAACCATTTATATAACTTAATGACTCTGTATGAAACTTTTAAGCTGGTGGTGAGATGAATAGTACCAGACAGAGCATGCAGAGGAGTACAGTGTCGTTTGTCTACCCCTCGCCCACTAACAAGTGACAGCTGAGCTCTTGTGGTATGTCCCAAACACTTAAACAATGATGTCATCACTTAGGAGACAAGGGAAAAAGATATTGGCATTTATAAGAGATTGATGAAAATTAGTTCTAAAGCATTAATTTCTCTTAATACCACTAGAAGAATTGTGTGCATTCAGGAGATATTTGATCTGAATTAAGAAACTGATGAAGCAATTGATTAATTGGAATTTAAGCCATCAGTCACCAGATCCATCAACAGCTTCATTTACATTCTAAACAATCAACTGACAGCCCGATAGAATACCCTGTATTAATACACAGTCAATATGATGCCACCAAGAGACTCGCTGAGCTGTATTGGCAAACGCCCAGTGGCTATTGTCCAAACTTGAACATGCTGCACAGATTTAAGACTTTTATATTGCCTAGGGTTAAAGATTCTTATTATAATAGACAATGTATTATCAGGGCTTCCTGAGCTAAAACTAAAAAATAATAAAATAATATTTATAGTGTTAGCAGATACACAAAAAACTCTGAATGTGTACTTTTAAAAATTACGCTTTAATTTAAAAACTTAAATAATTATGTAGTCACAGAAATTGAATTTCTAAAAATAAATCTTTAATCAAAGTAATATTATGACACAAATTTTACATAGCTAGAAGCTATGCAGTCATTTTATAAAGAGAAGAAAAATATCATGAAACAGGAATCTGACATGTTAATATCTCCATGTAAGTATTAGTAACTGTTTTAACAATTAAAACTTGACATAAAAAAATCCTAAACCTGAGACATATAACCATAGGTTAGAACAGATGACAGCATGATCTTAAACTTGGATCATTAATAATCTTCTAGGAATATCTAAAATAATAGAAAAATCAGCATACATGCATATTATGTACATTTTTTTCAGGAACAAAGTGATAATTCTTAAGAGTCTCTAAAAGATTTATGTCCTCCAAAATATTAAATATCATTACCCTACAGAGAGAAACTGTCCCTACAACATAGAATACAACGCAAAATCTGAGAAAAAGGAGACATTTTTAGAACATAATCAATTTGGATACAATTCTATTTATCTGAAGTCAGCACAATAGACTATATCATTTGTCTAATGTTCTAATATTCTATTTGTCTCACTATCTTACTATGTCATGCCATAACAATTATACAGTGGCTGAATTACAATTTCTAAAACTTTGGCAAAGAATTTGTATTCTAGCCTTCAGATTCTTGCTCTGAAAAATGGACTTTTCTAATAATCTTCCAGCTTTAAAGTGATGGATATTGTTCACATTTAATCTCCTAATGTAATCTGCATAATATATTCTTTTAAGTTAATTACCTATAGCCATTTTCACATTAAGTATAATATTCTTACATATATATCTACCATAATCACTACAAAGGCAATAAAATATAAAAGCACCTCCCAAATACACACATTTTGTTATTCATTATACTGAATACATTTACAAACAAAGATAAGCAAATCATAAATAAGGAGAGATGGCAGTGTAAAAATCTCTGTAAACCCATTCCTCCATAACTTAATGAGAACATTAGCAAAAGGTGTCCAAAGCAATTTTTTTCAAAACTCTGGAAAATAATCAGACTTGTAACAATCCCAGGTGCGTTTATTCAAGAAATGGGGCTAAACCTCGTTCTAAGAGACCTAAGTGGTCTGATGTGTCCCTTTTCCAGTATTCTGCCCTCAAATCAAACTTCACAGAGCTGAGGAAACCAGTGGTCTGGTAGATACTGAGGAGAACAAATGAGGGCTGGGACTCCCCAAACTCCAAGCCCAGAAAGCTATCATCACCTGACTAGGTAGGGTTTGTCTGGCTTTGACCCAACCCACAGTTGAGTCACGGAGAACGGTTTCTCCTGGAATCTCTGTCAGAAGAAATCAGTGGCAATTGTTCACTATCGCAGCTTCCTTGCGTGGTAGCAAAGCTGCGGTAAACAGCAAGCTGACCGCAAGATTTAAAAGAAAAGCTGGAAAATCAGACGACAAGGGGTAAGAGCCCTACCATGTTCCCAAGAGTCTAGAAGGCCACCTGCCAGTGCAAGGGTACACACATCCCCCTGAAAACCGGAAAGGCCCAAATTTCTAAGCCTGGTGGAACTTGAAGGTCTGTACAAGCAAGACATGAAGGCAAAGGCAGAGTCTCAACTGCCTGTCACAGCTCTGCAGGTGCTAAGGGAACACTATTCTACCCGTAAAAGATAAACCTTCCAACTCTACTAGTTAACAGTCTCTGTCATACAAAGTTCACTAGGTGACGGAGGGGGACAGGACTGTTACACACAGTCATTTAGGAACTTAAGCTGAGGGAAGCTCTGCCATCTTCAACAGGCAGCTCCCAAGGTGAGAGCAGTCATGGAGACACAGCCAGTGCAGGGAGAGCCGGGGCTGAAAGCGGAGCACGCAGCTTCCAGCCATCCCTCCCCTGCCACAGCTCAGGGCGCGGCTCCGTCTAACTGGACAGGAAACGGGAAGAGACTGGAAGAGTAGTTCTCCAGCCTCTGTCCCACAGGAAAAAGAAACTACCCATTAAACAGCACACAGTAAAGCGAATTTAGGTAAAGGGAACATTTCATGCAAAGATGGGCTCGATAAAGGACAGAAATGGTCTGGACCTAACAGAAGCAGAAGATATTAAGAAGAGGTAGCAAGAATTATACAAAAAAGATCTTCATGACCCAGATAACCACGATGGTGTGATCACTCACCTACAGCCAGACATCCTAAAGTGAGAAGTCAAGTGGGCCTTAGGAAGCATCACTACAAACAAAGCTAGAGGTGATGGAATTCCAGTTGAGCTATTCCAAATCCTAAAAGATGATGCTGTGAAAGTGCTGCACTCAATATGCCAGCAAATTTGGAAAACTCAGCAGTGGCCACAGGACTGGAAAAGGTCACTTTTCATTCCAATCCCAAAGAAAGGCAAAGCCAAAGAATGTTCAAACTACCACACAATTGCACTCATCTCACATGCCAGCAAAGTAATGCTCAAAATTCTCCCAGCCAGGCTTCAACAGTATGTGAACCGTGGACTTCTAGATGTTCAAGCTGGTTTTAGAAAAGGCAGAGGAACCAGAGATCAAATTGCCAACATCCACTGGATCATCGAAAAAGTAAGAGAGTTCCAGAAAAACATCTACTTCTACTTGACTGACTGCACCAAAGCCTTTGACTGTGTGGATCAAACAAACTATGGAAAATTCTTAAAGAGATGAGAATACCAGACTACCTGACCTGCCTCCTGAGAAATCTGCATGTGGGTCAGGAAGCAACGGTTACAACTAGAAATGGAACAGACTGGTTCCAAATCTGCAGAGGAGTACGCCAAGGCTGTATACTGTCACCCTGCTTATCTATGCAGAGTACATCACGAGAAATGCTGGGCAGGAAGAAGCACAAGGTGGAATCAAGATTGCCAGGAGAAATATCAATAACCTCAGGTATGTAGATGACACCACCCTTATGACAGAAAGTGAAGAACTAAAGAGCCTCTTGATGAAAGTGAAAGAGGAGAGTGAAAAAGTTGGCTTAAAACTCAACACTTAGAAAACTAAAATCATGGCATTCAGTCCCATCAATTCATGGCAAACAGATGGAGAAACAGGGGAAACAGTGAGAGACTTGGGGCTCCAAAATCACTGCAGATGGTGACTGCAGCCACAGAATTAAGACACTTGCTCCTTGGAAGAAAAGTTATGACCAACCTAGACAGCGTATTAAAAAGCAGAGACATTACTTTGCCAACACAGGTCCATCTAGTCAAAGCTATGGCTTTTCCAGTAGTCATGTATGGATGTGAGTGTTGGACTATAAAGAAAGCTGAGTGTCAAAGAATTGATGTTTTTGAACTGTGGCATTGGAGAAGACTCTTGAGAGTCCCTTGGACTGCAAGGAGATCCAACCAGTCAATCCTAGAGGTAATCAGTCCTGAATATTCATTTTAAAGACTGATGCTGAAGGTGAAACTTCAATACTCTGGCCACGTGATGGGAAGAACTGACTCACTGGAAAAAGATCCTGATGCTGGGAAAGATTGAAGGCAGGAGGAGAAGGGGACGACAGGATGAGATGGTTGGATGGCATCACTGACTTGGTGGACATGAATTTGAGTAAGCTCCAGGGGTTGGTGATGGACAGGGAAGCCTGGCGTGCTCCAGTCTGTAGGGTCGCAGAGAGTCAGACATGACTGAGCGATGAACTGAACTGTGAAGTGAAAGTCGCTCAGTTGTGTCTGACTCTTTGTGATCCAATGGACTGTACAGTCCATGGGATTCTCCAGCCCAGAACACTGGAGTGGGTAGCCTTTCCCTTCTCCAGGGGATCTTCCCAACCCAGGATCGAACCCAGGTCTCCTGCATTGCAGGCGGATTCTTTACCAGCTGAGCTACAAGGGAAGAACTGAACTGAACTGAACTGAAAGTAAATTTATATCTAGCCCTAGGTGGCTCTAGTGGTAACAAACCTGCCTGCCAATGGAGGAGACTTAAGAGATAGAGGTTGGATCTCTGGGTCGGGAAGATCCCCCTGGAGGAGGGCATGGCAACCCAGTCCAGTATTCTTGCCTGAAGAATTCCATGGACAGACAAGCCTGGCAGGTTATACTCCACGGGGTCGCACAGAGTCGGACAGGACTGAAGCAACTTAGCACGCATGCCTCTTAGGATGTAAATAATCGTTAACTACAATTGGTGAAAAGAGAAAACATTTTCCTTGTTTATGATGACTTAAAATGTCCTTGAAAAAAAAATACTGTTTATAAACGGAGAAAAAACTAAACCAACAACTCTAAATTTTTAACCGTGTCCTTTATAGAATTCATGCTACAAACAACAACACATATACTGAGTTTCCAGAACAAAAATAACATGTTGAGCTTCCTATAAAAATAATGTTCATTTATTCAACAAAGTCAGAAACATAAGGCAGAAGGAACTTTGGATATTACCTGACAAACCTCCCATCATTTTAGAGATGATTAAAGTGTATGACCACACGGATAGGTCATACAATTAGAAACTAGTCAAAGCAGACTAGAGTTTAAGCTTCCTGATTTCCAATTAACAGTTTTTCTCTCTGACCATAAGAAGCTTCCTTTTCACTACCGCTTTAGCAACTTCTTCTTCTTGTTCAAAGCTCAGGTCATATAGATACCATTTTTACGGTGAAGCTCACTTCAACTTACCCAGACAAATTGTCTGCTCCCTCCCATCACCCCCACATGTCTTTCAACATTTATATACAATCAGAGTATTGCTGTCAACATGTATACTTCCATAAATGAATAGATCATGAACTCTTTGAAGAGAGCAACTTGGTTTCACTCCCTTTTGTGTCCTAAGCAACAAGTAGTGCCTGGCACATGGTAAGTGCTAAATGAATGTTTGCTAAATGAGGAATAAAACTGTAAATGCAGGACAGCAATCAAAATTTGAGCAACATCATTAATTATTTAGATATCAAAATGGATTTGCATGAAAATATTCACTTGACAAACAGATTCTGATAGGATTATATTTTTTAAACCAACATACTATACAGTAAAATCATTGTTTTAAACATAGTTAAATGTGATTTAGAAATTAATGAATTCAATGTATTACCATTTGAAGAAAAATTCTTATGAGAATAACTTTATCTTTGAATATGAAAACTGCCAAAAACCAATCATCAGCAATGCAAATAAAAATAAAAATACCTGCTTTTTCTGACGTCCTAAGAAATACCATGTCCGATGGAATTCTTTGATTCTGCAGAGTAACATAAAATATTATCTGTATGTAAGTTTATAAATGAATACAATGCCATTTCAAAGGAGAAACAGCTGCTAAAAACAACTAAAATAATATTATAATTCAACTCTATGCTGAGACATTTATAATTTGTATAACAAAAATGAAAATTTAATTCATATTTTAGTTAGATCTCTAAGATTTCTTTCCCCACCAATAAATCATGTAAATGGCATTTAGTGATGATCTGAAACTAGTCCATTTCTGAACAATGTTAAACATTACCATTTCTGTGGCCTCTGCTGTACTTTGACTCATACATACAATATAGTATGTTTACTGCCTTATAAAAAAAATTACGCACTCTCTATCAGACTAAATGACGTGGAAAGGGAGGACAGTTCTTCCAACATCTAACACAAAACAAAGCATATCAGAAATGAACACTTAGTAGATACTGAATGAATGAATAAATGTACAGCTGAGCAGACTAAACCCTACAAATCTGAGGAGATACTCTTACAGGGCAAAAAAGGAGAAAAACCCAAAGTTCACTATTCATACATTTACTTAATCACTATTACTGATGATAACTGGTATTAATTAGTACTACTAATAATACTTAGCATTAGCATTAATTAGTTGGGAAAGCTGTACAAACTAAAGAAAAATATACTAAGCATACTTCATATAATTTCATGAATTATTTATATTTATTGAGACCTAAGTAAATATTTATATACAAACAGTAAAGAAATGAATTACTTGTCAGTCAGCAAGCAACAACAACAAATATAAATTGAGCTGTTACTGGTGAAAAAAGATATGCTGCAGAACAGTGCTTCTTATTTCTAACCTGAAATGATTTCTAACATTTCTTTAGGCCATTATTGAGAGCTAAGGGACCCGTAGGAGAAAGGGGAATGGAAATTAGAAAATGTTGGTAATAAAACCTCAACATATCAAAACATGTGGAACACAGCCAAAGTTAGAAAAATGGTAAGAGGAACGTATACATGATTAAACTGCAAACAGAAGAAAAGGGAGGCTAAAAACACACAGGGAACTGAGTATCTGCTTGAAAGCAGAAAAACAAAAAGCCAATAAATCCCGAAGAACATACAAAGATGCAAGCAAATATAAGAGCAAAATTAATGACACAGAAAATGAAAACATTATTCTAGTAACAAACAGCAAGAAAGTACATTAAAAAAAAAAATGCCCACTGTGGTAATAAGAAAAAACTAGCATTAGAATAAAACAGATGAAAGATGGGCAAGTTCTTTCAATAAAAAACTGTAAAAGATTTTACAAGCTATAAAACATTACTTAAAGAAATCAACTAAAGAAACAGAGCACACCACGCTCTCACATTATGGCATACAGTATTGCGAGTGTCCACAGACTGACCTAGACATTCAATACAAGCCCAATCGAGACCTTAACATGCTTTTTTGATGGGAACTGACAAGCATTTGGAGAAGGTGATGGCACCCCACTCCAGTACTCTTGCCTGGAAAATCCCATGGACGGAGGAGCCTGGTGGGCTGCAGTCCATGGGGTCGCTGAGAGTTGGACACGACTCAGTGACTTCACTTTCACTTTTCACTTTCATGCACTGGAGAAGGAAATGGTAACCGACTCCAGTGTTCTTGCCTGGAGAATCCCAGGGACAGCAGAGCCTGGTGGGCTGCCGTCTATGGGGTCGCAAAGAGTCGGACACGACTGAAGCGACTTAGCAGCAGCAGCAGACAAAACATTCCTAATATTGAGAGGGCAATGCAAATGCCAAGAATGACTAACAACATGGAAGGTTGAATGTATAACATAACAAAACTAAATATTAAAATAGAATAATTAAGACAAGATGATATTCCACAAAGATAGATGATTTTATAATGTAGAGAATGCAGAAGTCAGTCCACACAAACATGTACACCAGATTTATGAGGAAGTTGGCACTGTGGACATCTTTTAAATAAATAGCTTTCTAGAAAAAACTAGATACCTATGGGCGATAAGAAAAGGGAATACCAGGTCTCTACTTCAACAGAAACAAAAAAACCTATTCCAAATGAATTATAAATGTCAAAATCAAAACAATAAAACCTAAAAGATAATACAGAAGAATACTTTCATAACTTTTTGGTAGAAAGATCGATTTCTTAAACAAGACTCCTTCCCCCCCAATACCACAAATTAAAAAAAACTTATTATAAATGAAAATAATAATAAGGTAGATTTCATTAAAACTAGAAATTTCTATTCCACAAAGCCTACTAGGAAGGAAAAGATATTTGCAAGATAAAACTAATAAAGGACTCCTATCTAGAATATCTGAAGGCCTGCAAACAGATAAGAAAGGATAACTCAGAAGAAAAATTGTAAGAGAATTTCACTGGCTCTTTACCACTGAACCACAAGGGAAGCTTCCAAAACAGAAATATCCAAAATCATATGAAAAGTGTTCACCTTTGACAGTTTACAGAAATGCACATTAAAACTACAACTTGCTACGTATACAATTTGGAAATGTTAATTTTAAAAGGTTGGCAGTGCTAAGTGATGGCAAACATGAGGGATGGGAACTCTTCCTGCTGACCTCAGTATAATTTGATCCATCACTCTGCAAAACCATCTGGAGTAAGCACTCAGGTGAAACATCCACACGCCCCTAAAGCCAACAAGCCCACTCCTGAGTACATATGCAGCAGCAAAGTCCGCATGCGTGAGCCACAACACATGGTCACGGATGTCTCGCAGCTATCATTCCTAACAAGAAAACTTGGAAACAACCCAAGTATCCACCAGTGGTAGAATACTACGCAACAACAAAACGAATGAACTATAACTGCACACAACAAAATGAAGAATCTCACAATCAGCACTGGGCCAGAAATAAGCACGCACCCAAACACAGCTCCACCCTACTGAATCTTCCAGGCACCCTTGTTGAAAGCCAATTAACCACAAAATTAAGGCTTTATTTCTGGACTCTCAACGTTTAATTTATGCCAGTTCCATAGTGTCCTGATTACTGTTAACTTTTAAAAAGTTCTGAAATGGAGAAGTGTGAATACTCGAACAATTTCGTTCATACGTTTAAAAACTGCTTAGGCTACTCTGAATCTTTGGTATTTCCATATGAATTTCAGAATCAGCTCATAAATTTCTGCAAAGAAGTCAGCTAGGATGTTGAGAGGACAGCACTGAATCTGTAGATCAGTTTGGGAGTATTCCCCATTTTAACAGTATGAATACTTCTAATCTATGAACATGGGAAGTCCTTCCATTTATCTAGATCTTCTTTACTGTGTTTTGACAATGTTTTGTAGCCTTCAAAGTTTTGGACCTCTTTTGTTACATTTATTTTTAACAATGATCTTATTTGTAAGTATTTTATTTCTTTGATGCTACTGCAAATGAAATTCTGTTCTTAATTTCAATTTTAGACCATTACCCTATATTCCTCTATACTGTTTTATGTTCTATGGGCATCAATAAATATATTAGAAACTCCAAAATAATTATTGGATACTTTTTATTTTTCCCTCCTCAGGACTCTGAGCAATACAGGAGTAGGGACCTGTGTCTTCTTAATATACCATGGTCCCTTTCGCTGGCACCTACACTCTCTCTTTCCCCCTCCAACTGGCAGGTCAGTGGTGAGCTACCCGGTGGAGAGGCCCATATGCCCAGGAACGGGGGTGGCTTCAGGCCAAAAGCTGGTAGAACTGAGGCCTCGAATCCAAAAAGGCAGCAAGTCCTGCCAACCAGCCCCGGAGTGAGACCGGCGTCAGGCCCGCCCCAGTGGAGCTTGGAGGTGACGGCCAGGAGGCTGACACCCTGACACTCCTTGACTACAGCCCTGGGACAGACCCGCAGCCAGGAGGTGCAGCTAGGCTGTGCCCAGATTCCTGACCATACAAACTGTGAGGGAATAAATGTTGATTTTTTAAAAACAATTACATCAAAATGTATATGACTAACATATGGCTCAGCCATCTCTCTTGTCAGCAGTTAGCCCACAGAATCCTGCAAGAATATATGTACCAGGATGTTCACTATAGCACTCTTCAATAGCAGAAAAGAAACCCATCCAAAATCTAACAATGGATCAAAAGTTAGTAATTTATAGTATTCATATAACTGAATACTACATAAATATGTTGCAAATCGATATGTTTAATTTTCTCCCATTCTATAAAATTAGACAAACACAGCCCACAACATTATCTGTGTACACATTACTGCAACCAGATGAAGACCACTTCAGTCTTGAGGAAGAGCCCTCTCACTAAACACCCCTGTGGGCGACGCAGGCTAGGGGTGCCCTGGTGGGTTCCCAGGTGGACGTCAGCTGGTACCAAGGGCTCACACTCCTCTGTAATAGGCCTTATGAAAACTTGCCATATTTTTTAAAAAGTTGTTCAAGAGCCTTAAAAATAAAGACTAAGCCCTCACTAACTGTTACTCAGCAAGACTGTGCAGACAGAGATGCTTCGCCACACAGGCACACAGCCCAGGCAGTTGAACTCCAGAGGAGTGGTGGCTTGTCCACAGCCACCTCTGACCACTGTGGCTTCCTACAACACTGACCTAAACTTTTTCTTTCTAATCCTCTATATTTCCATTTCCCTTTTTTTTAAGCCACAGAATATCCAATAATTATGCCTAATACATCTGTCTGTAAAAGGAAGCTCTAGAAACTGAAACTGCATGTGCTAAGTTGCTTCAGTTGTGTCTGACTCTTTGTGGCCCTATGGACCAGAGCCCACCAGGCTCCTCTGTCCATGGGATTTTCCAGGCAAGAAACTGGAGTGGGTTGCCATGCCCTTCTCCTGGGGATCTTCCTGACCCAGGGATCAAAGCCACACCTCTTATGTCTCCTGCACTGGCAGACAGGTTCTTCACCACTAGTGCCGCCTGGGAAGCCCCAGAAACTGAAACATATTTCATGATAAATAGGTTCTAACTAATATAATTCTTTGGTCAAAGATATAATTCTGACAATGAAACAATAAACAGTTAACACATCTTATTTCAGACAAAATATGACTATACACTAAAATGTATGTTAGCAAAAAAAAAAAAACTATACAAAAGTCTAGATTTTTTCCTTCAGAATATCAATCTTACACAATAATGTTAAGATTTAAAATAACTGTCTCAAATAATTTCCTTCAGATGCAATCAGTCTAAATGTTAATAACTGGTATACACATGTCTAAAATATATTAAAAATGCATCAACCTTTTCCACTATGATGAGGTCTCCAACTTGTATGTCTGAACTCTTAACTTGCACTTTACCTTAAAAAAAAGAAGAAGTATAATCAACTCAATGAAATAATAGCACATCAGAGTTAAACTTTCAGTTGATAAATAATACTTCAGGAATAACTTTGGGAGGAAAAAATCACATTCTAGATATTTATTTATACTTATACCTTCAAAATAAATTTATTTCAGATGGACAGCCACTAAAAATTAATTTCTCTCAGTCAACTCCCAAATACAGTTAACTATCCCCCAATAAGAGATGTGTTGGAACATGGACAAGGACTCCATTTGGAAAGTTCTTCCCGTATCTGCCATTATTTCAGGTCGGAGTCAAGTTACGGATGATTGAAAGTATCACTAGACAAAATAATTTGATCACAAAGCTGAATAACATGGAGATGTGAAATCCTTACATTAATGCTGTGAATGGCACTGACTGGCACACAACTGACAGGAAAACAAAGAAAGGAAAATGTGCGGAAGATCACCCTCCCCTAGTAGCTCCAAAGACGCAGGTCAGGACTGAAAACTAAGGTTTAGGGCTTTACACAAAAAATGGTGTGAACGCTTGTAAACTCTTATCTCTATAGTATCCGGTGCCACGTGACCATTTACAAAATCTAACACAGAGTCTACGTCACGTCAGCACCACAGAGAGGAGACGAGAAGCTGATGTGGACAAGGTGAGACGCCGCTGGACAGCTAACGAGCCCTGGTCCAGGCCCTGCTCCCTGTGATTCCCTCTCCCCTCCGTCTCCCTCCCTCTCCTGGTCTCCCTCCCTCTGTCCATCTTCCCTTTTAGGACCAGCAACAGCCATGTAGATCTATTTTAATATTTTTGTCAAAACTGCTGTTTTGATATGAGAAAAGATCCACTTCTTTTACAGTCAGTTTATTCTGAAAGCTAAAAGAACAAGAGGTAAGTTCTTATTACATTTGTTCATATTATAAAAACTAATGTTACCAGTCATTACTTGACTTATAGACTAAATTCAGCTCATTATAAAGCCTTATTTCCTAAATATCTCTGAATGCAGCTGAGTTTCAACCACATCAGTTCCTAATTATTTGTTTTGAGGATATCAAAAAGCTTTGTAAATATTATATTTCTGCTGTTCCATTTTTTCACATTCCTCAATTATACAATAAATACATAAGGGCTGAGTTACTTTCCTAGAGGGAGGTGAAGCTACTTTTTATTACTATTATAAAATAACAATGTACTTCAGAATTACATGTGAAGCAATCTTAAGATATCGTCATAAGAGGTAAGTATCTGTTTATTAATAGCCAAAAAACTTTCCCTTTTTTTCAGCTGGTTCCTTCAAGCTTCATGTTTGTACTCCCACTGCTGTGTTTTTTATAGCTAAGCATCAGGCAGCAAAGACATACCACTGAGCTCATTCTTCCTGTATATTGTTGCTGTTCAATTGCCAAGTCCTGTCTACCTCTTTGTGACCCCATGGACTACAGCACGCCAGGCTTCCCTGTCCTTTAACTCAACACAATTCCCATCTTATCATTTAATTTTATGCTGTGCTACTATCCAATCCACTTTCCCTTCCTCCTGCTTTTTTTACATGATAATAGAACTAGATGAAAAATTAAGCGTTACGCTCATTCTCACCCCAAGCCCTCTGTTATTTGACAGTCACTTAGAAGATGACCGAATCTGCAGCGCGTGTGCTACTTCTCCACAGCTGACCTCACAGTCGCCTTCTGCTTTCCCCCACCTCGGCTCCCTCTGCTCCTGCTCTAGTCTGGCACTTTATCCTATGACTATGTGATGCCCATGCTGGTTCTCACAGGTTCTCTGCATTCGCTGTTCCTTTCAGCTGAAACCCATCCCTCCGCAGATCTCCTGACTTACACAGTAACACTACCCCATGAAGCCTCTAGAGCAGGTATAAGCAGCAGCAGGATTCTATACAGACTGCTACACATGTGCTTAAAATGCTACATCGCTATAAATCTTCAAACACCTGACAGTCTACCAAATTTCCGATCCTGTGCACTTCAAGGACATTTAGTTTGTTCTTCACAAACGCATATCCAAACTTAACCCATTTTAAAAGAAGACAAGGACTGTATAACCATTCTACCCATCATCAGTTGAAATGGGTCAAATGTCAGAATGGGTTAAAGAGAACAGAACCATAAAAGCCACATCTAACCAGATACAGACATCAACAAATAACAATGAAAATGTATTCACTGCTTATTTCCCAACAAAACACATGCAACGTGGTAAGAGTGAGAGATAATGATGTAACTTTCTAAAAAGCACTTGCTCACAGATAAGGAGCCCCTGGAAGGCCACACAGCTGAGACGAAGAGCACCACAGCTGAGCAGACGACCACCCGCAGCACCAGCAGGCTGGCTGGCTGGTCCTCATTACTGGGGGGAATGGTACTCTCCCCCACCTTTCTTCACATCTTAAGTAGGAGCCTAATTTAACACAGATTATGAAGTGGGTAGCCGTCTCTGGGGTCACACAGAGTCGGATACGACTGAAGTGACTTAGAAGCGGCAGCTGGGATTAAAAGTGGGTAGCTGGGAAACAGTATATTAATTATGTTATGTTATATTATGTTATGTTATATTATGTTATAATGTTGGCCCAAAAGTTCATTCCATTTTTCATAAGATCTTATGGAAAAAACCAAATGAACATTTTGGCCAACCCAATATATTAAGAGAGACTTATAATTCAGAAGAAAACCCAAAATATTGTTGGGAAGAAATTTTAAAACACCTAAATAAAAGAATAGGTATATTTCATTCATGGATCAGAACACTTTAATACTATTAAAGGGCCAATTTGCCCCAAAATTTTACCTACAGATTCAATGCAATTAAAATCCTAGCAGGCTACTTTTTAATAGAAATTGACAAAGCAATTCTAAAAGTCACATGGAAATTCAAAGGATGCAGTTCAGCCAAAACAACTCTGAGAATGAAAACACAAAGCCGGAGGGCAGACACTGCTGTGCTCCAGAATTATTAATACTATGAAACAACAGTAATCCAGAGCACTGTTTTAGCATAAAGAGAAACAAACAGATCAACAGAGTGAAGAGAGAGTCCAGAAATAAACACATACATGGAAGACAACTGCTTATTGACTAAACTATAAGGCCATGAGGTGGGAAAGAGGTCACTTTCTTGAAAAATGGTGCCAGAAACACCACCACCCACACCTGGTACTGATACAAAAATTTACTCGAAATAGATATGTGATATACACAGCAAACTCTAAAACCAAAACCTTATAAAAGAAGAAACACTGGGGAAACGGAACAGAAAGCCTTTGTGAAAGTTCCTCAGGAACCTCACAGTGTTTCGTGTTTCTCAGAGAACACAAGAGAAAAATGAGACATGACAACACCTGGTGGAGGGTAGGAAGGAGAGGGGATGGGAGAGGCCTCCTGATGCGAGAGTGTACTGAGATGAAACACCCTTTACAGCTGGTATGGATGTGGCCCAGAGATTTGGATGAATCAGTGGAACAGCACAGAAACTAGAGAAAAGGGCCAAAACAAATCGAATACATTTCTCAAAGATCTGAGGAAAATTAAGAACTCGTTTTAAAGTAACTTACTGACCATTTGAGGGGGAAAAACGGTAGATCCCTTCTTCACATAATACCTTACACATAAAACTGAAAGTGGAGTAAAATTCCAAGTCCAAAAAAATAAAAACACAGGAACATTGTAAGGAAATTAAGATGGCTGCTTACAGAACACTGGGATTGAACAGATTTTCTAAGATTAAAGTAAAAACCACAAAGATCAGAAGAGCTGCCTACAAAAAACTAAAAAGGTATCTACATGTTTAAAAAATGAAAAAAAATTAATCAAACAACATAAAACTATTTGCCACATCTGATGCGGTGGAAAAGAGTCCTCCTGCCAGTACAGGAGATACAAGAGACCCAGGTCTACTCTCGGGGTAGGGGGACCCCCTGGAGGAGGAGATGGCAACCCACCCCAGCACTCTTCCCCGGCGAATCCCATGGCCAGAGGAGCCTGGCGGGCCATGGGCCAGAGGGCCGCCAAGAGTCAGACATAACTGAGTGTGCACACACAGAAATTCTAATAAGGTAGAGATGAGCACGGGAGCAAAGGAAGAATAGACTTTCATAAAAGAGAAGAGACAGTTAAGTTAAAAGAGAAATAGCAAGCAAAAACAGTGAGAGTGTCTCTCATCAAACTGGAAATTTAAAAAACTGGGGACCTGGGAGTCTAGTCACTAAAGAAAGCTGCAGAGCAAGCCAGACTCCAGAGGGAGCTCCCCGCATCTACACACACACGCTGATCTGCATGAGAAGGCACTCTGTAGGTGCCAGTATTCTTTAAAGTTATGTCCCATAGTTTCCAGGCCCTAATCTCCAAACAAAGTAATAAAAACTGCTAAATGTTTAACATCATGAAGAAATTAATTCATACAGGTCCTCTCAGGGTGACCTGAGGAAAAATACCAGTTATGCAGGAAACGAGTACACACATCCACTCCTGCCCGTGTACCCAGTCCTGAAGATACATGTCTACCGTGACATAGCCAGAGAGAGCCAAACACAGAAGGTGATAAATCTGAAGTGCCTCTTGGTACCTGACACACAGTAGCTGACTGATAAATATCAGTGCAGAGTCAAAATGAAATAATGCATGCTGAGTATTCTTGAATGAATACTGGAATAATTATTTTCAAATGCAGAACACAGACAAGAAAAATGACTTAGTGAAAGTGACATAACGCATAGACAGTATGTAAAAGGCACAAAAGAGGGATTTTTAAATCTCTTGATTTTCAAGGAAAAATTATTACTGATAAATGGAGACAATTTCACTAGAAGATGAGAAAATTTCATTGAGACATTTCATAAAAATCTTTTTAGCATAAAAAATGTAAGAATGTTAACAAGTATGGGACAACACAGTATTGATACTGAGTCAAAGATGCCCAAAAATGTAGGCATAAAGAACATCTCTTTCTGAACTCTGCATAGGTAAGGTTCCTTTTTGGCAAGGAACCTGGATCACAAGAAACAAGTAACTATGCAAATTGTCTCTCTCATATTCACACACACAAACACAAGTGATTTACACAAGCCTCCAGTCATAATCTCTCCCTCTCCTAGGTTTGAAACATGTTAAACAACAAAATGCCAGAATGAATAAAAGAAATAACTAAGATATCCTGGGAAAAACAACCACCATAAGCTGTACGAAGGGCCCAGCAGCAGCACAGAATTAATTCAAGTTCATTTCTAAACATCAAGTTCCACGCTAGCTTTAGGTTTTAAATCTGGGAAATGGCTGACATGACTTAGCCCTGCTGAGTTCTGGTGGCTGCTGAGAACACAGACAAATAAACGAAGACTTCTGGGTTGATCTCATCTGCTAGAAAACAGACTGCGTGCGTTCTGTGAAAAATGTATTAGTTCATGACCGATCCATGTTTGAATTTCATGAGCTTATTGTGGTAGCTGACACACAGTGGGTACTTAGTAAACAAATGTGGAAATTAATTGTGAACTAGCCAACTGGATGAAGACAAGCAAGGTATACAATCTACAAACCACTCCTTAGCAACAGGAAAAAAACAGCATTGATTCCAAGAATCCAAAAGCAGAATGGCCACACAATTCAAACTTCTTCATCGGGAATTTTTGCAAAAGCTGCCAAGAAGCAGGAAAGTCTACATTACTCTCTTCTGTGACTCTCCTCTGTTGCTACTCCCTAGGAGATAAAGCATAACACAAGCAGTCACAAACAGGGAGACAGGAAGGAAGGGGGAAGCAACAGGTATGGAAAATTCCCACCCAAGAAAAGCAGTTTATGAGGCAATGAAATAAAGAGCAAACTAAAAATCATTCAGTATTCACTGAGATCACATGCCACAGTCAAAATACTCTCTGCTTCCAAACACAGCACCTTCAAGATGTTAGCAAGTGGAAGTGGTTTTCCTTTTCAAAAGAAAAACTACAACACACTAAGTTTTCTCAGTGTATTTCTACAAGAACGTGCTTGAGAACCCCAAATAAGAGCAATGCAAATGCTGTAAAATGCTACAACAGACTACAGTGAATCACAGAGGCAAGAGCCATCAAAGCCATTCAAAGAACAGGCAACTGTGAAACACCAGAAGTTACGTAGGCAGCAAATATTCTCGATAAGAAAATACATTTTAAACTATACTCAGCAATAAGCATAAACTCCATCTTTTTACGTTCTAAATTTTACTCACCAATCATCTTTAGCAGAATAACCAATCACAAAGCAACATGCCACAGATGAAAAAACACTGGACTTGAGGTCAACAGGTCCAGGTTCAAACAAACTCCACCCAGAAGGATGGCCACTCAGGGCACACCATTCTGCACAAGCCCCAGGCTGCTCACTGTCACTACGCCAGCCGCCTGGGGGGTGTCGTGTGAGTGAGTACAGGGGATTTTCTCTGACACACTCGGGCGTCAAGCAGCACCAGCTGTCGTGACTGTCACCCACGTGTGAAATGTCCACTGCTCAGGTCACAGGCAACAATGACCAATTTTTTAAAAAGGTAAATTTTCATTTGTATTTGAAATGAAACTAGTAAAACTGTTTTAGAGTATTTTGAGTTCAAATAATACAGAACTGTAAAATATACATACTTCCCGGGTGGCTCAGTTGGTAAAGAATCTGCCTGGAATGAGGGAGACCCGGATTTGATCCCTGGGTCGGGAAGATGCCCTGGAGAAGGGAATGGCAACCCACTCCAGTATTCTTGCCTGGAAAATCCCATGGACGGAGGAGCCTGACGGGCTATAGTCCATGGGGTCGCAAAGAGTCGGACATGACTAAGTGACTAAACCACACAAAAGATATATACCAGTCTGTCTTCCTCAACAGTTTATACTCAGTGCAAATGACACAAAAGCAGCCACTTTAGGGTAAATAATTCAGTGGCATTTAGTACATTCAAAGTATTCTACAACCAACTCTACCAAGTTCCACAAGGCGCTCGCCACCGCCAGAGAAGCCCTTCCCCACTGAGGACGGCAGCCCACCCCCGCTTCCCCGGCCACGGCAGCCGCACCTGTGCTCTATTAACTTACCTGTTCTGTGAGCTTCAAGAGCGACATCGCCCAAGACGCGACCTCCGGTACCTGACTCTCTCACACAGCACAGCGTTTTCAGGGTGCACTCACATTCTGTCATGTATCAGTATTTCATTAACTTTCATAACTGAATAATATCCCAGGCCACGAAGAGACCATCAATCCCTCGCCCTTCATCCACTGACGGACAACCGACGTCCCCGCCTTCTGCCAACCCTATGTAGTGCCGTGACAAGCGGGGGTGTGTGTGCTTCTGCTTGAGCTCCTATCCTTAATTCTAAACCTATCTGGGCAGGTCTCCATTTCGCCTTCACTTCTGAGTGACAGCTTTACTAGATACAGAATTTCTGTTGACAGTTTTCCCTTCTGCCCTCCAGCCTCTGATGAGAAGCCTGCAGCGTGCTCATCAGCGCCGAGGACCCTGTCTGGAGGAGCCGCCTCTCGAGCTGCTCGTGGCCCCGGGGCTTAGACCATGTGATGATGCTATGTCTCGGTGTGGGTCTCCATTCTGACCCTCCTGGGCGTTAGGGAACTTCTTCAGCGTGTAGATTTGTATATTTTGTCAGAACGGGGGTCAGTGGCCATATCCCTTCACATCTCCCCTCTCCTCAGCACACACTCCTCTGGGCGCCTCAGTACCGCTGACGCTGCCCCACAGGCCTCTCAGGACCTGCTCACTGCCCTTGCTTCTCCCCCTCTCCTCAGACTGTCAGGCTGGACCATTTTCAGTGACCGGAGGCTCAGGCTCACTGAGCCGTCTTCTGCCAGCTCAAGTCTGCTACTGAAAAGTCTCTGGTGAGTTTCTCTTTCATTTACTGTATTTTTCAGTACCAGAATTTCTTGCCTTTTTTTTAAAAATACTGACATACCTTTACAGATATGCTCTATCTGCCAACACACTGTTCTGGTATCTTTCAGCATCTGTCCACTATCTCCCTTAGCTTTAGAACATAACTGAGGTGGGTGAGGTTTATGTTTGTCTAGGAAGTCCAATGTCTGGGCTTCCTCAGAGACAGTTTTTGTTAATGTCTTCTGTGAAATGCATTCTCTGTAATTTTTTGTGGAAACCCAGGCATTTTGAGTATTATCATCTGATAACTCAGGAAGTGAAATATTTCCCCCTTTGGGGTTTGCTCTGCTGCTTAGTATATGCTGTAGCCATGTATATATCTGGTGACTTTTCTAAACTATTTTTATGAAGCATGTATTCTTCGTCACATGCGGTCTCTCAAGTCTTTTTTACTTTAGCTTATATTCAACCAGTGTTTGAAAGAGATCTCCTTGCATGTGAGGAAAAAGGAGGCGGTGGAGGGAGGAAGCGAAGGGAGCAAGGACAAAGACAGGAGCAGGCACAGCTGCTCACAGCCTCCACAGACCACGGTTCCGTGCGGGGGCCCTGGTCGCAGCTCCGCCTCAGCCTTCGCTTCTGCCTGCCCTGAGCCTGCATCCAGCCTTGAGCATGGCTTTCAAACTGCTCCCCACCACACACAAACCCCCAGGCCAACAGGAGCACTTCAGATTCCCTCCCGATTCTTCCTGCCTGGCTGTGACAGCTAGTGTGTGAGCCCGGCTGTGGTATCTCTGCCCAGCTGCTGCGGCTGGGACCCAGCCTAGACTATAAGTGACGCCTGCAGCTTTCCTGCCCAGAGTTGCAGGTTAGGTGAGAGACAGCCAAGCCAACTGGGTCAGTCCTTCAGGTAGCCCCCACACAGGTTAGACAGACAAAAACGATTCACCACAATAAGCTCTGCTCCGCACTTTTCAGAGTCAGCGTCCAGAGTCCCAAATTAGGATCTGGCTACTGCCATCTTCAAGGAGGGTGCCATGACGAGGACAGGTTGGAGCAAGGGCAGGTCAAAACACCAAGGAGCTTTCCTACTATTTTCAAGTGGCCTTTTCCTGGATTCAATAATCCCCTAGATGCTGTAAGGCTCTGACGTTTTTCAGAGTCCTGACAAGTTAGCTCTGCCAGGTCCTGATTGATCTGTGGAGCTGCCTACTCTTCATTTTGCTGACATCACTGCACTGTTCATTTGTGAATGACACAATCAGTGCACAGAAACAAATCTCTGCTCAGCCCAAATTTCACAATATAAAACAACAGAAAACACAAGCCAAGATCTACACTGTATTCTAAAACAGACGAACCAAAGATATACCTAATTTACCTGGCCATTCTGGGGAGTCTTTTCCCCAGAACTAAAGCTTACCTTCTTTTTTATACAACACACCTTTCCTCTACCATGCCAATATTTAAAGCATCAAAGCTTTTTAATAATTAAATTTTCAATTCAATTGAGAAAGCATAATATTTTCAACAAGTGACACCGGGACAACTTGGCATCCACATGCAAAAGGATGTGGAGTGACACCACATACAAATGGACATGGGTCACGCACCTGAGTGCAGTGCTCCAACTATAAAACTCCTGAAAGAAAGTATGGGAGGAAGTCTTTGCAACTTTGGGTTGACAAACTATTTCTTAGATACAACCCCAAAATATAAGCAACAAAAGAAAAAACAAACAGATGAACTTGGGACTTAATGAAAATAAAAACTTTTGTGCATCAGGGAACACCGTCAAGAAAGAAAAAACACAACCCACAGAACAAGACAACATAGTTCCAAATCATATACATCCAACAAGGGACTAAAACCCACTCCACTCTGAACTCTGCTTCCAGACAGGCTCCGAGGTGCTATGAGTCTTCATGGAGTTTCTCTCTGGCACCTTTTCCTGTCCTCATCCTTATCATAACAGCTTCACACATTCCCTCCCTATCACACTGCCTTTTTTCTACAGTGGACTGAAAACCAAATAAACAACTCTTAACACATAAACCAGACAAGGGCGCAAGCCCAGAGTGAAGGGTGTGGGGGAGCCAGCGCACACCGGCTTCCATTTTGGATATCGGCATCTGTTTCGGTGCTAGAGGCCCTATTCCCCAGGTATAATTAATTTCAGGCCCTGGCACCAGACGTCTGGTCCTGATGACTGTGTTTAAAACAAACTGCAAAGACAGACTTTAAATGAGACGATGCTATGCTTTACAATGTGTACACATAAGTCGGGTTTCATGTGTGTCTAGTACACACAAGCATTCTATACAAACTGTAACACAGCATATATGTAACTATATATAAACATACACATATACACACACCTGTATATGTACCTGTACATGCATGTGTTTAACGGTGTGCGTATACATTTATATTCATACATACATACATACATTCAAGCATCGAGAGAATAATAATCTATCCTGAAATCATATGCATTCATATTATTATAGGAAAATTAGGTAGGTAACATGTAATTGCATAATACTATTTTCAGTAACAAAACTAAGACGTTTTCTTGCATTTATGCTCAGTCTAGAATGATGATCACATGAACCAGTGGTAAACTGGATTAAGTGTCTTGCTCACCTCTTACTGTAAGCTTGCTGTACAGTTGTGAGTTCACTTCCTTGTCTCGCTGGAAACGCCGAAATTCATCAACTGCTTCTCTCATGATAGTAACAGCCAAGACAAACCCCTTTAAACAAAACAAAGTATTTGAGAAAATTGGACTTTAGCAAAAAAGGGAAAATTCTTTTACTATTTAGTTTTACATTTTTCCTTCAATTTATACTAGTTGTGAAGCATACAATAAATGAAAACAAAAAATGACAGAAAGTAACAAGCACTACAAAAGGAACACAGTAACGCAGTGTGAGATTTACAATTCTCACTGTACCCAAAAGAACTTCTAAAACTCACATCTAAAATAGGTACTTCAAGTTAAACACGAGAAAACCACCTCCAGTGAGGAGAAAAGAGAGAAAACAGAGGCAGAAGTCACCTGTGTTTCCTCTGCACGGCCGTGTGGCCGGTTAGGACTGCAGGGTCAGCCTGAGGGCTCCCCACTGAGTGACCCATGCACACACAGACAGCGGCCCCATCCCACTCGGGAGGAAACCCGACAGCCCATCACCCCGTGGGCGCCTCCCACCACAGCCGCAAATCCATACGCTCCAGCAGCATCGTGCAACTGCTGTGCCCTCTGCCCAACACTTACTCCGCACACGGCGCCTGCTCTCTCCCAACACAGGAGGGAGCTGGGCTGGGACATGGAGCTGCCCCCGCCGGGGCCTGAGAGAACCCCCAGCCCCACCAGCCAAAGTGCTTTGTAATGTTTCCAGCCGACCTAGCTGGAGGGCTGCAGAGGACCCTAGAAACCCTTTAACAAAGTGCAGTGACACACAGCAACAATGCCACATTTCAAAAATCTGATCAATTTATCTTTTAATCACCCGAATTCTTAAAACTGTATTTTAAATACTTAATAATTTAACTTAATTTCAAAATCTTTTTCTTTTTACCAGAGGAGCCCAGTAGGTGTAGAGATACCCTATTTTCAGTGCTGGTACAAACTGTGAGCAGGATACTATCAGAAAATAGAGATTCAAGAAAAACTTGAATTGTTCATATAAAACCTAAAAAGAAAAAGAAAAAAAAATCAATATAATATCTTTAAGAAAAATGTTTCAGACCTTAATTAAAATCAGCATAATATCTAACTATTTCCACCAACACTGAGAATATACCGAGTCACAATAAACTTAATTTTGACAATGGCTTTCTAATAACTAAATCACAAAAAAGAGCTAAGATGACCTCAAATTATATTTAAAATAAACTGAAAAAAAGACAGAATTCAACTATGTTAAACCTTTTCGTTTTCTGTTTCCTTGTATGCAGTCTTCCACAAATCTCTACACGCATATCACCCAAGACACACAGGAAAACCTTCCCAATGTTAGTAAGTCATAAATTCAGAAAATCTTTTAGGAAAGTGGTGCAACCTTATATTTATGAAGTGGTAAACAGTCAAACATGACAGCCATATTTTTTGAATGTGAACATTAGGTACCTTCACAAAGATCCAGTGAATAAGCAAATCATTTATAGGGATAAGCAAATCATTCACAGACATAAAAAAACACTAATCTCTTGCATTTACTTCCCTCAAAGTATAAGAAATGAAAACATATAAAAATACATAAATTATAGACCAATTTTTATGAAGAAAACTACCTGTATATTTTTTATAGTCTCTTGGTAGTTGATCTTAAACAGTATTTTCAAATATAAACTAAATTAAAATCATCATTCAATAGCATCTTTTAGGAATGCAAATCCTGTATTTTCATTTTTGTTTCTTAATTCAAACAGAATAATCCTTAAGGAAATCTAAGATCTAGTATATTAACAGACTTCTATTCACAAATGCCTCACTTATTAGATTTAAATTGAAAATCAAAATGGAACAAAACTCGTGTTTAAAGATGGGAATACCTTAAATAGCACACTACAATTATAATGAAACTTACAAACTTGCAAATTGTAAATCAAAATCTCCTTGGATGCCATTTTAAAATACAACTTGGAATGCATGGAAATTTTAACAAGGGCAGAGCAATGGGTTAAGTCCTTACTGTTGACTTAAAGAGGCTGGAATCACAGTTTTTATATAATGAAGCTGTATACATCATCACACAATTATGTGTGTGACTGAAAAATCAGTTACATTGATAACACGTTTGTATTTATAATCACATTCAATTGCTGTCTAAAATGTTTTGAATCATTTCATAAATTAATCTCAGCAGGAAAGAAAGCTCTCTTTTTCCTCAGTGATTTCTTTAAAATCTCAGTTAGCATAAATTATATCTATTAGCAATTCAGAAACTGCCATTCGTGCTAAAAATGGCACAGAATTCCTACTGTGCAATCACCAAATGTTTCTAAAACACTACATTTTAGATGAAAAGACTAATTTAAGAGAGAATCTAAGGAAAAAGTCATTCCCACGGTAACAGTGGTACAGACACATCAACAGGTCTCTTCAGGACAGCCATCCTGAAGGCTGTGTGAACTCATTCAGATCAAAAACTAAGCTGCACTGCCCCCCTTGGACACTGCAATTAAGACTCTATTTCTACTGTCTGCTGAGTGAGCTCAGAGGGCGTCAGAAAAATGTACAGTATGTAGCCAGTCTGGGAGTATTTAATAATTTAAACCTAAGGAGAAAACAGCAGCTTCATTCAATAAAGATGAGAATATTTATCTGCCTGGAAGACAGTTTACATTTTATTGTCCTGACAAAAGAGCAGTCTTTTAATTATGGAGGCATTAGTTTTGCGTGTTTTAATAAAGAAGCATATTAGACATCAAGCATCTGACAACTACTGGATGGATGGGGGCGGAGAGTGATACTAATCAATGCCCAATATAAAGTCAGCATGGTTAGTTAAATAAAAACATGAAAGCTAAAGCAGCCCTCATTTCACATAATTGAGTATTTTTTACAAAACAGTATAAGACCTAATACTTAAAACGTGTTAAAAACTTTGATAATGGAAAAATAATCAGCACTAGCTTTCTTTGCCTTTAGAAAGATAAATAAATCTATTAAAATAGGGAATGAGGCAAAAATAAATCAACTACTCTAAATACATATAATCTCAGCTTTATAATTTAAGACAAAAATATCACTGGCAACAACAAAAAGTAATAAATATTTAAATTTCAGAATTTAAAGTTAGCATAATACCTAATTAAAGATAACTACGGATATAATAATAAAACAAGGCCAGAAATGTATAATGTGAAGTAGAAAACAAATCTAAAAGTGCTTGTAGATATTCTGCAGCTCAGTCATGTTTGTGTAAAAAGTTATTTTACTTAGATTGTGACAGCCTTCAGTTCAGTTGTGTCTGATTCTTTCCGACCCCATGGACTACAGCACACCGGGCCTCACCTGTCCATCACCAGCTCCCGGAGTTTAGTCAAACTCATGTCCACTGAGTCAGTGATGCCATCTAACCATTTCAGCCTCTGTCACCCCCTTCTCCTCTCCCCTTCAATCTTTCCCAGCAACAGGTTCTTTTCAAAAGAGTCAGTTCTTCACATCAGGTGGCCAAAGAATTGGATTTCAGCTTCACCATCAGTCCTTCCAATGAATATTCAGGGCTGATCTCCTTTAGGATGGACTAGTTGGATCTCCTTGCAGTCCAAGGGACTCTCAAGAGTCTTTTCCAACACCACAGTTCAAAAGCATAAATTCTTTGGCGCTCAGCTTTCTTTATAGTCCAACTTTCATATCCATACATGACTGCTGGAAAAACCATAGCCTTGACGAGATGGACCCTTACTGGCAAAGTAATTTCTCTGCTTCTGAATATGCTGTCTAGGTTGGTCATAACTTTTCTTCCAAGGAGCAAGCATCTTTTAATTTCATGGCTGCAGTCACCATCTGCAGGGATTTTGGAGCCCAAAAAAATAAAGTCTGACACTGTTTCCACTGTTTCTCCATCTATTTCCTATGCCATGATCTTCGTTTTCTGAATGTTGAGCTTTAAGCCAACCTTTTCACTCTCCTCTTTTACTTTCATCAAGAGGCTTTTTAGTTCCTGTTTACTTTCTGCCATAAGGGTGGTGTCATCGGCATATCTGAGGTTCTTGATATTTCTCCCGGCAATCTTGATTCCACCTTGTGTTTCTTCCAGTACAGTGTTTCTCATGATGTACTCTGCATAGAAGTTAAATAAGCAGGGTGACAATATACAGCCTTGACGTACTCCTTTTCCTATTTGGAACCAGTCTGTTGTTCCATGTCCAGTTTGAACTGTTGCTTCCTGGCCTGCATACAGGTTTCTCAAGAGGCAGGTCAGGTGGTCTGGGATTCCCATCTCTTTCAGAATTTTCCACAGCTTATTGTGATTCACACAGTCAAAGGCTTTGGCATAGTCAATAAAGCAGAAATAGATGTTTTTCTGGAACTCTCTTGCTTTCTCCACGATCCAGGGGATCTCTGGTTCCTCTGCCTTTTCTAAAACCAGCTTGAACATCAGGAAGTTCATGGTTCACGTATTGCTAAAGCCTGGCTTGGAGAATTTTGAGCACTACTTTACTAGCGTGTGAGATGAGTGCAATTGCGCGGTAGTTTGAGCATTCTTTGGCATTGCCTTTCTTTGGGATTGGAATGAAAACTGCCCTTTTCCGGTCCTATGGCCACTGCTGAGTTTTCCAAATTCGCTGGCATAGACTGCAGCACTTTCACAGCATCACCTTTCAGGATTTGAAATAGCTCTACTGGAATTCCATCACCTCCACTAGCTTTGTTCTTAGTGATGCTTTCTCAGGCCAGCTTGATTTTACATTCCAACATGTCTGGCTCTAGATGAATGATCACACCATCCTGATTATCCAGGTCATGAAGATCCTTTTGTACAGTTCTTCTGTGTATTCTTGCCATCTCTTCTTAATATCTTCTGCTTCTGTTAGGTCCATACCATTTCTGTCCTTTATCGAGACCATTTTGCATGAAATGTTCCCTTGGTATCTCTAATTTTCTTGAAGAGATCTCTAGTCTTTCCCATTCTGTTGTTTTCCTCTATTTCTTTACACTGATCACTGAAGAAGGCTTTCTTATCTCTTCTTGCTATTCTTTGGAACTCTGCATTCAGATGCTTATATCTTTCCTTTTCTCCTTGGCTTTTCGCCTCTCTTCTTTTCACAGTTATTTGTAAGGCTTCCCCAGACAGCCATTTTGCTTTTTTGCATTTCTTTCCCATGGGGATGGTCTTGATCCCTGTCTCCTGTACAATGTCACGAACCTCATTCCATAGTTCATCAGGCACTCTATCTATCAGATCTAGGCCCTTAAATCTATTTCTCACTTCCACTGTATAATCATAAGGGATTTGATTTAGGTCATACCTGAATGGTCTAGCGGTTTTCCCTGCTTTCTTCAATTTAAGTCTGAATTTGGTAACAAGGAGTTTGTGGTCTGAGCCACAGTCAGCTCCTGGTCTTGTTTTTGACAACTGTATAGAGCTTCTCCATCTTTTGCTGCCGAGAATATAATCAATCTGATTTCGGTGTTGACCAACTTGTGATGTCCATGTGTAGTCTTCTCTTGTGTTGTTGGAAGAGGGTGTTTGCTATGACCAGTGCATTATCTTGGCAAAACTCTATTAGTTTTTGCCCTGCTTCATTCCACATTCCAAGGCCAAATTTGCCTATTACTCCAGGTGTTTCTTGACTTCTTACTTTTGCATTCCAGTCCCCTATAATGAAAAGGACATCTTTTTTGGGTGTTAGTTCTAAAAGGTCTTGTAGGTCTTCATAGAACCGTTCAACTTCAGCTTCTTCAGTGTTACTGGTTGGGACATAGACTTGGATAACTGTGATACTGAATGGTTTGCCTTGGAAACGAACAAAGATCACTCTGTCGTTTTTGAGATTGCATCCAAGTACTGCATTTCAGACTCTTCTGCTGACCATGATGGCTACTCCATTTCTTCTGAGAGATTCCTGCCCACAGTAGTAGATATAATGGTCATCTGAGTTAAATTCACCCATTCCAGTCCATTTTAGTTTGCTGATTCCTAGAATGTCGATGTTCACTCTTGTCATCTCCTGTCTGACCACTTCTAATTTGCCTTGATTCATGGACCTGACATTCCAGCTTCCTATGCAATATTGCTCTTTACAGCATCGGACCTTGCTTCTATCACCAGTCACATCCACAGCTGGGTATTGTTTTTGCTTTGGCTCCATCCCTTCATTCTTTCTGGAGTTATTTCTCCACTGACCTCCAGTAGCATACTGGGCACCTACTGACCTGGGGAGTACCTCTTTTGGTATCCAATCATTTTGCCTTTTCATACTGTTCATGGGGTTCTCAAGGAAGAACACTGAAGTGGTTTGCCATTCCCTTCTCCAGTGGACCACATTCTGTCAGACCTCTCCACCATGACCGCCCATCTTGGGTTGCCCCACGGGCATGGCTTAGTTTCATTGAGTTAGACAAGGCTGTGGTCCTAGTGTGATTAGATTGACTAGATTTCTGTGAGTATGGTTTCTGGAGAATGTTGGACCTCACTAAAAAGATACGCCACGTCCAAGGGCAAAGGAGAAGCCCCAGCAAGACGGCAGTAGGGGTGAAATCGCATTTAGAATCAAACCCCTTACCCCCCAGAGATGCTCAGAGGGCTCAAACAAACCTAGTGTGCAACAGGACCCAGAGACGCCAGAGACTTGAGCCAGAAATGTGCTTGAGTGACAGCCTTAGCAGGCTTTAAACATTATATACACTCAACATTTCCCTCCAAACAAATTCCCAGTCAAAATTTATGACTTATTTTCTGGTAATTTTGTTTAGCTTTATGTGATTATTTCTATAATGATACAAATGTGATGTTTATCTGGAACTGAAGGCAATAATCAGACTATAAATTTTCTTGAGCTGAACTCTACTATGTGGCTATTAATAACATATAAGAAAACAAAAAAAGAAGAAGAAAAGTATATGAATTATTTCACAATTATCTGAAATACCCATGGTTCAAAGGTCTCTGATTTGGATATGACAGAATTAATGAGAGAAAAAAAATGAGAACAAAGTTAGTAATCTCCAATATCTAGTGCATTTTCAAGAATTTAACAATCTTACCCCAGGTATAAACGTAAATATATTATATTTCTGATTTTTTATAGAATTTCTGGGATGCTTCTCTTCACACTTTTCCGGACATCCAAGCCACACCGTACGAGCTTTCAATTCTCTCTTTCTTTGACAAATATTTATCAGCCAATCACAGCAACTGCATGAAACAAAAGATACGTGTTGTGTATGCTTTTTTAAATGTTTTACAATTAATTCTAAATATCTAGAGCCAATATTGTTTCTGACACCAGACACCAACAGCTTATCTACTGTTAAGTAGTAAGGGCTTTCTTAAAATGGGTCAGCTATACTAATTTAAATTTGACATAAAAGTACTGAAAGAGCTTATCCAAGTGTGTGATGACTCCTGGAACCTCAGGGAGACTGCCTTCCCTGTTTAAGACCCTCTCACTGGCAAAATAAAACCACTAACATTCTGAAGCAGTCAATGCTGCATATACTGAGAAAAGAGTCACCATACGTTATTGGTAATTCTCAATACACCACTGGGTGATTCTGACAAAGGCTCTTAGACATCAATTAATTAAAACGTGACCATCCAGTACTTTTGCCTGGAAAAACCCATGGACAGAGGAGCCTGGTAGGCTGCAGTCCATGGGGTCTCTAAGGGTTGGACACAACTGAGTGACTTCACTTTCACTTTTTACTTTCATGCATTGGAGAAGGAAATGGCAACCCACTCCAGTGTTCTTGCCTGGAGAATCCCAGGGACGGGGGAGCCTGGTGGGCTGCCGTCTATGGGGTCGCACAGAGTCGGACACGACTGAAGCGACTTAGCAGCAGCAGCAGCATCCTCATTTTGTCTTAGGTAGTCACTTTTTTCCTCCTCTAAAAGATGACTTTTCTAGTAGCATGAATATAAAATTAAGACTTATGACTCAATGCAATATTCTGAAAGGATACCAACACTTAATGGACTATTCAAATGGCAGTAAAAGCTTGAGTATATTTTCACATAGTTACCTTCACCTATGAGGTACAGATTTTAATGCTAAATCTACCTTTGTTGCTCCAGTAGTGCCAGGGCTCCAGGGATACAAACTCGTCCTCTTCCTGGGACGCCCCTCGTCTACTCAACCATTATATTTGAGTAGAGAGTATGAAGCTTTATACGAGAGTGGGAGAACTCGCGGATAAAACTCATGGTGGGAGAACTTTTCTTAAAATACTTCAGAAAATGATGAAAAGGTATCAAATTCATCTTTAGTAAGCATAAAATAATCACGAATTTAAACTTCAATATTAACAATTCAGTTTAATTAAAATTTCCAAAATGTAGAGAGAGAGTCACAATGGTTTATTTAGGAAGGGAAGCTGAAGCCAAGAACAACAGAACCACCGAGCAGGAGGAGGAGGCAGGCGTGCCCTACTTCACTCTGACAAAGTCAAGGGACAATGCCAGTCTCCGGAGGTATGACAACGGAAGCAGAGTCACGCGCGTAACTGACTCACGTCACATTCGCAGCAGGCCTCCCTCTGCTCCAGTCGTTCAGAGGTCATTCTTTAAGCATCACTTCACCGTGCTCGCTTCAGCAGCACACGTGCTAGAACTGGAAGGACACAGAAAAGGCCAGCGTGGCCCCTGAGCAAGGACAGCATGCAGGTGCACGAGGTGCACCACATGTGAAAAAGAAATCACCATCAATCAGAGAACACTTAGATGTGCTCTATGAGGGAATACACTAGGTGTTTATTCCTCCTGAATATCCACCAGGTTCCTGGCTGGGCTCAGAAAACCTTAGGTCTGGAAGGAGGCACAGAGCTCAATGTTTCCCTGAGGGAGGCGGGCCTTGTGCCAGGAGCTCACCGTGGACCTTGTGACCTCACAGGTGACTTCAGAGAGGTTCCCTAACCCCTACTTTGTCACTATTAGTAGCAGAGTGTCATGAATAATTTAGTTACATGCTGGAAGTCTAGGAACCTTAGTTTTTTTAATACAGAATTATAGAGAAAAAATAAACTATTGAATATGTGTTTTTAGCCTCGTGTTTTTAGCTCTCCAACATTATAGTTCAGTACAGTCGTCCAGTCGTGTCCGACTCTTCATGACCCTGTAGACTGCAGCATGTCAGGCTTCCCTGCCCATCACCAACTCCCAGAGCTAGCTCAAACTCATGTTCATCGAGTCAGTAATGCCATCCAACCATCTTATCCAACCTTACAACACTGTCACAAAAACTTGCTGTCCAATAAAGCACCCATTCTCCACGTGTGGCTATTTTAGTGTGAATTACTTACTACTTAGTAAAATAAAACGTCCAGTTCCTCAGTCACACCACCCACATTTCAAGGATTCGACAGCACCAGAGATCAAGCATACTCCCAGCATCCCCGGGAAGCCGTAGAGCACAGCTGGTGGACACGGAACACACTGCGGGCAGCATGGCAGCTGGGACAACGGTGCTCGGCAGGTGTGCATGTCCGACACAGGAGAAACCCAGCAGGAATGCATTCAGACGGGAAGTTTCTTCTCAAACAGGTGACTATCTAATCTAATGGCTTAATGTACAAAAAGTCAGACAAGTTTTAAGATGAACAAAGGACAGCCAAGCTCAGTGTTTGAAAAAATAAATATAAAACTCAAAAATTTGGATTTTCCAGAGTTTATCCTGGTATCAACATGGTCTACCAGTAAAAGGCTCTATAAATGTAATACCATGGTCTTCACCACACGACACTGTAAACATCTACTAGAATAAACACCTCAGTATCGACACCACTATCAGCAGCACATGGAATTAACACCCCAGTAACCTCCGAACTGTCGTATTCTATAAACTCTAAAGTAAATACCAAAAGCACATATTCAACAGTTTATTTTTTCTCAATAATCCTATATAGAAAAAACTAAGGATCCTAGACTTCCAAAATATAACTAGATTACTCATAACACTCTGCTACGAATAGTGAAAAAGTGGTGGTTAGGGAGTCACTATAAAGTCCAAGAGATGTCAAAAAGGAGATGGCAAGAGTGAACACCAACATATTAGGAATCAGCAAACCAAAACGGACTAGAATGGGTGAATTAAACATTATATCTACTACTGTGGGCAAGAATTCCTTAGAAGAAATGGAGTAGCCATCATAGTCAACAAAAGAGTCAGAAATGCAGTCCTTGGGTGCAATCTCAAAAGCAACAGAGTGATCTCTGTTCGTTTCCAAGGCAAACCACTCAATATCACGGTAATCCAAGTCTATGCCCTGAGCAGTAATGCTGAAGAAGCTGAAGCTGAACGATTCTATGAAGACCTACAAGACCTTCTAGAACTAACACCCCAAAAAGATGTCCTTTTCATTATAGGAGACTGAAATGCAAAAGTAGGAAATCAAGAAACACCTGGAATAACAGGCAAATTTGGCCTTGGAATACAAAATGAAGCAAGGTAAAGGCTAATAAAGTTTTACCAAGAGAACACACTGGTCATAGGAAACACCCTCTTCCAACAACACAAGAGAAGACTCTACACATGGACATCACCTGATGGTCAACACCGAAAACAGACTGATTATATTGTTTGCAGCCAAAGATGGAAAAGCTCTATACAGTCAGCAAAATCAAGAATGGGAGCTGACTGTGGCTCAGATCATGAACTCCTTACTGCCAAATTCAGACTGAATTTGACGAAAGTGGGGGAAACCATTAGACCATTCAGGTATGACCTAAATCAAATCCCTTACAATTATACAGTGGAAGTAAGAAATAAATTCAAGGGATTAGATCTGACAGACCAAGTGCCTGATGAATTATGGACGGAGGTTCGTGACATTGTACAGGAGATGGGGATCAACACCATCCCCAAGAAAAAGAAATGCAAAAAAAGCAAAATGGCTGTCTGAGGAGGCCTTACAAATAGCTGTGAAAAGAAGAGAAGCAAAAGCAAAGGAGAAAAGGAAAGATATATCCATTTGATTGCAGAGTTCCAAAGAATAGCAAGGAGATAAGAAAGCCTTCCTCAGCGATCAGTGCAAAGAAATAGAGGAAAACAACAGAATGGGAAAGACTAGAGATTTTTCAAGAAAACTAGAGATATCAAGGGAACATTTCATGCAAAGATGGGCTCAATAAAGGACAGAAATGGTATGGACCTAACAGAAGCAGAAGATATTAAGAAGAGATGGCAAGAATACACAGAAGAACTGTACAAAAAAGACCTTCACAACCCACATAATCATGATGGTATGATCACTCACCTAGAGCCAGACATCTAGGAATGTGAAATCAAGCTGGCCTTAGGAAGCATCACTAAGAACAAAGCTAGTGGAGGTGACAGAATTCCAGTTGAGCTATTTCAAATCCTGAAAGATGATGCTGTGTAAGTGCTGCACTCAGTATGCCAGCACATTTGGAAAACTCAGCAGTGGCCACAGGACCGGAAAAGGTCAGATTTCATTCCAATCCCAAAGAAAGGCAATCCCAAAGAACGTTCAAACTACCGCACAATTGCACTCATCTCACACGCTAGTAAAGTAATGCTCAAAATTCTCCAAGCCAGGCTTTAGCAATACGTGAACCATGAACTTCCAGATGTTCAAGCTGGTTTTAGCAAAGGCTGAGGAACCGAGATCAAATTGCCAACACCCGTTGGATCATGGAAAAAGCAAGAGAGTTCCAGAAAAACATCTATTTCTGCTTTACTGACTATGCCAAAGCCTTTGACTGTGTGGATCACAATCAACTGTGGAAAATTCTGAAAGAGATGGAAATCCCAGACCACCTAACCTGCCTCTTGAGAAACCTATATGCAGTCCAGGAAGCAACAGTTAGAACTGGACATGGGACAACAGACTGGTTCTAAATAGGAAAAGGAGTATGTCAGGGCTGTATATTGTCATCCTGATTATTTAACTTATATGCAGAGTACATCATGAGAAATGCTGGGCTGGATGAAGCACAAGCTGAAACCAAGATTGCCAGGAGAAATATTAATAACTTCAGATATGCAGATAACACCACTCTTATGGCAGAAAGCGAAGAAGAACTAAAGAGCCTCTTGAAAACTGAAAGAGGAGAGTGAAAAGGTTGGCTTAAAGCTCAACATTCAAAAAACTAAGATCATGGCATCTGGTCCCATCACTTCATGACAAATATATTTAACAGTGGAAACAGTGAGAGACTTTATATTCTGGGCTCCAAAATCACTGCAGATGGTGATTGCAGCCATGAAATTAAAAGAGACCTACTCCTTGGAAGAAAAGTTATGACCAACCTAGACAGTATATTAAAAAGCAGAGACATTACTTTGGCAACAAAGATCCGTCTAGTCAAGACTATGGTTTTTCAAATAGTCACATATGGGTGTGAGAGTTGGACTATAACGAAAGCTGAGTGCTGAAGAATTGATGCTTTTGAACTGTGGTGTTGGAGAAGACTCTTGAGAGTCCCTTGGACAGTAAGGAGATTCAACCAGTCCATCCTAGAGGAAATCAGTCCTGAATATTCATTGGAAGGACTGATGCTAAAGCTGAAACTCCAATATTTTGGCCACCTCATGCGAAGAACTGACTCTTCTGAAAAGACCCTAATACTGAGAAAGACTGAGAGTGGGAGGAGAAGGGGACGACAGAGGCTGAGATGGTTGGATGGCATCACTGACTCAATGGACATGAGTTTGAGTAAACTGCAGGAGCTGGTGATGGACAGGGAGGCCTGGTGTGCTGCAGTCCATAGGGTCACAAAGAGTCGGACGTGACTGAACTGAACTGATGAAGTCCAGTGGCGTCGCCAAGATTAAATAAGTGGACAAAAGCCTGGGGCACTACCAGAACTGCCACTGGATTATGCAGACAGAAGACAGCGAGAGAGACAGGTGCTACCAAGTAAAGAAAATACTTGTAATCAGAAAGTACATGTAAGTCTTAGGGAGTTGTAGAGCTAAGGCAGAAAGTAAACATGAGCAATATTTGAAGGCAAAGAAACAAGAGTAAAATACACTGATAAATACTGGTGAGTGAGAAGGAGCAGCAGAGAGCTGCCCCTGGAACAAGCCAGGAGCCTGCACCCAGAACAAGGGCAGGGGTCCAGAAGGCGGTTTCAATGACTCATCACTCTGAAGGCACTTTCCCATTTATATGCAAATTGAAAGTAATTTCAGTAATGCACAAAGTATCCTTTTTACTTAAAAACATTTTAGGATTAGTAACTTTTCACAGATGCCTCTACAATCAAAGTAGTACTCCAATATTAAATAAAGCATCTACATACCAAGATCCTGTCTTCTAAAATTTTAAGTGACCATAATTAGGCAACTTCCAATATTTAGAGCTTCCTGAATAAACAAATAAATATTCCATCCATCAAGTATCTTCAGTCACCAAGCCAGAAGCAACCAGGCGCTCGTGTTCTCCTGAAAGTTCTGCATTTTCCCACGCTCTGCACTCCAAATGTGCTGCAGGTTAACTGAGAGGGTAGAGGCCACTGAGATCCAGGAATAATCCCAGCATTTGATACAGGCCCCTTCATATGGAAATGCTACTCAGGGTCTCCACTTTCATGGGACAAAGTGATTTCTTATAGGGAGTGAAATGTAAATCTCCTGAGAAAGACATTACTGCTCCACTTCCACCCCCAGAGCTACATATCTGAGTGCATCACAGTGACTCACGTGGAGGACACTCAAACATTTAGAAGACAGATCACAGAAAAATCTTTTCAGAATTAAATTTGTCAGAGTTGGAATTTTTGCCAAATAATAAAAATGAGAAGGCAGATCTTAAGCCATGAAGAAATGAAAGCCGACTTAATCCCTGAAGAACAATTTTAAAGTAAGCCTTACTACTCACAGAATCTACAAGAAAAAATACACAGAAATATCCAGAGCTCACTAGTATTATTTGCTACCTTTACTACAATATTCACTAACATTTTCTTCTGCAATTAAACTACTTTTACACAACTTCTACTTTTTGACCCACCACTTAATAATTTTAATAACACAATTTTATAATGTCTTGTCATTGTGTTAGTCACTCAGTTGTGTCCAACTCTTTGCGACCCATGGACTGTAGCCTGCCAGGCTCCTCTATCCATGGAATTCCCCAGGCAAGAATACTGGAGTGGGTAGCCATTCCTTCTCCAGGGGATCTTTCCAAGCCAGGGATCAAACCGAGGTCTCCTGCATTGCAGGTAGATTCTTTACCATCTGAGCTACCAGGGAAGCCCCAAGCATACGAGTTACAATCCGTGGTATTTAGTAAAGAAAAAGGTTAATGAATATTCAAAACTGGAAATCTATAAGAAATAAAGAAAATAAGACCAATGTAAGTTGCTAACTGTAAACTTTGTCCTGTAAGGTAGTTTCAATTTCTGTAACGATTTCCTGGTGCAGCAGGTGTCAACTGAACATGAAGTGTGGCCATGTCTCAGGTCACTCTGGTCCACATGGAGAGACACTCATGAGTAAAGCTGCCACAACGGCTCAGTCAGCTGTGCCCATTTGACCATCATTTTTTAAGATAAAGACTTTAAATACATGTCAAGTGTATGTTACTCAGCTGTTTTAACTTCCCCAAAACATGGGTATTTTTGCTACTAACATCTGTATTTTCAAATATATCTTCAGTAAGAAAAGGAATACTACAAATGAAATCCAAAATTTGCCTATGTTCAATTTGGTAAAAACAAAACCCTGTAAGAGACCAAAAATAACTCAACAGTATATTCACTGTTGTTAATGCTCACAATTCCTGGCAAATATCTGCCCCGGACAGGCAAGTCGCCACTCCTGCAGCACGGGCCGCCTTCGTGGAGCCCACACTGCAGACACGAGGCCACATTCTATCCTCACAGCTTCCTGCGTCCATGCCTGCCCCCATGCCCTCGGTCTTTACCCAGGGAAACACTTTCATGCTCTGGTAAACATGATCAGTAATCAACAAAGGAAGATCAATAATCATGCATTTGTGGAAACACTGACACCCAGGGATCCTCCACACACAACAGGCACTCATTTCCCCTGTAGGATTCCCTTGGGAGGTGTTCTCTACTGGAAGATGGCAAACCAGGACCTACTACACGGAGACCACAGGCCCTGTCCTGGCACCATTCCCAGTCCAGGAGCAAAGAGGAGGAAGGGCCTTGGCTCGTCAAGCCAGACTCTTCTTCCACCCCTAGCTTTCCCCTTAGCTCTCACGACAAGGACTCTTCCAGCTCGTGGCTTCAACCACGGGGAGAACGCACACCTCAGACGGCACCAGGGGCTTGAGTCCGACTCCTTTCTCCACCCCACACTAATGAGGAACACATGCCACACCATCAGACAGTCCCACCCAAACCCATCCACCGCAGCTGTCTCCTTAGCCGACAACACTGGCCACCGGTCCCCCGTAACCACCACCTCGCTTCCACAGCTGGTGGTGTAATGGCCAAGCCTCTCCCTGATGGACAAACAGTAATAAAATTATGCTAGGTCTGATACAAATGCATGATTATTGATCTTCCTTTGTTGATTACTGATGACCTCTACCAAAGCATAACCAACTTTCTCTTATTTTTAGTCCTCATCCGTATCCCAGACACCTTCTAACTTAAATGAACTAATGGTCCCAATCAAGGATAAAAGTCATCTTCTCCAACATGATTTCACTGTTCCTCCCTTATTTTTTCTGCCACCCAAAAAAAGGAGTATAAGCCTTCCCCCACTCCCTTCCCCGTCACAGGCCTATGCCACACGCCTACTGACGCTTTTCAGAAAGTCATCGTCGAGGGGCCTCCACTATCACAATAACAACAACAACGCTCAGCTTCTATCTCCAGACCCTGATTCTGGGTCTGACACATCTTAGACCAATCCAGCTCAAAACAGATTTATAAAAGGTACCACAGGTACCTCACACTAGTGAGAAGGGCCATCATTAAAAAGTCTACAAATAATAAATGCTGGAGGGGGTGTGGAGAAAAAGGAACCTACACTACTGGGAGGAACGTAAACCGGTTCATCCACTAGGGAGAAGAGCAGACTGAAAGTCGCTCGGTCGTGGCTGACTCTATGACCCCATGGACTGTGGCCCACCAGGCTCCTCTGTCCAAGGAATTCTCCAGGCGAGAGTACTGGAGTGGACTGCCATTCCCTTCTTCAGGGGATCTTTCCAACCCAGGGACCATGCCCAGGTATCCTGCACCGCAGACAGATTCTTCACTGTCTGAGCCACTAGAGATGCTCAGGGAGAACAGTATGGAAGTTCCTTAAAAACTACTGTCACCGTATGATCCAGCAGTCTCATTCCTGGGCATAAATCTGGAGAAAACGCTTTAATTTGGAAAGATACATGCACACCAATGTTCACTGCAGCACTGTTTACAATAGCAAAGACACGGAAGCAACCAAAGTGTCCGCCAACAGAGGCATGGCTAAAGATGTGGGACATATATACGATGGAATATTACTCAGCCGTAAAACAGAATGAAATAATGCCATCTGTAGCAACATGAATGGACCTAGAGATTATCATACTAAGTGAAGTCAGTCAGAGAAAGACAAATGCCATGTGACAGTGCTTCTATGCAAAGCTAAACAATGATGCAAATGAACTCATTTACAAAACGGAGTCAGAGATATAGAAGACAAACTTAAGGTTACCACAGAGGACAGCAAGGGGTGGTGAGGAAGGGGGCAAAATTAGGGGTTTGGGATAAACATATACATACTACTATATATAAAACAGATAAACAACAAGGATACAACACAGGGAACTATATTATACCTTATAGTAACCTGTAATGGAAAACATCTGAAAAAAAACATGTTTAACTGAAAAAACAAAAATACTAGCAAGGAAGTATACAGGAAGATGTGTGTAGCTGCGTGCAAATACTAGGCTATTTTATGTAGGAGACTTGCGCATCCATTGACTGGTAACTGCAGGGCTCCTAGGGAGCTTCCCTGGAGGCTCAGACCGTAAACACAACACAGGAGACCTGGGTTTGACCCCTGGGTCAGGAAGATCCCCTGAAGAAGGGTATGGCTATCCACTCCAGTAGTCTTCCCTGGAAAATCCCATGGGCGGAGGAGCCTGGTAGGCTACAGACCAGGGTCGCAAAGAGTTGGACACCTGTGAGTGATTATCACTCTCACTTTTCAGGGGTCCTAGAACTAATCCTCCACAGAGGCCAAGGGGTACATATAAAATAATAGATGGAAAAGAAAGGAACATAATGTATAAGTATCAATTTACAAATATCAGTACAGTGAAAAAATCAATTTTACCATGTATTAATTACAGGGTCACTAACTGTCTCCATCTTTTAAAGTGTTAGTCACTCAGTCATGTCCAACATTTCACGATCCCATGCACTGGGGCTTGCCAGGCTCCTCTATCCATCGAATCCTCCAGGCAAGAATACTGGAGTGGGTTGCCATTTCCTTCTCCAGGGTTTAAACATTAAATCATCTGACAAGAAAAGTGAATTTGGCTTCCTGTCCCTTTTGGATTAGCACTGTTTGGTTTTGACTAAGGTTATTTACACTCTCCAGGATATCATTTAGAGTGGCTTCTTTAGTTTGATACGGAAACAAATGTGCTGAGAAGCTAAGCTTATAAATAACAATGTAGTCTCGCTGAGGAGGAGGTTAGGCAGTGAAGGGAGACAAACCTGGTACAGAGGAACTTCCATCCCCCACAGACAAACCACTCCAGGCCTCTCTTTCTTCGCGTGATCCTAGCTCGTGGTAAAGTGTGGTAATCACTTTCGTCGTTCTCAAAGCCCTCTTCAGACATCATTAGTGGCATTTCATCCAAGTGGGCAGACTCATCCTCCAGCTGGTACCTGGAGAGAGGAAAGACCAGAGCACTGAGGTGGGGCAAGCTGTCTCTGTCTACGGTAAGGGTTTCACTCAGGGTAAGAGCTGGCCCAGTTCTACTAATCACACTTTTCTTTTCTCCTCATACTAAGCTAACTTTCTCATACTAAGCTACATGAACCAAGAACTTCCCGATGTACAAGCTGGATTTAGATAGAAAAGGCAGAGGAACCAGAGGTCAAATTGCCAACATCTGCTGGATCACAGAAAAAGCAAGGGAACTCCAAAAAAACATCTACTTTTGCTTCATTGACTACACTGAAGCCTTTGACTGTGTGAACACAAACTGTGGAAAAATTCTGAAAAGAGATGGGACTACCAGACCACCTTACCTGTCTCCTGTGAAACCTATATGCAGGACAAGAAGCAACAGTTAGAACCAGACATGAAACAATGGACTGGTTCAAAACTGGGAAAGGAGTATGTCAAGGCTATATACTGTCACCCTGCTTATTTAACTTATATGCTGAGTACATCATGCAAAATGCCAGGCTGGATGACTCACAAGCTGGAATCAAGATTTCCAAGGGAAATATCACATGACTTAGTGACTGAACAACAAAAATGGTTAAGTTGTAACTCATATTACCTGTCTCTTGTTGTTTAGTCACTAAGTTATGTCTAATTCTTTGTGACCCCATGGACTGCAGCACACCAGGCTTCCCTGCCCTTCACCATCTCCCAGAGCTTGCTCAAACTCATGTCCACTGAGTTGATGATGCCATCAAACCATCTCACTCTATGTTGTCCCCTTCTCCTGCCCTCAATCTTTTCCAGCATCAGGGTCTTTTCCAAAGAGTCAGCTCTTTGCATCAGGTGGCCAAAGTACTGGCGCTTCAATTTCAGCATCAGCCCTTCCAATGAATATTCAAGGTTGATTTCCTTCAGGATTGACTGGTTGGATCACCTTGCTGTCCAAGGACTCTCAAGAGTCACCTCCAACACCACAGTTTGAAAGCATCAATTCTTTGGCACGCAGCCTTCTTTACAGTCCAACACTTTCATCCATACATGACTACTGGAAAAACCATAGTTTTCAGTAGATGGACCTTGGTTGGCAAAGTGATGTCTCTGCTTTTTAATACGCTGTCTAGGTTTGTCACAGCTTTTCTTCCAAGGAGTGTCTTTTAATTTCATGACTGCAGTCACCATCCACAGTGATTTTGGAGCCCAAGAAAATAAAATCTATTACTGTTTCCCCAACTATTTCCCATAAAGTGATGGGACTGAATGCCATGATCTTAGTTTTTGAATGCCGACTTTTAAGCCAGCTTTTTCACTCTCCTCTTTCACCCCCATCAAGAGGCTCTTTAGTTCCTCTTTGCTTTCTGCCACTAGAGTGGTATCATCAGCCTATGTGAGGTTGTTGATACTTCTCCCAGCAATCTTGATTCCAGCTTGTGATCATTCAGCCCAGCGTTTCTCATGAAGCATTCCACATATAAGTTAAATAAGCAGGATGACAATAAATAGCCTTGACGTACTCCTTCTCCAATTTTGAACCAGTCTGTTGCTGCATGTTTGGTTCTAACTGTTGTTTCTTGTCCTGCACACAGGTTTTTCAGGAAACAGGTAAGGTGGTCTGGTATTCCCTTCTCTTTAAGAATTTTTCCAGTTTGTTGTGTCCACACAGTCAAAGGCTTCAGAACAGTCAATGAAACAATAGTATAATAAAAAAATTTTTTCTATAGTTATTGTTGATAACACCCTGCTCCCTGGCAGCCAAGAAACCACTAGCAGATGGATATTCCCTCATCACTACCCCTGGCCAGCCAAGCTAATTCCTACAATGCAGTCTTGCCTGAACTTACCATGAGGCCCTTTCCCCTCATCGTCCTGTTGGCTGCCACAGAGAGAGTCTGACCCTGACACACAGGGCAAATTCACTCAAGAGAGTGAATATGGGGAGTGGGCTGCTCAACTAGACAGCCAGAATATTGGGGAAAGAACCCCCGAAGGCCTCTTAAGACTAGAAGCTCAGGGAAACGGATGGCTGATGTTTACTGAGTCCTTACTATAGCCAGGTACAATGTAGGTCTGTAATCTGCATCATCAAAGAAGAACATCTTAAAAGAAACAAGCAACTAGGGGGAATAAATGCAGCCTATACCAGAAAAATGATGCTATATAGGCAGTTCTCTCAAATCGATAAAAAAGCAAATGCCTCGAACGACAGATGAGCAAAGACAATTAACACAGAAAAAAAAAAACCAACTAAGAAAATCACGTTCCACCACATTAGGAACTCCAACTCTTTCAACACCCACTTGAGTGCCCACTACGTGCTAGCAATGTCCCCGCTCGTACATAAGCAAAGAGGCAACAAAGCTCCTGCGATACACAGCTCAGGGACTCACAGGACACTCAATGGAAAAAGTGCTAGGAAGACAATAAAGGAAGTCATAGGACTGGAAGTGACAGGAAGGGTCTTCCTGGATCATCAAGGAAGCTGAGTCTCAACAAGTGACACCTGGATGAAAAGCAGCCAACCACACGAAGGTCTAGGAAGGCAGAGAAGGGGCTGTGGAGCTTGGAGGAACTGCAAGAGGGGGACAGAGCCAGAGTGGCTGGAGTGAGCGAGCCTCACGGTCTGGGAAACCGAAATGAAGCGCTCAGTGAGCAGAGGAAGACAATGAAAGGTTTTAAGCCTGGGAATAATTTTCATTTTCAAAAAGGACTCTTAAAACATACAAATTAAAATAACTGAAAAAAATTAATTCTTAACATTTGGCATAGCCGACAGTCTTGGATAACCAGGCACTCTTAACTGCTGTAAGAAAGTGAACAACTTTTTGGGAGAATAATTTGTGAAGATGCATCGAAAGCTTTTTTTTTTTTTTGTAATGTAATTTAACTTTAACCACAGCTTCTAATTATCTCATGAAAATTAAAAATATATGTAAGATATATCTACAAAGACAATGATCACCATGTTATGCTAGTCACCCAAAAAGCATGGAAAAGCTTCATATCAACAATTAGAGTTGCTTAATTCATGACGGAATACTGTATCATTACTAAAACCGAGAAGGCAGAAGACCTCTGCTTAAAGCAAATGTCTGGAGAAGCAGCAGTCACTACTGCACCCGTCTTGAACACTTCACTCCCCTAATCAAAGGGATACTTGTCTTCATCTCTCATCGAATCTACAAACAACTCCAATTACTCTCAATTCCACCATGGAACATCCTTAAAGCAAGCCACCTATCACTTTAGATGGTTTAGACAAAAAGTACAAAATCTGAAACAATTAATATTTTTCCTCTCAAAAATTCCTTTTTCTTCTGTGTAAAAGCACCTCTTTTAAAAGTCAACCAGAAAATGGATATTTATAGAAAATGCAATTAAAATTCAAACCACCACTTACAGATATTATAACTAGTATACAAAATGAAATTTTTAGTCTTTTTCATTAAATTCTTTTAGTGATTGTGCTGCATTTTAGCAAAAGTCACAATCTTATCATGTTTAATGCTAGAAAAGCAGTACAATGAGAGTCTGAAAGATAATGAATATAAGCAACATCAGGTTTAGTAACCTCAACTTCAGAAAGGGAGCCTTTGAACTGGCAAGCAATTTATTCCATTTCCAAAGCAATTTTCCTATTGTATTGAAAATTTTACCTCAGTATTTAAAAACAATAAGATGATGAATAATGGATTTTTTCAGAGACAAGACAAGCAGAGAATCTTAAGTGTCTTTGTTGCCTGGTGTCATACACACTTAATTGGTTTGTCACTCAAGAAAAATCAACGTTTCCAGCAATTAAGTATAATTCTGGAAACATATTTTTTTAAAATGAGTAAAAACAATGTGAACAAAGACGACAGAATGGATGATACCGAACCCAAGAGTACCACCATGCTAAGAACTAACGACAGCTCTCTTCACCACTGCCCAAGGTTTAAAAAAACTAGGAACTTTCAACAAAACATTCAAGTACTGGAAGGCACATAATTTACATGTATCCAAGTAAAAGTAGGTCAGTACAATAACTATCTTAAACTCACATTTTTATCTTAAGTATCCAACAGCTTTATTGTTTCCATTTTGATGAGAAACATTTCTGAGAAGTCAACTGATACTAAAGGGAGGAAAACACTTAAAATATGCCTACTGCTTAAACCTTCTTTAAGAAAAATAGACACTCCCTTTCTGCCTACATGTTAATAAAGAAAAACAAGGCAATGAAATACTATTAAAAAATGTATATTTTCTTCATCAAATACAGCTTCCAAGTTCAACTGTGTTGCGATAAGTCATTCAGTTCAGTTCAGTTCAGTTGCTCAGTCGTGTCTTTGCGACCCCATGAAGTGCAGCACGTCAGGCCTCCCTGTCCATCACCAACTCCCAGAATTCACTCAAACTGACGTCCATTGAGGCGGTGATGCCATCCAGCCATCTCATCCTCTGTCGTCCCCTTCTCCTCCTGCCCCCAATCCCTCCCAGCATCAGAGTCTTTTCCAGTGAGTCAGCTCTTCGCATGAGGTGGCCAAAGTGCTGGAGCTTCAGCTTTAGCATCATTCCCTCCAAAGAACACCCAGGACCGATCTCCTTTAGAATGGACTGGTTGGATCTCCTTGCAGTCCAAGGGACTCTCAAGAGTCTTCTCCAACACCACAGTTCAAAAGCATCAATTCTTCGGCGCTCAGCTTTCTTCACAGTCCAACTCTCACATCCATACATGACTACTGGAAAAACCATAGCCTTGACTAGACGGACCTTTGTTGGCAAAGTAGTATCTCTGCTTTTCAATATGCTATCTAGGTTGGTCATAACTTTTCTTCCAAGGAGTAAGCGTCTGTTAATTTCATGGCTGCAGTCACCATTTGCAGTGATTCTGGAGCCCCAAAAAATAAAGTCTGACACTGTTTCCACTGTTTCCCCATCTATTTCCCATGGAGTGATGGGACCAGATGCCATGATCTTAGTTTTCTGAATGTTGAGCTTTAAGCCAACTTTTTCACTCTCCTCTTTCACTTTCATCAAGAAGCTCTTTAGTTCCTGTTCACTTTCTGCCATAAGGGTGGTGTCATCTGCATATCTGAGGTTATTGATATTTCTCCCAGCAGTCTTGATTCCAGCTTGTGCTTCTTCCAGCCCAGCGTTTCTCATGATGTACTCTGCATATAAGTTAAATAAGCAGGGTGACAATATACAGCCTTGATGTACTCCTTGAGTCATTAATAAGCAGCAGAACTGTATGAACTAGTGAGAAATTAGAATTCCTTCCCTCCTACAGCAGCAGAAAACAGGGGAATAGTTTTACAAACAAAAAAAGTAAAGGACCAGTGCTGGAGCAGCATGCCTTGACATGAGGAGCGAAAACAAGCAACAAGGACAAGAGTCAGGCTTTACTGACCTACTGATTCCTCTTATAGAATGTTCTATAAAAACTGAACACCGATTTCTTGAATAAGAAATTACACCAACACTATACATATATTGAGACAAACTTCTGAATTAGTTAATGGTGCCTGCATGCTAGGTCACTTCAGTCATGTAACTCTTTGGGGCCCCCCTATAGCCCATCAGGCTCCTTGGTCTATGGGAATCTCCAGACAAGAATACTGGGTTGGGTTGCCATTTCCTTCCTTCCTGACCCAGGGATCGAACCCACGTCTCTTGTCTCCTGCGTTGGCAGGCAAATTCTTTACCACTAGCCTCCAGAGTTAATGGTACAATATCTAATGTATGTAAATGCCAATCCAGATATTTACAGACAAGCAGGCCAGTTAAGCTAAGGACACATACTCCAGCTTCCCAAAAGGTGCTATTCCAATCACCAACTCTATCTTCATGCAAACTGTCAGTTTAGAAAGTTAAGCAAAACATTTCTATTCTGTTAAGTATACAGAATTTTATAAACTTGCATAAAATAGTTCTTTTAAAGGAAATGCTATGTATTATAAAAATATGTCTCTGATTTCAAGGAATCCTGGACCTGGGTACTTTGATAAACGCTATCTTAAGAATCATTCTGTACTTTAAAAAAAGATTTTAATTACAGACCATCACAGAAAAGGAAAACAGTAAAATATCTACTATCATAATAATTGTAAAATTTTTTAGATTCAGAGAAAAATGTGTGTAGACACTCAATGAGAAAACACTAAAAAGAAAAAAACCCAAAAAACCTGTTTCCTCTACCAAGAAACACACTAATATTTTAAAGATAATCAGACAATAGCCATCTGTTCTCAGCATGAGTCTCTTTTTAAAAGAGACTGATAAAACAGAAGACTTAAATAAGGTGTGTGTGTGTGTTAGTTGCTTCGTCGTGTCCGACTATTTGCAACCCCATAGACTGTAGCCCACCAGGCCCCTCCGTCCATGGGATTCTCCAGGCAAGAACACTGGAGTGGGTTGCCATTTTCTTCTCCAAAAGGAACTACAGAAAGAAAGAAAGTGAAGTCGCTCAGTTGTGTCCGACTCTTTGCGATCCCATGGACTGTAGCCTATCAGGCCCCTCCATCCGTGGAATTTTCCAGGTAAGAGTACTGGAGTGGGCTGCAATTTCCTTCTCAATTAAGTAAGATCCACAGCCTTATAGCACAAGACCAAAATGTCCAAGATACAATGAAAAATCACTCATACCAAAACCCAATAAACCTCAACCTGAATGAGAAGAGACTCAAGAGATACTAACATGAAAAAGATTCAGATGCTGAAATTATCTAACAGGAGCTGTAAAACATTCATCATTAAAGTGTTTCAGTGGGCAATACAAACATGCTTGAAACATGAGAAAAAATTAGAAAAACTAAGCAAAGAAACAGCTAATATGAATTAGAATCAACTGGAAATTTTGAAACTAGAAAAAAAAAATAAGACTTATAAACTGAATGGACAAGCTCAGCAGCAGAATGAAGGAAACAGAGAAAAAAATCAATGAGCTTGAAGATGGAACAACAGAAATCCCCCTATCTCAACAGAAAGTGAACAGAACTTATGACCAAGTGGGACTAAAAGAAAAGCTCTCACAAGATGTCACTAGAGTATCAGCAGAAGAGATGAAAGACTGTCCAAATATAAGTATTCAAATAAATAAATGCTGAAAACTTCTAACTGACAAAAGATTCAAGAAACTAAGTGAAACAGTATAAACTCAATCTATGCTAAGGCCCATAAAAATCAAACTACTGAAAACCAAAGACAAAGCTTGAAATTAGTGAGAAATACCGTACCTACAATGGAAATCATTCCAATGACCTCAGATTCCTCATCAAAAATCATGGAACCCAGACAGAAGTGACATAACATTTTTCAAGTGCTGAGAGAACTGTCAACCTGAAACTGCATATATGATGAAAATATCCTTACAGAATGAAGGGGAAATAAGACATCCTCAGATGAAGAAAAACTAAGAGATTTATTTTTGGCAGACCCTTCCTGAAAGTATAGCCAAGGAAATCTTAAAACAGAACAGAAACAAGAAAATAGTTTTGGTATACCAGGAAATAAGAGAAGAACAGAAGTTGCAAAAATATGAATCATTACAATAAGCTGTCCTTCTCCTCTTATGTTTTCTAAATTATGTTTGAGAGACAAAGCAAAACTTCTAACATTGATGAGCAGTTCTAACTATAAGGGATATATGTAACTACTTTCACATATGTAAAACTTACATATGATTTTACAAGACACAAGCATACCTCAGAGATACTGTAGGTTCAGTTCCAGACCACTGGAATAAAGCAAATATGGTAACAAAGTGAGTCAAATAAGTTTTTTGGTTTTCTGGTACATATAAAAGTTATGTTCACAATGTACTGAAGTCTACCAAATATGCAATAGCATTATGTATTAAAAAAGTACATGCCTTAACTAAAAAATACTTGATTGATTAAAAATGCTAACCATCAACTGACAATGCAGGGCTGCCACAAACCTTCAATTCGTAAAAAAAAACCAAACACACAATTCTGCAAAGCACAATAAAACAAGGTATGCCCATAATTACACTACCAGTGGTGGGAATCAAAGGATGTAAGGTGAGAATTGTACACTTCACTCAACTTGATGAAGTGTCAACAGGAGTATATATACTGTGGTGAGTTACACTGTGTAACACAGCATGTAGAGCCACTGCTACATAGCGTTTATACAAAGAGACCCAACGCAAACACCACAAGTAAACCAAAATGGAATTCTAAAAAGTGCTCAAGTGACTGTTAAAAAAGGCAGGAAAAAGAAAAGAGAGAAAGAAAAGACAGAAAACAGAAAGTAAAATGGTAGGTGCAAGTCCTAACTAATCAGTCACTACACTGAATGTAAATGTTCTAAATGCATCAGCTCAAGGACACACAATGGCAGAGTGGATAAAAAGTATAACCAACCACATTATCAATGAAGAGAAACTCACTTTACTAAAAGCAAGTTGAAAGTAAAAGGATGGAAAATTATGTGCCAGGCAAACATCAATCCAAAGAAAGCAGGAGTGGCTATAATAATGTCAGTTAAAGCAAACATCACAGCAAAAAAATTACTAGCGACAGACAGGGAAATTTCATAATAATACAAATGTCAGTCCATCAAGAATATAAGCAATCCCAACATGAATGCACCAAAAATAGACCTGCAAAATATGTGAAGCAAAAACTGATAAAACTACAGAGAGAAACAGACAAATCCATGATTTCAGTTAAGAGACCAACTATCCACCTTCAACAACCAGGTGGTAAACCAGCAAGGAGAAAAGAACTCAACACCATTAACTGCTGCTGTTGCTGCTGCTAAGTCGCTTCAGTCGTGTCCGACTCTGTGCGACTCCATAGACAGCAGCCCGCCAGGCTCCCCGGTCCCTGGGATTCTCCAGGCAAGAACGCTGGAGTGGGTTGCCATTTCCTCCTCCAATGCATGAAAGTGAAGTCGGTCAGTAAGTGTCCGACTCTTCACGACCCCATGGACTGCAGCCTACCAGGCTCCTCCATCCATGGGATTTTCCAGGCAAGAGTACTGGAGTGGGGTGCCATTGCCTTCTCCGACACCGTTAACTAACAGGATCTAATTGCATTTCAGAACATTTCACCCAACAACAGCACAAAGTACTTTCTTTTCAAGAGCCCCAGGATTTCTACTGATATAGATCATATCCTCAGTCACTGCACCAAATTTAGAATAATTGAAATCATACAAATTGTGTTCTTTGATTACAAAAAAATCATGCTAGAAGATAACAGTAAATTTTCCAAACTCACTTCTAAACAATCCACAGGTCAAAGAGCATGTCTCAGAGAAAATCAAAACACAAGAATTTGTTGGACATAGGTAAGTCAATGCCAAGAGGGAAATTTACAGCAATAAGTATTTACATTAAAAAAGAAGAAAAGTCTCTAATTAATAATCCAAGATCTCACCTTAAGAAATGAGAAGATAAAAATGAATATAATGTAAACAAATGTAGAAAAAAATAAACATCAGAAATTAATGAAGTTGGAAAAAGAAAACCAGAAAACATAAGTAGAATAAAAGATGGATCTTTGAAAAGATCAAATTTCTAGCAAGAATGAACAACAACAAAAAAAGTGAAGGCACAAACCACCAACATCTAAATGCAATAACAGCAAAAAGAAAATAGGGGAATACTACAAACAAGTCTATACACATATATACAGCAACTTAGCTAAAATGAACCAACTGGTCATTAGCACAAACTGTCACCATTCACCAAATATAAAGCAGATCCTTTGAATAGTTCAATAACTATTAAAGAAACTGAAAGCATGCAAAGAGTTGACTCATTGGAAAAGACACTGACACTGGGAGAGATTGGGGGCAGGAGGAGAAGGGGATGACAGAGGATGAGATGGCTGGATGGCATCACTGACTCAATGGATGTGAGTCTGAGTGAACTCCAGGAGTTGGTGATGTACAGGGAGGCCTGGCATCCTGCGATTCATGGGGTCGCAAAGAATCGGACACAACTGAGCGACTGAACTGAACTGAAAAAGAAATCTCCAGGTCCAGATGGTTTCACTGGAAAATTCTACCAAACATTTAAAGAAGTAACACCAACTTTACAAAATGTCTTCCAGAAAGGGAAAGAGAAGAAAACACTTCCCCACTCATCTCATGGGGCCAGGTATCAGGGTAAAATCTGGCCATCACTGCCACTCTACTCATGGAATTTAAAGTCTAACGAGAAGATGAGCAATTAGTCAAGTGCACTCTGTGCTGTGAGGGGAAGCAGAGTACTGTACGAGCCTGGCAGGAGCATCTTCTTCTGTTCTGGCTGGGGTTGAAACCAAGGAAGGTATTAGAAGGCCACCTGATGCAAAGAACTGACTCACTGGAAAAGACCCTAATGCTGGGAAAGATTGAAGGTGGGAGGAGAAGGGGGAGACAGAGGATGAGATGGTTGGATGGCATCACGGATGTGATGGACATGAGTTTGAGCAAACTCTGGGAGTTGGTGATGGACAGGGAAGCCTGGCATACTGCAGTCCATGGGGTTGCACCTGAGTGACTGAACTGAACTGAATTAGAAGTCAAGTCATTTCAGATGTTGACACAAGTCAGGAATACAGTCACTGTAATAATGGAGATTTGTAAATACAAGAAACAGTTAAAAGAGTACAAAGTAACTGCCGGTGGAATGAGAGGCTGGGGAGAAGGTGACTGGTAGAGAGCCACAGTGACTATCATAAGCCTTTAACTTTTTAAACTATACATAAATGTTACCATGATAAAATACAACCAAAACCAACTTCACAAAATAATACAGGAACACAACTTTTAAGTCACAATCCATTTCTGTTCCTCTTTCCTAAAAACAACTATCAATCAATACAAACCCTGAAAATAAAGCAAGAGCCAACCAGGAGAGCTCTGGAGGGTGGTGAGAATGCAGCAGTGAGAGGAAGAGAGCTGGGTGGACTGGGGATCCAGAACCAGAGGAACACAATGGGCGGACATCTTACGAGACCCCACCCAACAGAAGGACACAGGCCCAGCACGGCCTACTCCATCCTAGCAAGAAAAGGCAGCCCAGGAAGGCCATAACTCCCTTGAGAGTCCACCACCAGGAAGACAAGACTGACAAGTGGCCTTAGGAGGTAGTGTCCCACTCCACCAGCCTGAGACTCCCACATCCCACCCAGGGACACGGGAGCATCCAAGTGGCACCAGTTAGGGCCCTGCGACAACAAGCGGTTAGACACCTCGGATAGCAAGGCCTACCTTGATGTCTCCATGTCCTGTGAGCCTGAGACTCCCCTCTCTCACTGGGGATGGCAGGGGCGGGGGGCGGATGGGTGGGGTGAGGCAGGGGCAGGCAGCATCAACAAACACAGAAACAGCCAGCTCAGGAAATGGCTTCTATCCATGGCCTGAAATGCTTCTCATCTTCCTCAAGATGCCACAGCAGCCACGGGCACGAGCAAAAAGGATTCAGCCACACAGAGTCTCTTGGCCACAGTGGTGCTGAGTCTCCTCTCCCACCAAGACACACCAGGGAAGTCAGGGGGCACAGATGGAGAGGAGATAGCTACAGCCACTGTCCATCCAACATAGTCTCATCATCCATATGGGATGACACCACCACCTCTCACCAAGAGACCCTGAGCCTGGGGAAATCCCTTCTCCTCGGCAGCACAGAGAGAGACAAGTAAGAGTTCTGGTAGCACGACATAAACCAACAGACCAAAAATCAGCACAGAGGCCCTGTGAATCAAACTGTCATTGGAACTGAGGCCGACAAAGGTCGGCCAGGACCTATGTGCTAAATCTAAACAGGGTTATCATCTGCTAGAATAAAAGATATCAATATGGCCCGCATTCTCCTAATATAAAAGACAAAGAATCAAGGAAACAATCAAAAACTATCTATCATCCAAAGAACACATCATCAAAACCCTAACAATGTGAATTAGAAAAGACAACCAACTGACATCAACCCTAAGATTAACTCAGATATAGGATGGCGTAACAATTATTTCAAGCACCAAACATAAAAATGCTTCAATAATCAATTTCAAATTCTCTTCAAACAAATGGAAATTATAAAACTTAAAAATACAACATTAGAAACAAAACCTCACTGGATGGGATCTATGTGAAAGTGAAAGTCACCCAGTAGAGTGAAAATGACAGAGGACAGAATTAGGGAAATTAAGAGCAAATAAATAGCATTTACACAGACTGAACATAGAGAATAGACACCGGGGGAAAAAGCCTAAAAGAATTATGCAAAACTAACCAAAGATCCAGCATCTGCATCACTGGAGTCCTGAAAGCGGATAAAAAAGAGGTGTGTGTGAAAGAGTACTTGAAGAAATTCTTACTAAAAACTCCCTAAATTTGGTGACACAAAACCCAACAGATTCAAGAAGCTTAGCGACTACCAAACAAGCTAAACTCAAAGAAGTCATACCAAGATACTTCATAATTAAACCTCTGAAAACTAAGGACAAACAAAAAACTTGAAAGCAGCCAAAGAAAAATGATGCATTCCCTATGGAGAACATCAATTTGAGTGACAGCGGACTTCTAATCAGAAACTATGAAAGCTGAATGGAAGTGGAACAAGAGTTTTCAGGTACTAAGATGTATCAACAAGGAATTCTCTATCCAATAAAAACTATCTTTCAGAAATAAAGGAGAAATAAAGACATCATAAGATGAAATCTTAAGACTGCCTATAGGAAGGTCCTAAAACAAAAAGAAAATTTAAAAAAAAGTGAGAAACCTGGAACAGCAGGAAGGAAGAAAAAAACGAGCAAAAATATGGGTATGTTCAATAAGCTATCCTTACCATCACAAGTCTTAGAAACCATACTTGATAATTTAAACAAAAAGTTTAACACCATCAGATACTCAGGACATGATTTTTTGTGAAGTTAATCTGTGCTTTTATTTGCCAGTCTAATTTGACTATAGTGACCTGCAAACTTTTTTATCTAAAAAATACACTTTACATCACAATCCAACAAACACACAGGCATCCATAAGGACATGACATTTAAATTGCTGGGGGAGAAAGCGAAGTAAAGGAACCCACTCCATATAGTAAAATACTGATACCAATACACTATGGTGATACCGAGAGCAAACACTACAAAAACTATACAAAGGCCTACCCTAAAAAACACTATCACAAAAACATTTAAGCAAAAGGAAGGCAAGAGAAATATAAGAAACAGAAAAACAGTTAATAAAGTGGCACACTTAAACACTAATGTATCAATAATCACCTTGAATGGCCTAAATATACCAACCAAAAGACAGAGACTGACAGACTGAATAATGGAAAAACACGATCCAACAGCAACCCACTTCAAATTCAACAGACAGGTCGAATGCTAATACAATGCAAATATTTATCCACAAAAAGCAGAAGTGGCTACACTAGTCTACCAAAGGAGACTCCAGAGCAAAAAAAGTTACCAGAGACAACAATAAAAGAAATATCTGCCTGAAGACATAGGGATCCTAAATGTATATATACCACATTACCGAGCTTTAAAATGTATAAGGCAAAAACTGGCAGATGAGAACTTTGAGGGAAATCTATTGTGAAAGAGGTGGCACATTTTCAAAAACTATCTCCTAAAATCAACTACTTAGAAGATTACTAACACAGTTACTCTTATAGGTAATGACAGGGAAGAAAGAAGAGACCATACCTCTCCACTTCAGGGCCGAACACTAAGAATGTGCTCCTATTAACTCCTCCTGTACCCTCAACAATTCTACAAGAAAAAATACTGCCCCCATTTTACAGCAGAGCAAATTAGGGCTTACAGTTTAAGTTACCTAAGATCAAACAGCTAGTAAGTAAGTGAACCAAGATTCAATTCAGCTCTGTAACATTATAATAAGTACTCTTTTGACTATATGGCCTCTCACACAGCCCAAACCAAAAATAATTCTAAAACTTGAATCCTGAAGCAACTGGGTACTAAAATCCGTAATTTTTCTGTGTGCTAAAGGCAGATTGCTTCTACAAACCTTCAGAAATAAAAACTTAACAACTATTTCCCCTTTTTATAAGTTTCTTTTCTTAACCACTGTTATCATAGGGGTAGTCTTCCCTTTGGGTAAGAAGTTAAATACGAACTAAATCCAACTAGGGTATGAGACTTCCATTTTAAATCAAAGGTCTCCACTTTTAAATTTTACCACTTTAATAACTGCTCACATGGAACAATTCAACCTTTCTGAATCTCCGTTTCCCATTGTTAAACAGCAAAAATTCTTGTCAACAAAAGGTACTTTGTAGATATACGTTTAAGTAAGAAGTGTTCTCAGGAAACAAACTGAAATGTCTTTGCGTGCTCTTCCACTTGTGAAGTGACTCCCAACAAGATCTGCACTTCTACGCCTGACTAGGAGTTGTGTCTGCCATCTTCACGATCTCCTGGAGACGCTGCAAGTTTCGGAGACTAACAACTGCGAGGCGGGCGCCGTGGGGCCCATCCTGCCTGCGCTGACAGAGGCAGCAGCCCCCGAACCCGAGACAGCCTCCTCTCTGCGCCGAGCCCGGCCGGGGCGCTCCGAAGCGGGGGACCCCTCGCAGCGCCGACGCCCTGCCCAGGTCCGGGCGCGCCTGGGCGGCCCCCGTCGGGCCGGCGAGGAAGGGCGCCGGGGCGGGAGGCTGGGGCGGCCCCGTCGTTACCTGCTGGGCCGGTCGGGCCCCGGCCCGGGCCCCGCCGCGCTGAAGTAGGCCGCGCGTTTACGGTTGGCCGCGGCCACGGCTGCCGCGCTGCGCACCGGGTACAGAGGGATCTGGTCCGCCATCGTCTGGCCGCCACCTTCCAGCCCCTCCCCGATCCCCCTCGGTTCACCGCCTTTCCCCGCCCTCTCCCCTCAGCGCCAACCCGGCTGAGGCACCGCCCGCGCGCCTGCCCCTCCACCGTGCGTCGAGGCCTGATGGCGTCACCACGCGTCGGGGCCCGATGATGACACCACCGCGAAACAGAGGCGCGGGGGCCGGAGGCTTCCGAGGCCCCGCCCCCGGCGCGGCAGGGCCCGGTGACGTCATTCTGCGGCGAGGGCGCGAAGAGGCGGGTGGCGGCGTTCAGAACCTCAACTCCGTCGGCGACCAGTGACGTCCCTGGGCGGTGAAGGCCCGAGCCGAAGCCGTGTGGTCCAAGCTAGGCGGGAAGCGGGCCTATCTTGAGCGCTCCTGGGTCGAGGCGCTGACCTGTTGGTCTGGAGTGAGGCGGATGCTGCCCGGCCGCTCTGCCCCTGCCCGAGGAGGCCTTGAGAGCCAGATGGAGGGCACTGCGGGCCTTGCCGCGTGGGAACCTGGCCCACCTCCTCAGCGCCGTGCGCAACCTGCACGCCTCGCCCATGCACACCTGGTGTCGCATGAAGCTGGTGGCCAGCGCCTTTTACCATAATAGCGTGACACTCTTGAGTGTCCAGCTAGATAACCACCCTCAACAGCTGACATTGTTACACCAACCAGCTAGATAACCACTGTCAACAGCAGACATTGTTTACACCAACCCGCTAGATAATGATTTTCAACTGACATCGTTAACACCAACAAGCTGGAACCACTCTCAATAGCTGACATTGTTACTCCAGCTACATAACCACTCCCAACAACCCTAAAGGGTGTAGTTTATTGTCCTACAGGCTTTAACCACTTTTATATATAACCCAGCAATCTCACCCTAACATTCCTGTATTAAATCGCCTCTAAACACGTAGGTCCTGAGATACTCTGAGCACCTGTTAATATCTTTCACACCATATCTTCCCTCTTAATTACTTGCATAAAAATTTTGTCACAGCTTCGTTATATATCTTCATGAAAGTTGTTTTACCTCTCAAAAATTATAATTTAGCAAAAAGGCAAATTTTCAAATATTGAAGAGCTTCCTTATGTATTTTTAAAAGTGCATGACAGGTTGTTAAATGGTGGAATTTAAATGCCATTCCATGCATTTGAAAGAGTGATGTGACAGTTCTGTTTTTAAATGTAAACACTTACTTAAATGCCAAAGATGCATCATTTGTAACTATCTACACTTTACAATAAAAACTGCTGTCAACACAAAGTGTGTGAATGAATACATTTCCAAAATTATTTTAGGGAGTCAATGAGCAAAAAAGAACTTTTAAGATTGTGCCTGGCAGGCTACAGTCCACCGGGCTGCAAAAGAGTTGGACACAACTTAGCAACTCAAGAACAACAAATTGTAATAAGCAGTTAAAAAACTACCACCAAAAAATGAATCTTGTAAAAATCCATGTTTAAATATATCTTTTATAGGACAATTTTAACATTTATGATTTCCTACTGATGCTTTCTGCTTTGCTCTCATGGAACTCTCCCTTGAGAGAAATGCATTCTTTCTCTCAACAGGTGAAAGGGTAAATGAAGTCGCTCAGTCGTGACCGACTCCTTGTGGCCGCATGAACTATAGCCTACCAGGCTCCTCCGTCCATGGGATATTCCAGGCAAGAGTACTGGAGTAGGTTGCCATTTCCTTCTCCAGGACTCAATGGGTAGTGAAGTTAAACAAAAAGTCTCTGTACTGCCACACCCTCTAACATACATCTGGATTCAGAAGATCCCAGCTTCACTAAAACACATCATATTTCATTCCTTGAATAGAAATATATTTTAAAGGGGAATGATTAAGTACCTTTATTATAAAGGAGAAAAATGTAACTACAACAATAAGGTTTTTTTTTTTTTTTCAATTCACGACTTAAAGTGAAAATGTTGGTCACTCAGTCCTGTCCAACTCTTTGCAACCCCATGGGCTATAGCCTGCCAGGCTCTTCTGCCCATGGGATTCTCCAGGCAAGAATACTGGAGTGGGTTGCTATTTCCTTCTGCAGGGGATCTTCCTGGCCCAGGGATCGAACCTGGGTTTCCTACATTACAGGCAGATTCTTTACCGTCTGAGTCACCCTCAGATGTAAGATGGCGGGGGGAGGGGGGGGGCTGGAAACTAGAATAAGGTTTTTTTTTTTCAATTCACCACTTAAGGCTCTCACATTACAGAAAGTTCATAATTTAAAACTAATATATTTTTGAGGGGTAGTTTATTCTAGCTTCTCATAGTCTGAAAGAATTTAAGTCAACCACAAAAAATGTGTATGTGCATGCAAATGAGTGGGTACATGCAACTTCAGCTGTACTCAGGAAATCCTGATGACTTGAAATAGAATTTCAGGTTGTTTGGAATCCAGCTGTTTAGATCAATGTAGAGTTCATAGTTTTAGAGCATTCATAGTTTCCTTTAAACCACTCATTCAATTACTGCTTTGTAATGAGCCGTAGATGTTTCAACTGTTCTGTCAAAATGGGGGGTGCGGGGAATACAGTTAGTAACTTCTTGTGGAGAGTTTCAAAGGGTTAGCTAGAGAATAAACTGGAATCAAACTACTCTTTGGAGTCTTGTTACAGCTGGTCGTATCAATAGCTTGTGTGGCTGACAAGGTCTTTCTACCCATAATTTTAAAGTCTGAGAATATTTCTAGTCACAATACCATCGTCTCAATAATGAGATGCCATGTCTGACACACCCTGTCCACATCTCCAGCAGTCCTTGGTGTCCAGTGTCCCTTTTCCTAGGATGGGGCCTCCTTGCCTGGCCCTGGGCTGTTGGTGGCCCTTCCCTCCACAGCCCCCCGGGTGCTGCACACATGTCCTGGCCCCGTCATTTCCTGCTTGTCACAGCCACACTTCAAGGATCTGAACAAATTGGAAGGAATGGCCCTCCCACTTCACTGGGCTTCCCTGGTGGCTCAGCTGGTAAAGAATCCACCTGCAATGCGGGAGACCTGGGTTCGATCCTTGGGTTGGTAAGACCCCCTGGATAAGGGAAAGGTTACCCACTCCAGTATTCTGGCCTGGAGAGTTCCATGGAAAGTGTAGTCCATGGGGTTGCGAAGTCTATTCCTGTGAAATTTTTATTTCAGAAATTTTGGGGGGTTTTGGTTCTAAAATTGCCATTTAGTTTTTTAAAAATCGTGCCAGTATCTCTGATGAGATGTCTTGTTTTCCATTTATTTAAAACATACTTCTTTTACTTCACAGACAATAGTTACAATATTCACTTCAAAGTCTTGCCTGTGGGTTCCATCTTGGGTTCATACTGAGATATGGCTTCATTGCTTCTCTTTCCTCTTGAGAACAAATTCCATTTTCTTGATACTTCAGATGACAGGTCATTTTGGACTGATCATGGACATTGTGAATGTTAGGTTGCAGAGATTCTGGATTCTGTTATTGTTCTTCAATGAGTGTGTTTCATATGCTCACAGGAGAATTTTATGGGAAAATTCAGTTTTTCGATGTGAATGCCAGTCTCGGTCTAGATCTTATTTCCTTGGCTGAGCTAACTTAAGCCTGTTTCACATACACATGGCTCGGGGTCTGTCAGAGACCACTGGAAGATTCCATGAACTTTCCAACCCAAGCCCTGTAGGCATTTCATAACCCAAGGTCACCTGTGTTTTCCAGCCTCGTGGGAAAGTGAGTGCCTCCTTCCCTCCCCTATGGGACTCCAGCATGCAAGACACAGTGAGGGTCTTGAAGGTGACCTGGGGGCTGTGTTTCTCACCCCACCCAGCTGATCTCTGAATCAATTCACCTGTAATATAGCTTCCATCACACATCCAACTCCAGTGATGATTAGTGGTGCTGCCTTGGATGTTTGCAAGCCTGAGGCTCACAGCACCCCTCCTTCACAATGGCCTGTTCTCCCACCGTACTCCCTGAACATGCAAGAGCGGAGAAGCAGCAGTTATTGTTGATAGCCATTGTGTTAGGTCTAATTTGCATCTACATCTGCAAGGACAAGAGTGATGGTCCTAGAGCTGCACATTAAACACATTAAACACAGGTGCTTTCCCCCGACACCCTCCCCCCCGTTCTGAGCCCTTCTTCCTGGGAAGGATGGTTACAATTTGTCACCACAGAAATGACACTGCACTTGCTGTTGACATTCTTTAATCAGATAAATTACTTGTTTTTATTATGCTAAAGACAGTTTCCACGAAACTTTCATACTGTGAGCATCTTCGTTTAAGTTGAGATGGAAAGGGTTGGAAGTCTTGACAATGGACAGAAACGTGAGTCCTGAAGATGCATGTCCATGGTCGTTCGTAGAATAAAAGTCAAGGCTTTGGTGTCTGGTCACCTTTGTCCTTGTTCAGGGTGCCCCATGTCCACTTGACCATTATCCCATGGGGCACAAAGGCCCTTGTGGACCCAAACACAGTCACCCTCACTCTGCACCCCTGCAGGACAGAGCATGGACCTCGTGGGGCAGGGGCCACTTCTGGGTATTTTTAAGTTGGTGCAAACACCAATTTAGTGTTAGTTGGACCAACTTAGTATTTAGTTGGTAGCTTTAGACAATGAGTTTTAAATCATTAGAACTAGGTTCAAGCACATTTTATTAATAGGAATCATTACAATCAACACATTTTTGCCAATGAGAAATAAGTTCATTTACTCCCATAGCATAAAATGAACGAATGCTTGGAAAGCATTTTCTGCATTCTGCTGGTTGTGGGAGTGTTTTCCCTGCAAAAAGTTGTTGAGATGCTTGAGGAAGTGGCCGTCAGTTGGCGAGAGATCAGGTGAATATGGCAGATGAGCCAAAACTTCTTAGTCCAATCATTCAATTTCTGAAGCATTTGTTGCGGGATGTGTGGTTGGACATTGTCTTGGAGAAGAATTGGGCCCTTTCTGTTGACCAATGCCGGGTGCAGGCATTGTACTTTTCAGCGCATCTTATTGATGTGCTGAGCATACTTCTCAGATGTGAGCATACTTCTCAGATGTGATGGTTTTACTGGGATTCAGAAAGCTGTAGTGGATCATTCCAGCAGCCAACCACCAAACAGTAACCATGACCTTTTTTTGTGGCAAGTTTGGCTTAATGACCCAGATAACCATGATGCTGTGATCACTCACCTAGAACCAGACATCCTGGAGTCCGAAGTCAACTGGGTCTTAGGAAGCATCACTACAAACAAAGCTGATGGAAGTGATGAAATTCCAGCTGAGCTATTTCAAATCCTAAAAGATGAGGTTGTGAAATTGCTGCACTCAATATGCCAGCAAATTTGGAAAACTCAGCAGTGCCACAGGACTGGAAAAGGTCAGTTTTCATTCCTATCCCAAAGAAAGGCAACGCCAAACAGTGTTCAAACTACCGCACAATTGCACTCATCTCACACGCTAGCAAAGTAATGCTCAAAATTCTCCAAGCCAGATTTCAACAGTATGTGAACCATGAACTTCCAGATGTTCAAGCTGGATTTAGAAAAGGCAGAGGAACCGAGATAAAATTGCCGACATCCACTGGATCATCAAAAAAGCAAAAGAATTCCAGAAAAACATATATTTCTGCTTTATTGACTATGTCAAAACCTTTGACTGTGTGGATCACAACAAACTGGAAAATTCTTAAAGAGATGGGAATACCAGACCACCTGACCTGCCTGTTGAGAAATCTGTATGCAGGTCAAGAAGCAACAGTTATAACTGGACATGGAACAATGAACTGGTTCCAAATTGGGAAAGGAGTACGTCAAGGCTGTATATTGTCACCTTGCCTATTTAACTTACATGCAATTTAACGTACATCAGGCAAAATGCTGGGCTAGATGAAGCACAATCTGGAATCAAGATTGCTAGGAGAAATATCAATAACCTCAGATATGCAGATGACACCACCCTTATGGCAGAAAGCAAGCAAGAACTAAAGAGCAAGAACTTGATGAAAATGAAAGAGGAGAGTGAAAGAGCTGGCTTTAAACTCAACATTCAAAAAATGAAGATCATGGCATCCGGTCCCATCACTTTATGGCAGATAGATGGGGAAACAATGGAAACAGTGACAGACTTTATTTTCTTGGGCTCCAAATTCACTGCAGGTGGTGACTGAAGCCATGAAATTAAAAGACACTTGCTCCTTGGAAGAAAAGCTGTGATCAACCTAGACGTCATATCAAAAAACAGAAACATTACTTTGGCAAAAAAGGTCAGTCTAATCAAAGCTATTATTTTTCCAGTAGTCATGTATGGATGTGAGAGTTGGACTATAAAGAAAGCTGAGTGCTGAAGAATTGATGCTTCTGAACTGTGGTGTTGGAGAAGACTCTTGAGAGTCCTTGGACTGCAAGATCAAACCAGTCAAACTTAAAAGAAATCAGTCCTGAATATTCGTTGGAAGGACTGATGCTGAAGCTGAATCTCCAATAATTTGGCCACCTGATGTGAAGAACTGACTCACTGGAAAAGATCCTGATGGTGGGAAAGATTAAAGGCAGGAGGAGAAGGGGGTGACAGAGGATGAGATGGTTGGATGGCATCACCGACTCGATTTACATGAGTTTGAGGAAGCTCTGGGAGTTGGTGATGGTCAGGGAAGCCTGATGTGCTGCAGTCCATGGGGTCACAAGGAGTTGGACACGACTGAGTGACTGAACTGAACTGAACTTGGCCTTGGGAAGTGCTTTGAAGCTTCTTCTCAGTCCAACCACAGAGATACTCATTGCTGGTTGTTACATAAAATCCGCTTCTTGTCACACATTACAATCAAGAAATGGTTCGTTGTTGCATAGAATAAAAGAAGATGACACTTCAAAATGATGATTTTAAAAAATTTTCTGTCATCCCCTGGAGAAGGAAACGACAACCCACTCCAGCATTCTTGCATGAAAAATCCCATGGATGGTCCTTGGGGTCATGAAAAGTTGGACACAACTGAGTGACTTCACTTTCACTTTCTCATGAGGCACCCACCTATTTTCACCTTCCCAATTTGCTTCAAATGCCAAATGACCATAGAATGGTCGACAATGGTCAGCAATTTCTCGCATGGTTGTAGGAGGATCAGCTTCAATGATTCTCTCAGTTGGTTGTCATCAATTTCCAGTGGCCAGCCACTGGGATCCTCATTTTCAAGGCTCTCGTTTCCTTTGCAAAACTTCCTGAACCACAACTGCACTGTACGTTGGTTAGCAGCTCCTGGGTCAAATGTGTTGTTGATGTTGTGAGTTGTTTCTGATGCTTTATGACTCATTTTGAACTCAAATAAGAAAATCACTCAAATTTGCTTTTTGTCTAACATCATTTCCCTAGTCTAAAATAAATATAAAATAAACAGTAATAAATCATTAGAAAAATACATACAGCAATAGGTGTGCATTAAACTGATGTATAACATAACCACATTAAATAAGAATGTATTCCATTATCAAACAGCAAAGTTCAGCAATGCAAAACCAAAATTACTTTTTTACCAACCTAATATTTTCAGCAGCATTCAGAAGTTAATCATAAGAAGCTTTATGAAACATGCTACCCATATCACAAATCACCTCTGAAAGCCAGATACTCAAAAGAAACCACAAAATTTGAGGAACGACCCAAAAAAAGCACTCAGTGTTTTCCTTTAAAAAGCATCTAAAAAGAAGGAAATTCTCCTTCCTTCCCTAGAATAGTGCCCGTTCCTTGTAGAGGCAGAATGATGGAGTGGTTGTGGGCATGGGCTCGATAAAAGGTCCTCACCCCACCTTGGCCCCGTGCCCTGAGCTCACAGGCCCTCCTGAGCCTGGGCTCCTCGTCTGTTTGACAGGGAGATAGCACCAGCCCCACCCCGCCCCTGGGCTTTGTGAGACGTCCACGGGATTTGGCCTAGTCCTACTACAAAGTAAGTGATTTTAAGGAGGGGCTCTTACTCTCTTTTTGCAGTTGTTGAAAAGCAAAAAATGCCCTCTTCACCCCAAAACCATCTTTGGAAGAGGCAGCAGTGGCCCGAAGTGCAGTAGTTAGGATGTGATCAGGAGTGCAGGGGAGTGAGGGAGGTCAAGGCTGAGGCTGCCTTTACCCAGATGACCTGGAGGTTTGACCCCCTGGGTGAGACAGCCCTTGCCCTCTGACCTCCTGCAGCACTGTGGGGCTACTCTCGTTCAGGACGCAGTGGAAGCTGCCTTTTGCTGTGGGTCCAGTGGTCTTTTTCATCCTGTCCAGAAAGGACCTGCACCTTGTCTGTTTCCTCTAGTGACCACCATGGTCTCACCTATACCAAGAGGCTAACAAACATTTGTTGTATAAATTGTGAAGTTCTTTTCTCTCTTCCTTGTATTCATTGATAGTATTGATCCTCAGCATATAGCAGAAACACACATTCCATGTGTTCTGTTATATACTAATGTTCAGCTCAGTCGCTCAGTCGTGTCCCACTCTTTGCGACCCCATGAACCACAGCACACCAGGCCTCCCTGTCCATCACCAACTCCCGGAGTTTACCCAAACTCATGTCCATTGAGTCGGTGATGCCATCCAACCATCTCATTCTCTGTCGTCCCCTTCTCCTCCTGCCTTCAATCTTTCCCAACATCAGTCTTTTCAAATGAGTCAGCTCTTCGCATCAGTTGGCCAAAGTACTGGAGTTTCAGCTTCAGCATCAGTCCTTCCATCGAACACCCAGGACTGACTTCCTTTTGGATGGACTGGTTGGATCTCCTTGCAGTCCAAGGGACTCTCAAGAGTCTTCTCCAACACCACAGTTCAAAAACATCAATTCTTCGGAACTCAGCTTTCTTTATCCAACTCTCACATCCATACATGACTACTGGAAAAACCATAGCCTTGTCTAGACAGACCTTTGTTGACAGTAATGTCTCTGCTTTTAATATGCTGTCTAGGTTGGTCATCGGAGAAGGCAATAGCAACCCACTCCAGTACTCTTGCCTGGAAAATCCCATGGACGGAGGAGCCTGGTAGGCTGCAGTTCATGGGGTCGCGAAGAGTCGGACACTTATTGACCGACTTCACTTTCACTTTTCACTTTCATGCATTGGAGAAGGAAATGGCAACCCACTCCAGTGTTTTTGTCTGAAGAATCTCAGGGACGGCGGAGCCTGGTGGGCTGCCATCTATGGGGTCGCACAGAGTTGGACACGACTGAAGCAACTTAGCAGCAGCAGCAGCAACGGGTTGGTCATAAGTTTTCTCCCAAGGAGTAAGCGTCTTTTAATTTCATGGTTGCAATCACCATCTGCAGTGATTTTGGAGCCCCAAAAAATAGTCAGCCACTGTTTCCACTGTTTCCCCATCTATTTGCCATGAAGTGATGGGATCGGATGCCATGATCTTAGTTTTCTGACTGTTGAACTTTAAGCCAACTTTTTCACTCTCCCTTTCACTTTCATCAAGAGGCTCTTTAGTTCTTCTTCACCTTCTGCCATAAGGGTGGTGTTATCTGCATATCTGAGGTTATTGATATTTCTCCCAGCAATCTTGATTCCAGCTTGTGTTTCATCCAGCCCAGCGTTTCTCATGATGTACTCTGCACAGAAGTTAAATAAGCAGGGTGACAATATACAGCCTTCACGTACTCCTTTTCCTATTTGGAACCAGATCATTGTTCCATGTCCAGTTCTAACTGTTGCTTCCTGACCTGCATACAGATTTCTCAAGAGATGGTATTCCCATCTCTTTAAGAATTTTCCGTAGTTTGTGGTGATCCACACAGTCAAAGGCTTTGGCATAGTCAATAAAGCAGAAATAGATGTTTTTCTGGAACTCTCTTGCTTTTTTGATGATCCAGCGAATGTTGGCAATTTGATCTCATAGTTCGAATAGGAAAAAGGAGTCCAAAATGGCAGAGGCTAAAAGCCAAAGAAAGGAAAAAGCCCGTGAAAATGGAACAAAAGAAAATCCACATGCTGAAGTGAGAACTTCATGGGAAACAAACACGCCCCCTTCTTGGCCAGGCCAATTTGCATAAGGCAGGCTCAAGGCGGGGAGGAGACAAACATATAAAAGGAGGAAGCCACGCCCGATTGAGCCCTGTCCTTTGGGGTTGGCCCACCCTCATGCAAGAGAAAGTATGTACTTTCCTTTGCTTGCCGAATAAAACTCCGGGCTGTAATCAAGCTGTAACACTGGTCCACCATTTCAAATCTTTGCTGTGGCAAGACAGAACTAAGGACATTACACACTCCCCCGACACTGTTATCGTTTACCTGAATGCTAACTTTTCTCCTGTTGTGCTCAGTCGCTTAGTCGTGTCTGACTCTTGGTGACCCCATGGACTGTAGCCCACTAGGCTCCTCCATTCATGGGATTTTCCAGGCAAAAATGCTGAAGTGGGTAGTCATTTCCTTCCAGGGACTTTTCCTGACCCAAGGATTGAACCTGCATCACATGAGTCTTGCTCTGGCAGGTGGATTCTTTACCACTTGGTTTTTAATATGTTTTTCCTATATTAGATGTGGAATATATCTGCTTTTATCTTAATAGTCAAATAAAAATAAACCAAATGCTAAACCCCTTTTTCCTTTGGAGTTTTCAGACAGTCTAAGCTTACCAAGTTGTTATAAGTGAGAGATTCCAGATGTGCTTGATACATTTGTAAAATCAGAATTAACATGCAGGGCCCAGGCACTGTGAGTGGCTGGCCCAGGGACAGCTAGCCTGACAGCTGGCAGGAACACAGCCTCTCTGGGAAAAATTTCCAGATTTCTTCATAGAGGCTCTCCAGTGTTCAGCCACCCTCATTGCTGGGGACTCACTTTCGTACAGAGGCTTCACATCACTTTCCATCCAGCCACGGTCTTGGGTGGGCTTCCATTAGAATGAGGATGGCTGGACAGTGGACACCCCTCCGTGATCTACCCACATTCCCCCTGCATCCCCCTGCCATCCTCTCCTCTTTAAAAAGAAGCCTCAGGAACTTTTACTTTTCCAACAAGTTTAAGTTCGTTTTACGAAAGCACACTCTACAGATGTTTATTATTTTCACACATCATTTTTTATTAATAATTCTCCACTCTTCCTACTGAAAAGTTTTGGCAACATTTTTAAAATTAATTTTCATTGAAGTACAGTTGCTTGGCAAAAATCTTTGCTATAGAAACTTGACATGCATCAGAGACCATGACAAATTTATTTTCAGATGTATTTTAAGGTATGATGATGGTTTGATTAAAACCTAGGAGCCAACAGAGCTCATCATCTAAGAGCTGATGCTCCAGAGGAAGCTGTCACGCTTTCATCTCTCCTCTCCTCCTTACCTGCCTATGAAGAAGTGAAGTGTTAGTTCTTCAGTCATGTCCAACCCTGAAACTCCATGGGCTGTAGCCTGCCAGGCTCCTCTGTCCATGAAATTCTCCAGACAAGAATTCTGGCGTGGGTTGCCATTTCCTCCTCCAGGGGATCTTCCCGACCCAGGGATCGAACCTCTCCAGGTCTCCCACATTGCAGGCAGTTTCTTTACTGTCTGAGGTACTAGGAAAGCCTATCAATCACAGCAAATGTTAAACTCTGAGTATCAACTCTCTTACCTGAGGGATGGGAATAATAATAGTACCGATTTCAAAAGATCTCTGCGAGAACGAAGTAGAAGAATGCATACTGAGCACTTGGAGTGCGCTGGACCCAGAAGCACATGGACCCTAACCTAACCCTAACCCTGTTGAGTCCTTTCAGGCTCCGCCTGCCTCGAGTTCCTTGTCTCAGAGACTGGTAGGATAAGCAGTGACCCGGCAGGCCTCCCCTCAGGAGAGACTGCAGGGTGGGGTGTCCCCGGCAGGCCTCCCCTCAGGAGGGACTGCAGGGCGGGGTGTCCCTGGCAGGCCTCCCCTCAGGAGGGACTGCAGGGCGGGGTGTCCCTGGCAGGCCTCCCCTCAGGAGGGACTGCAGGGCGGGGTGTCCCCGGCAGGCCTGCCTCGCAGGAGGGGCTGCAGGGTGGGGTGTCCCTGGCAGGCCTCCCCTCAGGAGGGACTGCAGGGCGGGGTGTCCCTGGCAGGCCTCCCCTCAGGAGGGACTGCAGGGCGGGGTGTCCCTGGCAGGCCTGCCTCACAGGAGGGACTGCAGGGCGGGGTGTCCCTGTCAGGCCTGCCCCGCAGGAGGAAATGCAGGACAGGGCATCAGAATGGCACCGTCACCGCTGGACACTGCACTCCAAGTGCTCAGTATGCATTCTTGTGCTTCGTTCTCACAGAGATCTTTTGAGGCTTCCCCAAGACCCGAGAATCACAGGGACACCCACTGCATTAGAGAACCTTCTTCTGTCCCCCCTTTATAGAAAGTTGCTGGAACATTCCATCAGTTAGAATTCATTAATGCTTCTCCCTCCAGAAAGGAGGGAAGCAGAGCTCCTTCCCTTAAAAAAAGGCTCAGAATTAAAAATCCTTATAAAAGAATATTAATACTCATGAACTAAGAAAAACAAAAGAAGAAATTGCCTGGAATAAATTCAGATCACCCTTTGATTCTGCCCACTGAGACGTGTAAACAACAGAGCCATTAAACAGAGGTGGCGTGGACTGGAAGAGAGGCTCTGACTCCCATCCAGGGAACCTCTGCCCCTTCGGCCCCTAGCCTTGGTGAGTGCTCACCCGGTCTCAGTCAACTAGGATAATTTTGGGATATGGATGGGCACCCAAATGAATATCGTAGGTTATCAGCGTTTCCTTCCCAAGAGAAAAGAAATGACAGTGTGAAAGGATCAAGGTAAGCAAAACAAAACTACAGGCGCTGGGAAAGTCGGATTAATAGCTTGTGTTGCAAGAGGCCATACTGTGTCAAAAAGACTTCTCATATAATTAAAATGTAAGACGTGTACATTATGAAGTATGTTTGAGAGTATCGACTCAAATACCTGTGGACAGAACACCTATTATTAAATATGTTTATAAAGGTTAGGAAAAAGCTGTGGACATAGATGCAACTTCCTTCTCAATATTTGAGCTTCAGCATGTTCTCCTTGGAGAGGAGAAGCAGTGGAAGGACATTCAGAGAAACCTCTGGGAGCCCTGCCTCTTATTTTGTTCACTCTCTGGCCAGCCCCGCGGGAGCCACAAAAGCGTATTGCCAGCCTCTCTGGGAGAGTCACCTTGTCATGGGGTCATATGGGACAATGACCTTCAAGGAGATCACAGAACCTCGGAGACGCCATGCCACGGAGATCGCACGGAAAGTCAGCAACGGACAGCCAGGCAGCAGCCCGCGTGTGCGTGCCAAGTTGCTTCAATCATGTCTGACACTTGGCGACCTCACGGATTGTAGCCCACCGGGTTCCTCTGTCTGCGGGTCTCTCCAGGCAAGAACAGTGAAGTGGGTTGCCACTCTCTCCTATAGGGGATCTTCCCAACCCAGGGATCGAACCCTCGTCTCTTACGTCTCCTGCACTGGCAGGCAGGTTCTTTATTACTAGTGCCACCCGGGAAGCCCAATTACTATTACAATTATTGCTCATTCAATGATTAGTCATCACTTAGCTATTTAATCTGGTGGGCTGTGCTAGGTGGGTGATTAGGACAAGGAATAACCCGGGCTTGAATGAAACCAGAAGCAAATATGCCACCTTCACCCGTGCCTGTGTGGCACCTTCTGAGGCCGGTTGAGGGCTCAGGGAGGCAGGCGGTTGGCTGAGTGGCCAGGGGGGCACCTCCCTGGCCCGAGTGGAGTGGCCCTGAGGGGCAGCGTGGCCTGTGGGTGCTGTGGGCTTGGCGACACGCCGAGTGGTGTTTCCTATGATTTACACAGTCACCATAACTCACACAGAAATGCATCTTCGGGCAGAAATTTTTCTTAATGACAGGAACGAGAGCAAGAGGGAGAAAGGCTCTCTACACGGCGGCACCGTTGGCAGCACCCTGGCCTCCTCCCGCTGTCGGATTCCGTTTCTTCCTCCTACAAACCCAACTGATCCAGCATAAAGAGCCACCCGTTAGAGAGGGATGCTCCATCAGTGTCACTCTGAGCAGGTGAACGAGGCGATTGTGAAAAGCACTCTTAACGCCTGTTGCAGCCAATCTAGCTGCGAGATTAAGGCGACTGCATCGTTTTCATTTTGCTTTGTTTTCTGCGTCATGTTTCACAACAGAAAATCAAAAATAGCATATGGATCTGAAGACCATGTTTGGCGTATGTGCTGGGAAGAAGCGTCATAAACTGGGCATTTATTGAGATTTTCAGCTATAACGCCAACAGCTTTCTATCTAATGAGAGTCGGAGCCCACACACGTGTAAACCGTCTGACAGCTCTGTACAGGCTTCTGTAAACGGCCACGTCAGGCAGCGTCTCCCCATGAGACGCAGGAGTCGCTGGGCCAGGCTGTGAGTGCTGGGGCAGTTCTCAGAGCATTTGTCCTGTCACCTCCGATCCCGTGGGGGTGGGGGTCGCTGGACGCCCTGCGCTCTCGGCTGGCTCACGTCTGTCTGCACGGTGACCAGCTGGGACACGAGGGCCGTCCCTGGCTCAGGCAGGGGGCAGCTGGCCGCCTCCCTGTTCTGAGACTCAGGCGTCTGGCTCAGGGTCCCTCTCCCACGTGTGCAGCTGTCACCAGTGGGGACGGGGCTTAGAGACCTGGGGCCAAAGCCTGGCCGCTGGTGCAAGTGATGAGCAGTTCCGCACATCTGACCCGAGAGCCTGTGTCTCCTCCTGGTGCCCTGGACCCAGTGCCTGTCCTGGGCAGTGTGTGAGCTTGTGAGCAGGTGGATGTATGCTCAGATGGTCAGAGCTGCTGACAGGACCTACTAGGTTCTGGAGCATTAAGCACTTAATCTGCAAAATACCCTGATGTTATTTCCAACACCTGCAACCACAGGGGTCTCCCCTCTTCGTCTAGACGGGGAACCCGACCCAGGAAGGCCAGCAGCCATCCAAAGGCAGAGCTGCTGCAGCCAAGGGCACAGCAGGATGGCTTTCCTCCCCCTGTGACGAGCTCCCAGGAGACACCGAGGGGGCGTGTGTGTGAAATAAATGAGGGCGTGAGGGACCCAGCTCAGGGTGGACGAGGACTGAGGGCATCTGGGTCAGGCTGAGGGGACATCACTGAGTGAACACCGGCCAGCAGGGGCGAGGCAGGGTCGTATGCGGGCTGGGTGTGTCTCTGAGCAGGTTCCAGGCCTGTCTCTACCTGGGAACCCGCAGGACACTCGTCCCTCTGACCCTCTGGCCAGGACAGGCGGCTTCCCTGCGGGGGCCTCTGGTTTCTGGGTGTGCTCGGGGGATGCCTCAGCACTGAGGGCCACTCGCCTCCCAGCCCGGAAGCCCTGCCCTTCTAAGTCCACTTGGGTCGGGCAGACTTCTCTGCTGCTGGTGACCACAGAGTCAGCATGGGAATCAAACCGGGGAATCAAACCAGAGAACCAAGGCCAAGGTGAACGTTAACGTGGTTGCTGCCTGGTGAGATGTTGGTTCATGGGGGGCCAGACCCCCACATGCAGGTGACCCTCAGTGGCGGCCTCAGACTGCAGGGCACTCCACGAGGCCTGGGCAGGTCCCAGACTCTGGCCCAGAGAACCGGACACTGGGCCACAGGGCTTCTCTAGCTGTGACTCTCCTGCCGCTTGGACTCATGCAGTAGGAAGTAGGAAGGGGAGGCACCAAGGACTGGCCGTGGTGCCCTGCAGCAGGGTGCAGACACACATGTCTACACAGCGGGGCCCGCTGCCAGAACCTGGGAGAGAAAAGGGCCACCTCCCCTTCCCCCAACTCTGTCCCAACTGCCTGGCCCTGCAACGCCTGTATGTTGGAGTGAGATAATGAGTTTCCTTTGTTCCCGAGGCCCTAGGAGCCGTCCGGGTGGGGGAAGTGCAGCTTGGCCTACAGACCAGGCCTGAGAACGAAGCACACACGAGGTCAGGAAAGGAGATGAGGGGCTGGCAGCCCGGGCGGACCCTGAAGAGTCCGGGGGCTGCAGATGGTGAGCTCGGGGGATGCGCCTGCACCTTAGGACAAGGTGGCTATCGCCAGAGCCGTAGTGTGGGGCTCAGGGTTTCCCACCCTTGTTCCGTGGTCCACACCTGCCAACCAGGCAGACCACACTCCTCTCCAGGAGATGCACGGGGCTCGTGAGCTCATTTAAGGCTCTGAGAAGTCCTGCAGCACAGAAACCCACCTCAGCTGCCCCGAGCGTGTCCCTGAAGAATCCGATTCCCAGGCCCTCATCCATGCCTGGGGCCGCCATCCCTACTCGATCAGCACATTCTTTCTAGACATGAATTATTTGAGAGCAAGAACTAAAACTGGAGGGTTTCCACCTGGAGATTGTGACTATTGGTCAAAACAAACTGAAAGTTAAGTGGTCCAACAATGAAATTCAAAGTGAGTTAAGGATTGCTTTGGGAAATGCCATTCTGCTGATTTTGCCCTCGAATTTAAGGAATATCTAATACAAAGGCCTGCAGGCCAAGAGGAGCACAGCAATTCAGCTGCAGTCTAGGCTGAAATTTGGTGAAAGGAAGTGGATTCAGTACCAAGACAGGGCTCTTCTCAAAGCATCCTTGGCTCCGAAAGTGTTTGGGAAAGCACACATTTTTAACCTTGAAACCAACAGATGATAAGATGTAGTTGTTTCTTCAAACACCGAAGATCTGATGACTTGGAATAATTCGAAAAGTAGAAGCTGGGGAATTATAATATAACCTGGAACATAACATGATTGGTTTGGAAAGCAAGTGAAAGTATTACTTGCTCAGTCATGTCTGACTCTTTGTGACCCCATGGATGGCAGCCCACCAGGCTCCTCTGTCCATGGGGTTCTCCAGGCAAGAATACTGGAGTGGGTAGCCGCTCCCTTCTCCAGGGGATCTTCCCCACCAGGGGTAGAACCCAGGTCTGTTGCAGTGCAGGCAGATTCTCTACCATCTGAGCCAACAGGGGTTCCAAGTCTCACATTACCTTTCTAAAGTCATCTTTTAGCAAAATCCCCCTGGGATGGTGCCTGTCACTCATGTCCTTCCCAGGAGGGGCCTTCCTGGGTCACACAGCATTTGGCAAAGTCTGTCCTGGTGCGTCTTTGCTTTTTAATTGAAGTAGAGTTGATTTACAGTGCTGTGTTAGTGTCAGGTGTCCTGGAGCGCCTTTGAATCGTCACTTCCAGAATAAAGACCTTCTGTGTGGCCACCTTGGAAGTGTGCTCCTTTTTGTCTAAACTCTTTTCCCTGGAGCCGTTTCATATTCCTACAGTGGGTCCCCAGGCTGGACGTTTCATCTTTACTGTGGGTTTTACTTCAGAGTTTAAAACAAACTTGACCTGTATGCAGAAGGTTTTGGCTCTGCTATTATTTCTGTAATCTAGAACATATCTAAATGCTTCAGCGATGCAAGCACAATATGGTTTCCTCAACAAAACTGGCAATATCTTTTTCTCAACAACTGATTCCACCCATTCTGCTGAAGAGAAAGGCTTTAGGATTGCCTTTTAGGCTAGTTTGTCACGGTTGGGCTAGATTCATGCCATCAAAGCAAAGACAGCTTTGGGTGGAAAATTCCATTTGCACAGCCATGAGTACACACATTCGGTCATAATTCACAAAATGTTAGTATTTCTCTTGGATTGTCAGAAAAATAAAACCCATGTATTCGTCAAGACAATTGTTTGGTTTGGGGCTGCGCTTTGTGTAGTTGAAGCCATCAATCACGTTTATATCTCTTTTTGAATTTTTTGTTTATAATTCTTTGGTCACCAAATTATTCTACCTTTCTTTTTCCATGTCTAGAAAGATGCAATTTCAGAAGTCAGAGGAATCAGCTATCAGGATGGAATGAATCTTTGCCTGTCACGAACTAAATACAGTCTTCCTGGGATCTGATTTGGGTAAAGCTACAAAATTAAAATTCTATCCCGGCATTTTGCATCTACTGAAATTTTAAACATCTTTGCAGGACAGAACCACTATAAGTAAAAATGTTCTCTTTTGTTTTAGCTTTCTCTAGGTCTGTAGTTTCTTTCTGAATCTTTTATCAGCTCTAGTTGGACAGTTATATCCTGCCTTTCTATTTCTTTGGTACAGATAGATTTGTTCTTCTTGATTTCCTGTATGAATCACAAATAATCTCCCCAAAAGTTCAAGAAAAGATCGTAGTGTCTACTAAGTGCTTTTCACCTTAAAAAAATCTGCATTTCATCATTTTGTTAGCAAGTAGTTAGTGACCTTTCCCTATGAATATTCATAATCCAAAATCGTTATTAAAATCCTTCACTGTAATACAAGCAATGCATGCATTCAGTGAATGATTTCCATCGATGAAAACCTCATTATGTTCATTCTTATATATTTATACTCAAATAGGAATTGCTCATTTCAATATATAATAACATTTCTATCTCAGAAAATGCAAAAAGATTAATATAAAAATTCTAATATAAAGGGATACATATTACCATCTAGAAATGCTGAAAGAATAAATATAAAGTTAATAAACGTAGCATATGGAAAAATAGTAACAGTGAAAGAGACTGCTCTCAAGAGTTGGCAATAGTTTTAGCTGATGCTTATGTGGGCCTCACCATTTACCATCACTGGTCTGACCTCCTTACAAACGAGTCTATGAAGCAGCCCACTTGACAGTTGAGGAAATGGACATAAAGGTCACGAAGCTCGCCGATGACTACACTGCCGGTAGGTGACGGAACCTGAATGCGAATGGTGACAGACTTCAGATTTTGTACCCTGCAACCCATGCCAGTACTCTTGCCTGGAGAATCCCATGGAAAGGAGCCCGGTAGGCTACAGTCCATGAGGTCACAAAGAGTCGGACACGCCCGAGTGACTTCACCTTCACTTTCAACCCTTTAAGTAAACTAATGACTCAGAGAAAGAAAGAATGAAAGAAAGAAAGAAGGAAGGAGGGGAAAAAGGCAGAGGAACAGAGAGAAAGGAAAAGACGCACCCGTGGAGCAGCGGCCTTTGTCTTGACCGTGACTACTTCACACGGAGAGCCTGTCCACACGCACACAGATACAAAGTGAGACTCACAATTTCAACTCGCCGTGCCGTGAGGTCTAACATTTTTGATTCCACTTTCTTTCATTAAAAAATGCTGGTTTAGAGCCGCTAAATTGATTTCATGACTCGCAAACGGGCTCTGACTTGGATGACTAGTGTTCAAGGAGAAACTCTTAAATCTCTCTGAACACAAACGTAACAGAATGAGTATGTAGTTTTCGTTTGAAAAGGAGAGAAATCTGTCTGTCTGTACTAACTGCTTCTTCTGAAGATGATCAGTGAAAACGTCAGAATCCACTTTTCTAGCATTTGAGTCAATAGGAAACAATAGGATGGATTAAATTGGAATTCTCAAAGACTTATGTGAATGAAATACCTCTGTTACAATTTTGATATGGGCAACAAATAAACCCCCACAACTTAGAATGTGTAATTATTTCTCAAATTATTTTCACCATAAAAGCCGTGAGCAACTTAGTTTTTGATTTATCTATATTACATTTGAGAAGACGTCTAGGCAACAGAAATGAAATATTTCACAGATAACTTCTTTTTTTCCAAAACACAAAATAATCTCAGATGATTTGCTCAGGAAAGAAACGATATTGAAGGATATTTAGCACTCACTTCACATGCAACTGCATAATGTTATATAACGGAAGTACATAAATGCAAAGTAAAATGCAGTCTCTCAACTGATGCCAGTTTCCCAGGGCGACAAATTAAGAACATTGAGGCAAATTGTATTTAAACCAATTGACAATGGTATCAGATGAAAAGAAGGCTGAGCACCAAAGAACTGATTCTTTAGAATTGTGGTGTTGGAGAAGACTCTTCAGAGTCCCTTGGACTGCAAGGAGGTTAAACCAGTTGATCTTAAAGGAAATCAGCCCTGAATATTCATTGGAAGGACTGATGCTGAAGCTGAAGCTCCAATACTTTGGCCACCTGATGTGAAGAACTGACTCACTTGAAAAGACCCTGATGCTGGGAAAGACTGAAGGCAGGAAGAGAAGAGGGCGACAGAGGATGAGATGGTTGGACGGCATCACCGACTTGGACATGAGTTTGAGCAACCTCTGGGAGATGGTGAAGGACAGGGAAGCCTGGTGTGCTGCGGTCCATGGGGTTGCAAAGAGTCGGACACGACTTAGGGACTAAACAACAACAACAATCAGAGGAGATGGCTGATAACTAAAATAAAAATAACGCTCACTTCTGCAGTTCAACGTGTGTGAAAGGTTCATCCCTTACAGCAAGACTTTTGGATTCAAATTTATAAATGTGACTGTTTAGGTCTACAACAGTTTTCAGTGATGAATGTAAATTCAAATTTGACACTAAGACTTAAGCCCAAGAATCAAATTCAAGACTTTAACCGCTAGGCCATACACAACAATTTCAAAAATATGGTGCATTTACCTCAAAATTTAATTTTAGGCTTATATGGACATGCTCCAGAACCCTGCAGTATGCTAAAAAAATTAAACGTGAAGGCTCCTAGAATTCACCTCCTTTTGACAGCTGAGCCCAGTTATGGTTACAAAGTACCTACATTTGGGCTCAATAAAGCAAGTGCTTTGAACAGACTATCAACCTTAATAAAAATAATACACAGGTTACAGTGGATGCAAGAGACAATGTAAGTTTAATAAATGGGAAAACACCATCTACTTTGGCTGTTTATTTATTCCAGGACCAAAATAGCTACGAAATTTCTGAGTTTCTAATTTAGAAAATCTTAAATAGGGAGAGAACAGTTTGGACAAGCCTGGCTAACAGTTTTCAAAAACTCATTAGTCCTGTAAAATTTCAATTTATCCTCTCACATTTGCAAGGCGTCCAGAGCATTTACCAATAATACCCTTTTCTTTTCAAGTTACCCTCACCTCCATCTGCAGTTCCCATATCATTAAGCTGAACACAGAGATGTGGCTGCAGAAAAGCCATTCAGCATTTGTCAATAATCGCTACTGAGACTCGGGAAAGGGGAGAAGCAGAAAATATTAACGTTCTTTGGCAGATTCACTTTCCTCCGGGTTCACTCAAACTTCATCAAAGTTCTGGGGATTTTTTCTGCATTTATAACTCCAATTGCAGTACACCAACACGTATTTATTGGGCATGGACTATACGCAGAACTTAGGCTCAGTGATGAAGGTGAAACGCTTGGTCAGAATCTGGAACATGCTTCTCGAGAATAAATTCTGGGATCACTATCACCCGCTACACACAGCGCCCATGCCTTCACCTTTGCTCACAACGAGGCTCTGACATGCAGCAGATGCCAGGCGGGTCACTGGGGAGGGTTCATGAGAAGGGCTCTGACATGGACGTCACATACACTGACACAGATGAGCGTGTGAGAGTGAATGCAATGCCTGGCGTGGCAGCAGCCATCCTGTGGTCATGAGTGAAAGTGAAAGTTGCTCAGTCATGTCCAACTCTTTGCAACCCCATGGATTATACAGTCCATGGAATTCTCCAAGCCAGAATACTGGAGTGGGTAGCCGTTCCCTTCTCCAGAGGATCTTCTCAACCCAGGGACTGCAGCCAGATCTCCCACATTGCAGGCGCAGATTCTTTACCAGTTGAGCCACAAGGGGAAGCCCAAGAATACTGGAGTGGGTAGACTATCCCTTCTTCAGGGGATCTTCCTGACCCAGGAATCAAACCGGTGTCTCCTGCACTGCAGAAGATTCTTCCCCTGCAGGCATAGAATTCTTTACCAGGCGGATTCTTTACCACCTGAGCTATCAGGGAAGACAGAGCTCAGCAGAACACCCACCACAAAGAGGAGGAGGTGTGAAAGGCTGAGGGTGAAGCAACAGACATCAGTGGTGGGGTGGGCTCTCCTGGCTAACCATGGTTCCCAAGGGCAGGAATCTCTCATCTTCTACTCCTGCCAATACTACAGGAAACAGCTGTCATCCGTCCACCATCTACCTACCCACCCACCTACCCGCCCATTATCTACCTCTCATCTACTGAATACAGTAAGGATTGTTACAAGACTGACTTGTATTTATCATCTCACAGTGTCCCAGGCACAGACCTTTCTGCTGGAATCCCACCCTGTGTGCTGTGGGTATGTGTATTATAATTTGCCCGTCCTTTGTAGATTAATTCTGTTTGGTGACCAGAGATAAGTGGTGTGGCTCATTAGTGTGGCCTCTGGACCAGAAAGAGGAAGGAGGCAGCCGTGTTGATTCTCACTTCGTGAAGGATATCCAGGAAGCCCCCTGCCCTCGGGGCGGTGTAGGCAGAGCAGACTGCAGGAATTTGCCTGAGCAGGCGGCAGTGTGAGGTCTGTGTGACTGTGTGTGTGTGTGAGCGTGATATGTGCGCCTCACCTCTTCCCCGACCAAGTTCATGGCCCTGGGCCGGGGCCTTCTAAGATGTCGGTCTGGACTCAGCAAGTCCCCTGGGACCCCAGTCCTCTCCGAGCCCCCACTGCCCCCACAGGCCTCAGCGGTGGTCTTCACGGCAGGAACTCTGGAGGTAGGAAAGTGCCGAAGAGGCGGGCTCAGGTCACCCCTGCCCTGAGCCCCCACCTGCTGAGGCGGCAGGGCCCTGGAGGTGCTCCCAGGGAGCCAGTGGGCTTTCCGGCCCACCTGGGGGGCTTCACTCGGCAGCAGCCCTGGAAGGCGCTGCCCCTCGCTCTGCAGGAGGACCACCCGGGGTGGTGGGGCTGGGGTGAGGCCTGCAGGCCCCTGCCCTTGGTTCCCAGGTCGCTTCCTGGCAGCTGGCGCTCTCGGCTTCCCCCGTGTTCAGAGCCGCCTTCCCCTGAAGCCTCTCCTGTCCGAATTCCAGCCCTCGGTATGTCCCGGAGGTGGGCATCTCCAGTCCACACGAGTGGAGTCTCTTCGCCGCACAGCCTGGGCGCTGGGACTGGGAACACGCCCCCCCCCACCCCCCCAGCTCTTCTCGGACCTGTCCCCAGCTGCGCGTGCAGACAGGTCGCTTTGGAGGGAGAGCAGCAGGGGCCCGGGGACTCAAGGAGGAGCGGGGGAGTGAAGCTGGTCTCCATCCAGAAGGCGAACTAGGCCCCTGGAGGTGATGTGGGAGGGGGAAGCCAGGAGGCACCCTCACCCCCACCCCGCCCTCCTCACCTGCAGCGTCAAGGACCTGAGGGCGTCCCTGCCATCAAGGGCCAGAGAACCTGTGCCGCACCATATTCTGCTTTTGCTTTTGGAAAGTACTTCATATTTTCAGAATGGCTGGACTGTTTTGAGATCGGAAAGGAAACGGGCTCTCCCGTAAAGGTCTGAGACCGTGGTGAGGTTGGGGACGGAGAGATGCCAGCAAGGGCTCTCAGAGAAGCGGTGGGTGGGGTCTGGTGTCGCCGCCAGGGAGAAGGTTCCCGAAAAGGCAGAAGTCTGCGTCTGCACCCAGCGCTCTGCTCTAGGAATTCGGAGGCACCCAAGAGAAGTCCCAGCCTCTTTAATTACAAGAGCAGGGAAAACACAAATTGTATCAAACGTGCAATTTTTAGAAGCACAGAAAACACAGCGTTTTCCAATACACAACCAAGCTGCCCATGCAAACCTGTGCCAACTGCTTTCTCTGCCTAACCTTAAATCCTAACCCTAGTAATCTTCTCACCTCAGGGAGTATGCAGCATTAAAACAATTATGCTTTATTTTCTGCTCAAAAAGCTGAACTTGTTATTCTGGACAAACAAGTATTTGCAGAGTTGAAGGAGGTGATTCTTAAAGAGTACACATAACTTACCAGTAAAGTAGAAACTTCCACTAGTGAAGATCAAAACAATTTAAACTCGTTCTTATCACTGACTTTAAGATACACATTGAGGTTTAAGAATGGCTTAAAAGGTGAGTTTTATGAAGAGCCAGGCAACGTCATTTTTCCTGCAAGATCCCATACCTGTGTCCCCGTGTAGTATTCACCAAAGCTCAATCTGGCAGTACTTTTCCCCTGTGATTACAAGTACTGTTTTAATGCACTTATAATTTTAAATACCTACACTTAGTCCCTTAACGCTCCCAAAGTAAACCAAGTCAGATACCATCAACCACACCGGACATCACGCAAAATGAACTACTGGGTCCCTGTTGTTCACTGTCGTCGAGATGGAATCAGTCTTGGACAGCAGGAGGCAGGACCTGCAGGCTGACTCAGACGCACCTGCCCAGCGGCAGACAGTGTCTGTCTGGCCCTCACCGCCTCCCGGCAGACACAGGAGCACCAGGTAAGGCAGCTTGTGCACGCTGGTCTCCACACCATGGAGAATGCTTTGTGCTAAAGTGAAGCCTGCAGGCAAAAGCGGGTGTTGAAATCATCTGAGTTTCCCTTTTCAGGGATTGTGAGAAACCTTTGAATTTGTCTTCAGTTAAATACCAAGTCCAGGCACAAAGACCACTGGGTCTGTATTTCTAAAACTGAGTAATTCAGCCCACTGGAAGAGAAAGATGCCTGGGCTCAGAGCTCAGCCTTAGGAACCAGGCTTGAAAATAACCAAGTTAAGATCTCTAGCTTTATGTATTGTTTTGCCTCATCTTTCAGCTTTGATGATCTCAGTTCCCTGATCAGGGACTGAGCCCAGGTCACAGGAGTGAAAGCACCACACCGTAACCACTGGACTGCAAGGGAGCTCCCTCACGTCACAATTTCTGATTTGAAAGTTGATCTCTACTATTTTCCAGCAAAACAGATTAAAAAGTGACAAAATCAAGGTTAAAACATAAAACGAAAAAAAGAGAAACACAAGCCGGGATATACATTCTGGATAAGAGATGACAACGCAAAAAAAACCAAACATAATGGGAAGGTTTCTAAGTGGACAAGGGGTTCATCGTGAACAAATGAGCTGGAGGTTCATCACCTTAAACAATATTCAGGGATTTGTTCAAGTCCTAGAAAGTGTACTGAGATTATGAAAAATGTGTAGTTGCCCTCAGGAAAAGCTAATCATTTACAAATATTTATTAAAAATTTCCCAAATTGCCTACAGCTTCTAACTGAAAATCCATGAGGTTAATGCAGCTATAGACTCTCTGAGATGCTGGTGAGTTTTCTACTTTGTCTCTGTTAGTGTTTATTTTCACTACAATTTCCAGATTGGCTTCTTTAATAAATTGGTGCTTTATCCATATGCAGCTACTCATCTTGGGGTTAAAATTATCAGCGGGTTGGGTGACTTATCCACGATGTCACAGAAGCGAATCGCTCACCTTTAGAAGAGCTCCTACCTCTTCTCAATTATCTAGTTTGTTTAACCCTCAACTAGGAGACACCTGGGTTCCAGAACTCTTCTCCGTGACCCCAAACCCCTGCCTGCACGGCCTCTGCAGTGAGGGGCAGCTCCTCGGTTACCAAACATCACAAACAGCAGAAAAAAAAGCCCCAAATGAGAAGCCAAGCAAAGAATGGAATTGCCGAAAAGACAAGATAGAAAGGAAACGCTCATGCTTCTTGCTCTCAAGCACAGTCTCTACCCCAAGAACTGTTCCTAGATCCGTCTATTTCCTAGGGAGAAACCAAACAACTCCAGGCTTACTTGTGAAGGAAAATGAATTCAAAATCTAACTTACCGTTCAATTATCTGAATGTGTGGGGAAGTTTCTACGTGCTCCTCCCACTGTGTATCCCTAAAACTTCCGCTATCGTCAGAGTGGAAAATGTTTTTTTCTGAGGCTGCCTGTTTTTCCTTGGAGGCGGTGTTTGTGGGCCGGTGTGACATATTCCTTTTTCTGGGTAAATTTAGGTCCTAACAAGACCTGTTCCCAAGCTGCCCTTGATACTGTAAATAGAAAAGGTAAATTAAAAAAAAAATGTTTTATATCACACATATAATCCATCTTGACAAGAAATGTGGTGACTTTGGTCATTTAAATATTTACATCCTGACTTGTGAAAAGTTAGGAAAGTTCAGGTGTCCTTGAGGTTCAACTAGAAAGAAAACTGATAAATGGGATGAAGGCAGCAGCTGGAGAGGGAAGGGGCCCACACTCCTGAGACAATCCTAGTCCACAGATGATTCTGTAGTGTAAAAACACGCACAGCAGACCAACGTGGAAAGCACCCAGTGGAATGTGCACACTCCCCGTGTTCACAAGCGACCACATTTGGTCCAGGTTTGAGTCAGGCACAGTGAGTGACTCACAGGGATACACACATATCCCTTCGCTTTGGGGGCTTATGAACCGTTTTCCATTCCGTGACGTCGGGAACCCTTACCATGCGTGGCCTCTCGCATTCAGGACTCCCTCTCCTCCCCTCTCCTGTCTCACCCGCATTCTGATTATCTCCCTCTGGGTTGGTCCAGTGCACAGTGAATACTGAACTCAGCCACGAGGAAGAGCTTGAGGCAGAGTCGCTTAAGAGTAATCTGTAAGCCTTCCTTCTGAAGACATCACACCAGAACTGCACATGCAGTTATAAATTAGGACGGGGGACCCAGCGCTAATAGCGAGGTTCTCTAATTGCTCACCCACAAGAACGATGAGACAACCCCTGCTCCAGTGTATCCTCTGCTGAGTGTCTACACTGACACAGATATCTGTATGTCGCCTTAATGAGGCCCTGCACGTGACGGGCACACGTGACAAAACCCAATCCACCTGAAAAGGTCTTCTTTCTGACAGAAAATGCAGTCAGCATAATGTTCACAGAGATCGACTTTATTTCACCTTATAGTTGCATTTTTAAAAGCTTCAATAAACTTAATGATTTTTTAAAAAATCAAAGATACCAACACATTTTTCATGGTCCAAATATGATTCCACATATTTTCTTTAGCAAAGTCATTTGTAATAGATTTTTCATATTTATATTATTAGCTAATCATTTGCATCTTCTCTCTATACAGATGCCATCAATTAGTCTGTCTATTGAATTCTGAAGGGGGCAGGGAAGAAAGATGTATATTAGTGGTAGTTGTTTAAAGAAAAAAAAAAAACAACACTGGTTTTTGGAAGTGGGAATTTTATTGTCATCAAATTCTCCCCCGCTGTTGCAGATGGGGAAGCAAAGGGAGGAATTCCTGGGGCTCTCACAGGGCGCAGCCTGGCCCGTCCCCAGCCTGAGCCACTGCGGGGAAGACCAGGGCCACTCGGCGACACTGACGCACCCACGGCCGCCACCCTGGGACAAAGACACAGACAGGAGAATGGCAGGAGAATGTTTCTATGGTGATTTCATTTTAAGGTTTTTCGTTCATAAAAAAGTGCTGAAACACAGTGTTTTCCACTTAAGCGAAAAAGAAAAGGATTTCATTATCTTCCTAGTGCTGCATGGAATATTTTGTAGATCAGATTTTCCCATAGCTCAAAATCAGCCAACAGACACGCTCACAGAAACATTTCACAGCCTCTGCTTTTCAAAGACGCACCAGATCCCTAGAAAAACTTCTTGAAGGAGCAAAGGAGTGCTTCAGCCCAGGAATGAGCAAATGAGCACAGGACTCAAAACACAAAGGCTGAACCCAAGGTCCTCAGGTCGGCTGGCATGCTCGCAAGGTGCAGAATTATTCACGTGACCTTACTATCCACCGAAAGCATGCACCAGGGGAAGAGACAGGGGCCTGGACTTCCGAGGCTTGGACAGCCAGCCAGAATAAATAAAGCGCGTTGAAGGTGGGTGGGCTGGAAACGCCGTGCAGCCGCTGGTAACAAACGGCCCTGATGTTTGCCTCGGCTTCTGCGCACCAGAGCGGGCGCTAGGCGCTGCCTGCCGGGCACAGAGGGGGAGTGGGCAGGGGACCCGGGCTGCCTGGAAGCTTGCACACAGAGTTATACAGCGAGGGCTTCACAGCAATTGCTTTTTGGCCCTTAAGCAATGCTTTTTAATTAGTTTGAAATGTTAATTGTTCCTGCAACCAACTTAGAATAGAAATATATTTAAATAAATAATTTTTAGGGATTGTTGGCATTTATGATTCTTTGATATACTGTCTGAGCAGCTAGAGTTCATGTCAGGAAGAAGTAAATATCCAGGCTTGTTAAGCCCAAACACCTCTGGTTTTACACTGGAAACATTTTTGAATTAAGAAGTAAATCTCTCTTTTTTTTTAAACATTTTAATTTATATTAATTATTTTAAACGACTGTAGAAATCTTTTGCTATTTCCTTATCATATGTTAAAAAAATGACTATCTGATTTAGTCGGTTTATCGCTCATAATTTCTACTCTAGCTCTGAAATCAACAGGGTTTTAATTCCTAAGGCTCATGACATATGACACCTGCCGGGGACTGGGCAGTTGTTTAGTGGTTAGTACCTTTCTCAACACTTCAGAAACACCCAGCGTCTCCCAGGTGAACTTCACTGTGGCTTCTAGGTATCAGTAGTTATTTTTTTAAAAGAAGAAAAAATGGATTATATATGTTGAAATCCAGGAGCTACTGACTTATGTAAGGTTTTATGCCTTATCACATGTTTTTGGCAAGGTAAAGCTTCTTTTCAAGTGAGGGGCACCCTTCATCTGGGACTGACAGGCTCAGGGAGGGCCCTGCACCTTCCTCTCTGGCCTGCTTCCTTGAATCACGGCTGGAGGCACAGCTATTTAGTTTTTAGGGACCCAAAGAACCGAGGTTTTCCTCAAGGCCCATCACGGGAGGGTCATTCGGAGTGCAGTCATTTTTGGACACTGTCAACAGTCTCTAGTCATTAGGCATTTTATACCACATCTTCTTCCGTCAAAGATGTAAATTAAAAAAAAAACCCACAATCAAAAGGCTGTATTTTTATTTTAGAAAAAGGTGAAACATGAAAATTTCAAGACCATTCAAGACACGCTTAGATATGGCTTAAATCTAAGCTGTCAGACCTGACTGACTGTCCTTGGAGAAACACCACAAATATACATCCACCATCAATGACCATAACCTCAAATTCCACTTTTTCCATTAGAATAATCAAGGAACGCCATTCAGAAATAATAGTACATCCTGCATTTTATTCAATTCCATATGACAAAATAGGAACCTAGACTAAGACATCCATTTCAATCAGTAGATGTGTCAAGCCACAGATTTCGTCATAAAAAATATTGGATCTGGGTAACAACTCTGCACTGGTTCAGGGAGGGCCCGGCCCTGCACGGTGCTGCAATAGAAAAATAGTGTCTCTCCACCGTGCGGAGGGACAGCCTCACCCGGACACAGGCCGGGCAGTCTCACTGCCCGCTGCGAGCCGCCTTATGTACAGCACTTTACATTTCTCTTTTCTCACGGTATATACACATCTTTCTGGGAGGACAGAGCACTACATGGTACCAAATACGACCCCCCCAAAAAAATCACACCAAAAGGGACACAGATAAATAATAACAACATTCACTGCTGAAACACAGCGACACCCAGCACCTGTTTTCTCTTCCCGGCACAGGGACACCCTCACCCATCCTGGGAGAAGAGCAGGTTCCCGGGGCTCACTCCATCCCATCTCTGTGGGAAACAGCGGGAGAGTTCTGTGTTTTTTTCCGACAGAAACCACCGCTAGGCCTGCTCATCTGTGAGGCTCTGAAACTCTGCTCAGTGACACGATGTGGTCTGCGCTTGCTGGGGCTATGTTAGGAAGATTGTTCTAGAGCTCGGTCTCTGCTGAGGCGGCTGACTGCCAGCCTCCTTCCTTGAGGCTCGCCTCCCGGCACTGTCCCCGGGCGTGATGACCAGGGGGACCGCGCAGTCGGAGGAGGTCCCGCTTTCAGACTCCGGCACACGTGCAGCACACAGAATGAGGTAGAACACACCACCTGTCCACACGGCCTGGCTCAGCTGAGCCGCTTGCACCTGCCCGGGGCCCTTCCCTGACTCGGAGCAGCTGACCGTCACCAGCAAAAGCCTGCACTTCGAGTGACTGGACCACAGTGCGCTTCGTTTGCATCTGAGAAGATAATAAATAAATCAGAAACCCAGAAAATGTCCCGGTTGTGATGGATTATACTGCCCGACACCCGGCACCTCTCGGTTTATTGGACACAATGCCAGGCCTGCAGGCAGTCGGGATCTGGTCCGCGGGCGTGCGAGGCAGCAGCAGAGGGGATGGCGAGATCACACCTGCACGGCAGCTGCTCGCTCCCCCCTCCCGGCTTGTGCTGGTGTCACAGCCCTAAGACGAGTTCACCAGAGTTTTGTCGGGGGTGGTCAAGCTTTTACATGGGCTTTCTAGAAACGTTAAATCACTCAATGTAAGAAATGGCAGGCCCTAGTTTACTGAGGAACTGACAAGTCCTGGTGGTTTTCCTGGTTAAGGAGCACAGGTTTCTTGTAACGTTTCACCTAAGACTGTAACAGCTTTTTTTTTTTTTCATTTTCCTTCAATCAAAGTACTATTTATAAAATGCTTTACATCTTTTAAAATTTTCAAATTATAGACAAACCTCCCTAATACAAAATACTAAAAGTGCAACAGTATAAATTAAGAGTTTGCAACCACATTATACAAACATTACTTTTTTATTGTACAGCTTTGATGATGTGAAATATTTACTCACAACTGCTATAACGTTGTGAATAATTCACGGTGACGTCTGTCTGTGACTTTCCCAATTGCTGGGCTACAGACCACACTAGAGACCACTGTCCACATAGCAGCTACAGACATTTAAATTAAAAAGAAAAAAAAAAAGGCTTGTTACTGACAGGTGCTTGCACACGAAAAGCATGCTGTTTCCTAACAGAACTTCACAATTTTGCCTGCATGGAAATCACCCACTTATTTATAGTAAAGCAGATCTTGCTTAAAAAAAAAAAAAATTCACATAGCCAGATGTATTCTGCAGTACAAAAGCTTCCGTTATGGTCAGGCTGCATTGTCTGTGACCCGCATCATCTGAACGTCATAAATACTACAGGTGAAGGTGCTGTGCGGCACCGGCGTCAGGCGCACTGGACCGCGTCATTGAGATGAGAGTTGTAAAGACAGAGTTCAAGTTTCTAACTAATTCCAACAAGACCACTGGACGAGTTTCCCTGGCACGGGGCGGGCTCTGGAGGGATGGAACGGATGTGGTCTGAGCCCCTTCGGCTTCCAAGACGGCTCTCGGAAGACGTCTCTTTCTGACTCAAATCTATCTCCAAGGTTGCCGAGTTCCCAAGCTCACCTCGAAAGGTGCAACCAGGCAGTGCAGGAGGCCACCTCAGGCGGTCACCCAGTGATGTCTTTCCCGCTCCGGGTGAATCGAGATGGAGACCCGCAGGGCAGGGACGTGGCTAGTTAATCCCAATCTCCTTGTTATCCTCAATGAACCGTGTGAACGGCCGGCTGCCTCCTGTGTCCGAGTTGGCTTTGTCCAGCCCTGCGATGGGCGGGCTGCTGCCTGGACGCGCCTTGTCCAGCCCGGCGGCCAGGGAGCCCAGCGGGGGGAGGGCGCTCCCGCCGAGACTTACGGGGAGCTGGGGGAGGCCTCCGTTCTGGATGACGGAGATCTCGTTGTTCTTCATGGCCAGCCCGTTCGTGATGGCAGCGGCGTACTGGTTCCAAAAGCTGGGGTCCACGTTCATGGCCCGTGCGGCCAGATCCTTCTGGAACATCTCTGAGAACTTGAGGGCGTCGCCGCCCAGCAGGGCCATGGGGTTCTCCACTGACAGGCGGCGGCCACGCCTGGCGGGAGCGTTGTTCCACATGTGGGTGCCCATGTGCACCTGTGGGGACAGAGCCACACCCGGGCGTGAGCACGCCCAGCCTCCGGTTACAGGGCATCCGAGGCCAGGGGGCGCCTTCCATTTCCTTTCTGCCCCCTCCTCCCCAGCCTGAGCATTCATTTGGGACAACAAACTTGTTAGGTGAGGTTTTCTGAACATCTGAGACGTGAACCTGCAACACTCTTTTCGTCCAGTACAAGGCAAGCTGACCGATGAGCTGATGGACGCCCCTATCAGTTCGCAGCTGGACAGCATGATTTCCCCACTAAGGTGTCAGACCCATAAGCCACCCGGAGGGTCCCAAAGCTCCCCCTACACCCAGATCGTCTTCTGCTCGGAACTCCTGCCTTTCCTGTGCCTCTTTCTCTGGTTTTCTCCCCAACACAGAGGGAACGTCTGGGCACCTGTGATCAGCAAGGACCTCAGGTGGCCTTCCGGAAGTGGAAGCCACGTCCACAGTGCCTACTGAAGGGGGTCGCTGAGACCCCACACGCAGCTAACCTGGGCTGGAAAGCAGCACGCTGGCCCGAATGGCTCCGTGGTGCTGGCCACACACCCTGCTTCCAGGGAAGATGGGCTGCCTGGCTGCATCTTTGATACCAACGTTCTATCATCGTACCGTTTGCCCCTGGCCCTTGGGCTGGGAAGCTTCTGCCAAATGCCCACTGGGCCCTCTTGGCAATCACGTGGACAAACCCACAGGTCAAAGCCCTGGCCTCTGGACAGGATCAGCGGGGCTTGTGCCACGTGGAAGCATCTAAAAGCCTAGCTATTTGGTGCCAGTGGCCCGCTGGACTCAGGGCAGCAAGTGTGCATCTCCCCAACACCCTGCAGCCACTCAGGCGGCACCAGCCTCTCAAGGGGAGGTCAGATTGGCACGGAAGGCAAGCTCCTCGCTAGGCCCTGGACGTGCGTGGGAGCGCCACATGGAACACGCGTCCCTGGGCACACATGCAAGGCAGACTTGCCCATAACACTCATAGACACGGCACACGCACGCTCTCTCGGGGGTGCCCCTCAGCCAGAGCCATAGGAGGCAAGGGGGCTCCAGGCGACCCTCACCTTGAGGTTGCCCTTGGTGGTGAAGGCTCTCCCGCAGATGGTGCAGCCAAACGGCTTCTCCCCAGTGTGGGTGCGCTCGTGGATCTGCAGGGCGCTGGCCGAGGAGAAGGTCTTCCCACACGATTGGCAGTTGTGCTGCTTGGGGGTCCGGCGCGGTGGGGGGGCCAGCATGGGCGCGAGGCCAGGGCTCATCACCGTCGGGGGCCCGGGGGGCACCTGGACGGCAGCCGGCAGCGGCGGACCCTCGGCCAGCAGGCCGGCCTTGCTGTGCCCATTCACTTCCGTTTTGATGGTGGTGGGCGTGGAGCCAGGGCCCAGGCTCGGGGTGCCCTGGCCAGGACCTAGAGCAAAGTTGGGGTCAAGCAACTGGGGAGGCAGCTCTCGCAACCTGTGGGTCAGTAAGTGCTGCTTTAAGTTACCCAGCGTGGAGCAGCCGCGCCCGCAGGCCGCACACACGAACGGCCGCTCCTTTGTGTGGCTGCGGAGGTGGATCTCCAGGGCGCTCCTGCAAGCAAAGGGCTTGGCACAAACAAGACACACAGTGCTTGCACACTTACCCCGATCGCGGCTCAGGAACAGCAGGCTAAAGGGGGCCTCCTCCTTGATGGCTGGCCGGCCCGGGTGGGTGGCCGTCAGGTCCAGCGCCCCTCCATTCTCGGGGCCGGGGGGCGGGCTGTCTGGCTTCTCCGTCTTCAGCTGGGTCTCCTGGGGCTCCTCCTGGGCGCCAAGGCCCGGGGACTTGGAGGGCAGGCTCTCACTGTTACTGTTCCCGGGTGACAGGGCCTGCAAGGAGGAGGACGACTCAGACAGGGCCGGGCTGCCCGCACTCCGGCTCTCCAGGTCGCCCACGGCCGAGGACGAGTCGTTGCTCAGATGGTCGCTCTCCCCAGACCCATTCTCCAGGGACTTGAGGGCACTCAGCTGGGGGCAGCTCATGACCGAGTCCATCATCTTCATCTGGTTCTCCAGGGCGGCGATGCTGGAGATGACGGAAGGCGGGGAGGGTGGGCAGGAGCCCGAGAAGGCCAGCAGCGGCTTGTTCGGGTCGCCAGCCACGTCCTTCAGCTCGGCGTCATCCTCCAGGGAGTTGTCGTCCATGTCGTCGTCGCAGGCGCTCAGGGTGTCGGCGGCCTTGTCGTCGTAGGGCAGCACGGCGTCCATGGCGTCCTGGAAGCCCTCGGGCAGCGGTGTGTTGGGGATCTGGCCCCCCATGTGCATGCGGATGTGCTGCTGAAGCACCACGGCATTGGTGAACTTCTTCTGGCAGATGGGGCAGGAGTGCTGCACGCGCAGGGGCGGCTTGGCGCGGTGCACGCCGAAGTGCGTCTTCAGGTTGCCCTTGGTGGTGAAGGCACGCCCGCAGATCTTGCACTTGAAGGGCCGCTCGCCCGTGTGCGTCCGGTAGTGCATCTTCAGGGCGCTCTGGCAGCTCAGCACGCGGTGGCAGATGACGCACTGGTTGGGGTCTGCCATCTTCTTGTCTATGTTCTCCACCAGCTGCTGCAGCTTGGAGGTTTCGGACGTTTGCATAGAGTCGAGCAGCCCTCCGAAGGGGAACTTGGCCTTAAACGGCTCGGCCCCGGCCGGGAGGACCGGGCTGCAGAGGCCTGGGGATGCGCCGCTGTCCGCCAGGGCAGATGCGGTGGAGACCTGCCCCGCTGTGGCCGGGAGGTCCCCTACCCTGGCGTTTGTGCAGGGCAGGCTCACAGGCTCGGTCTTGGGCAGGGAAGATCCACCGGGCACCGGCTGTGGGGATCCCGCAGCCACCGGGACGCCTGCCTCGGAGCTGGTCAGGCCTGGGGACAAAGAGGGGCACTCGCTGGACGCGGGCGAGGGCCGCTGTGGGGAGCGGCTGGCGGGGGTGAGGCTGGGGGAGTCCACGTAGCTGCCGACGCCCACACCCGGGAGGGTGGGCGGGAGCTGCAGCCCCACCGAAGTGGGCACAGTGGGCAGCGCCGGCTTGCTGTCCAGCCAGGTGGTGACTGGTTTCTCTGGCGGCAGCGACATCCCGTAGGGAATCCCGGAGCAGGTGGGCACGTTGTCCAGATACTCGGGCACCGGGTAGGGGTTCATCTGGATGTGGGGGTACTTCTCCTTGTGCCTCTGGAAGTGCACCTTCAGGTTGCCCTTGGTGGAGAAGCGGTTCCCGCAGATGTTGCACTTGAAGGGCCGCTCGCCCGTGTGCGAGCGCAGGTGGATCTGCAGGGCACTGTCGCTCCCGAACACTTTGGCGCAGAACCTGCACTTGTGCTTGAAGAAGGGGTCCTCAGTGCTGGCCTTGGGCTCGAACACCGACACGTTGGGGGGCTTGCCCTTGCGGTGCTTCATGAGGGCCGACAGGGGGTCCAGCGCGTTGGCCGTGGCCGCGATGCTAACCAGCGGGTTGGGGAAGATGACGCTGCTGGCGGAGGTCTGAGGTAGCAGTGGGCTTGGCAGGCTGGGCGCCGAGCTGAGCAGCGGCCCGGGCCCCAGGGCGGGGGGCGTGGGGGCGTTCTGTGGCCGGGAGGCGCCCCCCGAGGCGCCGGCCGCTGGGGCGGAGGCCGTGGAGGTCGCGGGGGCGCCAGAGCACGCGGGGGCGCCGAGCTCCGGCGCCGAGGGGCCTCCGCCCGCGACGTGCGGGGTGCTGGCTGTGGACGCCGGCGTGGCCAGGTGTTGGGGGCCCTCGTAGGCCGCCGGCGGGGCGGCGGGTCCCTGCGCCGTGGCCGCGGGGCCGGCGCCGGCCGAGAGTGGCAGGGTGGGGTGCGCGGCCGGCCCGGGGTGCAGCGGCGGCCGGGAGGGCGGCAGCGGGCGGCTCATGAGCGCCACCTGGCTGCGGATCTGCTCGATGAGCTGCAGCTGCTGCACCTGCTGCTGCTGCAGGGCCACGAGCTGCTCCAGGATCAGCGGGAGCGCGGCGGCCGCCACGCCACCGCCCGGGCCCGCCGCGCCCGCGGCCCGCGAGGTCTGCGAGAACTGCGCCACGGCCACCTTGGTGCTCAGGAGGGTCTCCAGGGTCACGTTGGTGCTGGGCATGCCGTAGGCCGCCCCGGGGGCTGGCTCGGGGCCTGGCGGCGGAGGCGGCTGCCCCACATGCGCCGCGCCCGGGCCCTGGAAGCCCTTGTCCGCGGGCGCGCCCACCTCCATGGGCTCGTCCTCCCGCTCCGGCGCCCTCGCCTCCGCGGCCTCCCCGCCCTCCGGGGCCGCTGCCGCCGCCGCCGCTGTCTCTTCGGCGGCCTCGCTGTCCGCGCGCTCGCTGGCCGAGCTGGCCGGGGACGCCTCGGGGAAGTCCTCGGAGGGCGGGGCGGGCTCATCCTCGCCCACGATTAGCACCAGCGGGTTCTTGGTGCAGGCCTCCTTGTGCGCCAGCAGGTCGGCCCACTTGAAGAATTCGGCGCAGCACTTTTCGCACACGTGTGTGTCCTCGCCTCCGCTCCGGCTCTCGTTGCCGCTGTCCGCGTCCTCGGCACCCTCCCCGGGGGCCGCTGGAAAAGCAAGACATTACATCAGCCTGGCCTCAAGAGACAGCCCGCCCTCCATCTCAAAATTTGGCACATAAGTAAAATCAATATTTTTTATTCTGTACAAATTACCCCACTTCAACATTTCTGACGTCCTGGCGTGTGTATTCTATGGCTCTTTCTAGCTAGCTAATCATTTTCTTAGCACAATCCATCAAATTATGAGGTTCTATCAATTGTGGATACTGCTGCTTAATGAAATTCCATAGAAGCCATTGATTTCCAATATTTTCATACAATCTGCAGCCACCCTGTCTGTTGGGTACAAAGCCAGCCTTCGATGGGCTCATTAGGACTCCCCTACCATCCGGCTTCCTCATTTCCAGCAAAATCAGAGATGCCTTTGCCAGTTCGCTTAACATTGCTAAACTAATCTGTAACCTTTCAAACTCACGTCAGCACCTGACAGGGGAGCCGACCGCAGCCTCTCTCCTGGGCTCGGACCACGGAGATTTATTATCTTTATGCTGCGCAGAGACATTACAGATTTAATGTAATTCTACAGAACTTTCAAATCAATGGGCATTTATTTCATGGAGGAAATTTCAGCTAAATACTTTCATTTGTAAATATAACAAAGAATATATAAGCACTTCTTACATCTCTGCTCAGAAAAACAATCTCCCCGACTTGCAGTTCGATCAACACATCAATCCTGTATCTTTCTAGCGGGTGCACTTGCCTCCAGACACAGTGCTTTTCTACATTTCAGGATTCACCAAACGAATAACATCAATATAGTCTGTGCCTAAAATTAATCATGTTTAATACAATTAATTGCCTCTGTCAGATGCAATATTTCTTGGCAAAATGAACCAAAATTATATGTTATTGTTACTAGCCAATCATGTCCCACAGATTGTTAACAAACTAGAAATTATATATTTAAAGTTCATTTATGTTGACATGTTTAACATGAGAACATTGTAGTCAGACACACTTTTTGTACCTATTTTCATCTAGTCACATAGAAAGACTTAGCAAATTATACGCTTGTGCCATGGTGGAAACCCTCTAATTGGTTACACATGTTTAATCACTGTTGTAGGCAGCGACTTGCCGACTCCCGTTACCCTCTTGTGCCGAATAACAACCCTGTTTAATGAATGATTCTCATTCACACCTGATCAAATAAATAGCTATGCAGGAAGGAGAAACCAACATCCAAGGACATGCCCAGCTCCTACTTTCAGGGGGGCTGGGGTGACAGGGCCCCCTCAACGGGGTGCTCAGGCTCCCTGTGCCGGCCTGGGTAACACTGCCTTGCAACTGCTTTTTGTCAACTTGCGGATGGAGTGACAGCGACAAATCACCTGAACAGAGACAAGTGACAGCCTCAAGCCGGCCCTTTGTTGTCGTGCGCAGTGGGGTGTGAGCGCCACGCATCCTCAGGTCCACATCCCCGAAAACCGTTTACTGTTGAAACATCAACAAATGGATTTGCTGCAAAGCCTCCATGTTTTCTCATTTAGGGTTTTAGGGAAAGAAGGATTTGGCACTGATCTCAATAAAGAAATCTGACTTGTAAAAAATATCCTGTGAAAACATTTAGTCCCCCTGCTAGAGAAGAAAATAAAACTATAATTCGAGGTTGGTCGGCTGCTCTCCACAAGACTGCTATTTCCAGGTAATTTATACGTGCCTTTAAAAAATTATTAGCAGTGTTCAATTAGCATTTTCTTAACTGGCTCAACCATTTGAAGGGGAAAAAGTTAGAGCTGCAGCCCATAAAGACCTGCTAGACTTTTAAACTAAATTCAGTGCTGAAGCTCAGACTGCAAGGAGCCTCCTTACTGCACAGAGGCAGGAGCGGAATCGGTGTCTGTAATGAGGTCGAGTGTAGCTGGAAGCAAAGACATGGCTGATTTATACTGCAGATAGCAGCGTTAACAAAATAAATACTTGGAGTACTTAACTTTGCTCTATGTATGCAAAATCTGATCTGAAACTCGCAAAGGTTATGGAACAGGGCAGGAAAAAAGCCTCAACTCTTCAGGTAAATAATTTCTTAATGATAAGAAAACACGGCCTATCTCACATTTTAGTCCACCTATTTTAAAAAGGCAAAGAATCTCTACAATTTGTTCATAACAGTGGGTTGTTTTTCTGCAGACCCACATATTAAAAAAAGCACTAGTGGATATTTTAAAAAGTTCATCTGCATTAAGCAATCAAGTTGGAATCAGTGTTATACTGTCTCATAAATAGTATAATTATCAGAACACAAAATATTCTAAAAGTTAATTTTAACAATTTAAAGCTATGATATAAAAGGCCAGCCATAGTCTTCATAGTTTTAATTTTAATATTTTTTAAAAAGAAAACTACAAAAAGAGAAAAATACAGAGAAATTAAATACTGCTAATTTTTTGAAAAATTATTTTTACATCTTTATTCCTCAGAGAAGAAAAAAATGTGTAACTTACATGGTATACAAAAGCATTCACATGGTCTATACGTTTAAAGTTTTACACAATTAAACACAAGTGTATATTTTGTCCGAGGAATATTTTTCATTTTCTTTTCCAAAAAATTATTATTGAAGGATAGTTGATTTACAATGTTGCATTAGCTTCAGGCGTACAGCAAAGTGATTATTTTGTATATATACATATCTATATTTTAAATCTGTATTCTTTTTCAGATTCTTTTCCATTATAGATTATTAAAGAATAATAGTTGAATATATAAAAATTGAATATAGTTCCCTGTGCTATATAAGAATATATTTTTTAATATGGAGTATGTATTGGGGACAATTCACTGAGAAAATGCTTAGAAATTGGCTGATTGCTGGATCACTTAAAGTGCAACAATTGCTAGAAGAATTTGCTTGACGTTAACTTACATCTTTATAAATGAGCATTTCCCAGATTTTCTTTGTAACAAATTATGGCATGTGAAATAAGGAAACAAGATTTTATTTTACACTGTACTTTTCTCTAAAGTTTTAAGAAACCCAAATAAATCTCTATTTACTTTAAAGATACATCTTTACATTTTCATTGGCTTTTTTCATGTGCTAAGTATGCGGGGTTCACCTGCAAAGTCAAGAAAGCTGGGAAGGTAATTTCCTCCTGCCCCCATTGCAGGTTAGCAAAATTATAACTGTGTCTCAATTGTAGAAACCATGCACAGAATAATATTTAAGCACTATCTACCGAATAATAAGCCATTTTGTTTAAAGGAAATTGATAATTACCTAAACACAATGAAGATATTCTTGCCAAAGTAAAATAAACTTCCACTGTATGCCTCTAAAATTGAAGAAGGAAAGCAAAATTGGAGAGAGGAAATCGGGTGAAAATGGCATTCTGAACATTAGGGCCTGTTAGTTCATTATGTTAATGAACCTAACAAAACAGTGGTTGGATTTTACAAGCGAAGTTTCATAATAAATTTGCCTTTTAACTAAAACATATTTAAGAAACTACAATCAGTGAACAAAAAAATTCCTCAATACAATTCATATTTCTTATTGAGGGCAAATAATTTAGAATCACCACCTATAGTTTTCTTACTGGGGTCTGCATGAAATATGGTAACACGATCACTTCAATTGTTAATTTCTACTTGTTTCACTATCAAATCCGAGTGGGATTAGCATTCCATGAAAGTTATAGAGAAGCCCAAATTTCACAAGACAGTCTTGAATGCAATGAATACAAATGAAAAGAGTCTAATACGTCACGTGTGGAATTGAAATTTTGGGTGCAGATTTTGAGAACGTTTTTAAAGAACAACAAGTACTTCAACTGAATTGGTTGGGAGAGAAGAACCAAAGCGAGCCTGTTTCACTGGGGACAGAGCTCTTTAGAAGCAGCAAGACTGCACTTGAGTCCAGAGTGAAAGCAGCGACCTTATGTCGCGTTCGGGGTGAGACGCAAAATAAGTTGTTAAAACTTGCTTCTCGTTACAGTGGCTACACGCATCGAGTTACAGCGTAGACATGCTAATCTGGAAGTACTTATCTTTAAAAAAGTGCTTTCTATAACAAGAAAACCCTCATAGGAAAGATCTGACAGCAGCTGCAATTTTATCATATAACGTATAAAGTCCTTTAATCCTGCCGTTGTGTTAAGCCACTATTGTGTTGGATTCAACTATCTTTTAATTGAACTTACATTGGAAACTGGCTTTTGCATTCTAAAAGTAGAAGTTATTACATCCATTTGTTGATATGGCTTTAAGATTTTTGTGTCACGGTAAAGCCATGTCCATGAGCCACTGTAACGACAGTACACGTTTGAGACATTTATTTCCAATGCAATAGGAAATTCTTTCTTCCCAAAAGGGACAACTGAAAAACAAGCATTGTTAACATTATCATTAATGTCAAAATAATTTATTTTTCGCATTTTGGCAGATCAATGACTTAAGAGACTTCAAACTGCAAAGAGTCAGGGGCTTAGACTGTGCAAGGGTTAGAACTAGTGGAGAAAAATGCCAACCAGTGCACCCAGGAACAGAACTTGGGCAGGAATCTTCCCTTCTTGGTCAACAGGAGTATTTGGTCGAGGTTACCTTCTGAAAGTGCCACACAGCTTTGCTGGACCGACTGAGTGTCCACGAGAAGAAGGAGCTGTTGTGAAAATAGCCCTATTTTGCTAACGTGAAGGATGCACTGGCTGTGGCTGCTGCCAGCCCGGCGATGGGGTCTGTTCTCCTGGACACAGTCAGGAGGAGGGACACGCAGGAAGCTGAGGCTATTTCAGTTGGAGAGGAAATGTGCAATTAGCTTACAGCTAGCCCCACACTTACTACTTATACATGAGATTTTCAGGGTTTCTACCGCTCACCATTCAAGCACTCCTGAGCACGTGTGCCATCTAGGGTGCCACAGGAGGGGCAAAAGGCTTCCCTCGCCTTTCAGAGAGAGGCCTCCAACTAGGGAAGGCCTCAACGGCAGTATTAAAAGTACATATTTTCCCCCTTCTCACTAATAAAAACACGGAAGATGTTTAACAAAAATGTCCCCTTTATAACTCTCTGGATGTGAAAGGACCTCCCCTTGCATCATCTCTCTCTCAGCTCCGATTCCTGGTCTGCTATACAATATACAAGGATCATGTTATACAGGGATCAGGTTTTCACTGCCTGCAAAAGCTAAGGTGGTCTTCCAAGTAGAGATGACCTGGCAGAGTGCTTACATGCCCAGTGATCTTTTTAAGCTACAAGTAAAAAGCATCATGGTAATATTGATGAGAATATTTGCCACATGATGCTTTCCTAAAAAAATTCTAAGTGGAGTTCTCAGTAAGGCGTTTTTATTCTCTGCATCCTGGAGGTAGTACCTTGTAAATAAGTAACCACTTACACAGAGCAGTAAACAGGTGTTTGATAATTTTGTTGATCAAGCTCAAACTTTCACCTTGATTCTGCTACACTTTTTAATTCCTTTTAACAAGACGAGAAGCAAAACTTGTTCCTTATGGGAAAAGGGATGTTAATCTCATCACTTTAATTAGTAACTGGGAAACAGACACGTGGGTCTTGAGGAAAGGAAACTGTACTTTTCTCCTGTGCCTTTTCCATCCCTTAAAAATCTAAGAAGCATTTTTCAAGTTTTCCCAAATTGTTAGGAGACACTATTTTCTTGCAAATTAATTCTTTTTAACTCCTTATGATAGCTTTGAATCCCATAAAGAAAGATGAATTATCACATACTGAGCCCAAGCTGTGAAACAGGAGGAGACAAATAGAGACCCCTACTGTGTTTAACAATGTAGAAGAAATTCCAGACGCGATAGAAAAATTTTGTCCTTTCCCTAGACCTCCAAGCGTGTGCGCTCGGAGCCGGACAGCGGAGGGCGCTCGCGCCTCGCCCAAGCCGCGCTGACCCGCAGGCCGGCTTCCGCCGACTCAGTGGCCCACGCCTCAAATGTGTTAAGGACGGACCACCTGTGGCACAGGCACCAAACGCCTTCTGTTTAAAAGGTTTGCGGGTTCTCCTCTGCGGGGTGAAGCACCGGGGAGGGAGAACACTGTTTCCTTTATGGACGCACGCAGCTGGAAAGCAGCCACAACGTTCACTTGTCTTAACTATCTGCCCGACGCTGTATCAAATAATAAGATGTTTGTTGCACTTCAAGGTTGCACAATCGTTCTTTCATTCAGATATTATGCTGTAATCACCCTTCCGATGAATGCACGGATATCACTATCTGTGCCTCACGAGCAACGCACAAACCTGAGATTCGGCGGCCAGTGCAGGCCATTTCGATCAAAACTCGGGGAGGGGAAAAGCACGGTGTGTGCTGGGTCACTTTTTTGGTCCAGATAAACTCACACATGAAACTAAATGAGCTACTCCACCATGCATCTGTGCAGCCAATTGCCTAGGTCCTCCCCCACCTCCTCACTTTCCATATCCACCGGCACAAAGATAAAGAAATAAGCCAAGCCTCTCGGATGCACAAACACCTGGCCTGAAGGGCCCCGCAGCTGCGGCACTGTGCGGTGTCCAGGAAGAAGGCGGCCATCCGTCGACTGTGACTGTCGACTCCTGCACTCGGCCTCAGGTTATTAAATCATTTCCAGGATTTGCCATCACCTCAGCACACTGTTCCATTTCTACAGGGGAAGTTTACACATGAGCAAAAAAAAAAAAAAAAAAAAAAATCCTCCTGGAAAAGCTCTGCCCGGGGGCTGAAGCCAGCGTCTGCCTGCGCTGAGCCTACAGTCAACGATCAAACCGCGGTCTGGAGAGGGCACTCAGCAAAGAGGACCAGGAATGCCGAAGAATTAAGACCAAGAGCCACGGCACCTGCAGGGTTAATTAAACAGTTCAAGATGTAACAGCCGCACAAAAGAAAACGGGTCTCTCTCCCTCTTGGAGAACTATAAACACTTGGGCTGAACTAGCCGGGCATCTGATAAGCCCAGCAGCACAGGGCAAACCTGTAGGTCCCCAGTCTACTCCCAGAGCCAGTGTTAACACTTAACAGAACACTGGTGAGTCCTGTTGCCAAGGTCAACAGCACAGATGCACTAATTGTATTATGAGCTTGACATCTAGTGGCCACCCCTGGCAGGGCAAAGCAGGCAAAGGTTAAACCAGCAGGTCTGCTGCAGCAGTGCTCTGAGCCACCCACCTCTGGTAGAGCACTAGGAAGCTGCAGTCCCCTGTAAGCCCACCTTCTCACAGATCCCAGGCCACCAGGCAGGACCCTGTGCGGCCCCAAGGCTTCCTGGAACGCGGAGGGGGAGGGGTCCCGGATGGTCAGCAGGACTAATCCGGGATGCCTGGAAGAGACAGGCCCACGGAGGGGCGCCTGGATGCCACCCCAGAGCCTCAGGTCTCCCTGGACCCGCTCTCTTGCCTTTAATTAACAAACAGGCCAACCCTGATCTCTCACATAAACAGAGCCCGTTACATTATTTTATTATTTCAATTAATATTTCACACTTGCTGCAATATGACTTGCCTTACTCATCAGCTTGGAAATTAACTGCTTTCGAGATCACAGAAGTGTTCAAATTAGAGAGAAAAACCTAAGGATAGGGCTTAAGTTTATGTCAAGTAATAGTGAAAAACTGAATATAATCTTAGGACGGGGCTCTTTTTTAAAATATAAAAGTTTATGTAGAGTAATAGTGAAACATGCAGTGTCTACATAGCTTTTACTTACGCCTGGTCTTATCCGGAGTGTGGGCAGCATCGCACATGCTGTGAGGGCAAACCTGGCCCACCAGCGGCAGAAGCAGCTCTCGTTTTCACGAGGCTGCTCTTAGCCTGGCAGCTGGTCAAGAAACCATGAAGGAAATGAAAACTAACAAAACAACAAAACCTCTTCCTCTTGTAGGTATTATTTAACAATTCTCTTTCTTGAAACTGTTTCCAGCCTTAAAGGATGGGGCATGACCTCATTGGCAGTTAAGCAGGTTTTTATTTCATGCAAATAAAATACTTACATTTAAGGATGTTAAATTCTAACTGGGGTTCAGTACACAGAACGGAAACCTTGGTGGCACCTTTGCTGAATTCTCCCCAAAAGAAAACGTTCTCAGAGCTATCTTGGGGTGAATGGCAAAGCCTCTTAGAGACTGTAGTTGAAAATGAAATCTGACCCACTTTTGCCATCATCTTGTATACAAAAAATAATCAGCTTGCTAAGTAATTCCTGCTGTTGGTCCATACCTTCTTCCTTTTCTGGATCTAAACAGACCTAAAAATATTGGATTATGCATAGATTGTGGAAGTTTAAATGTGCCTTAAAAAAAATCCCTAACTCTTACATAATCAGCTCTTTCTCTGTACGGTGTGTATTAATTGGCAGACTTTTTATTGGTCGCCAAATTATGCATTTTTAAATAGATTAGGATTTTAACTGCCATTTTAAAAATAAATGTTTGCAAATTCTTCTTTTCCTTTCCCCGCCTGCTTAACTTACTCCTTACCTTTCATGTTTCAGAGAAAACAGTCTGCCTACGGATGTTAGAAAGTGGCTTCCGTATTGTTTCCTTTTGCAATGCTGAATTGTAAGTGTGTGAGTGAGTGCCCTGAGCGCTGAAGGCAAATCATGCACAGACAGATAAAAGAGAAAAGATCTCAGCACCCAGGGCTGGGGGCCTTCTTCCCCTTAATTTAAACACAGTCGATGAATACCACTGGTAAAGTCTTAAATCACAGGATCACCACATTTTAAAGGATTTTTAAGATAGCCATGTAACTGTGAGTTGGCAGAAAATAAAAAACAAACAAGATACAGGATGGCAAACTGCTTTAAATTATAATATTCTTTTGTTCTTCCTTATATACATATTTTCCTTCTAACGACAATAAAATATATCCCTCATTTGTATTTTATCCAATGAAGGATAGCAATAATACACCTTTTAAAGCTCTTAGTAGGAGTGTAAGTGCTGTTCCGTCATTAGAAGTTTTAATTAATTTTTCTTAGAACAAAAACATTCAGCTGGCTCAGAGGACTTCAATATTGGTGGCATACATTTAATTAATTGAATCCTAAAACTGCATCCCATTTATTTCTAAATTTTCAGAAACAGGAAGGGAACACTTTGCAATTTTAAAAGATAGTACCTATTGGGAATGTAAGTCGAGTCCCAGCCATCCTGAAAACACGTCTTTAACAACAGAATAACTTTAGAACTCTATGTAAATCTTTATTGCTTTTTCCCATTCTACATACGTCATCATAGTTCACTTTTGCAATAAGGTCTGGAAAGCACTAAGGCATTTTTGGATAGCTGTCTTTTCACTGCTTGCCTAAAAACTAAAGCCTGAAAAATAAGTCACATTTCTCTTTTAAAAGAAATAAAGCCTTTTACTGTAAATTAATGTGACTGTGCACCTCTGCCCCGCCCATACCATACTAAAAATTTTGCACAGAATATTTGTTTCATGTCATTATCAAGAACTTTCAATTTTATTGCAGGCATTCACTGGTTTAATTAACATGTAACACCCAAAGTGATACAAAGGAATTATTTACTTCCTTTCTAAAACAATGTAAACTTAGTTCACTTATAACTTGATGCATAGTTTGTTTTATTTCCACTGCTTTTAACAAAATATAATTCTGAGAATATCTGAATTCATGGGGGAGTGATTTAATTTTCACAACCATTTATCTTTAAAAAAAATATTTTACTTAATTCTCCTAATGGCGATCAGTACAACAGAGTAATACATACATGAACATTCCTTAAGTGAACAGAGAACAGAGTATCTTTTATGCTCCATGAACAATCAGCTTCAGAATAATTAAATCAGAAAGAACTATTTTTTAAACAGTTTGCCGGAACAATCGGGGGAACACACTCCTTGACTGAGACTCAGCCCCAGACAGGCTATTTTTGGCCTGTTGCAAAGTATGATCAGGAACTGTGGCAATATCTTGATTACAACTCTGAATGATTGTGAAAAACATAGCCTAGACAAAAACTTTAATCCCATGGTGGGTTAAAAAAAAAAAATCCTGAATATGTTTCACCCTGAAATAAATTCAGTAACAACAAGAGGAATTCAAAAGAGAAGTTGTGAATAATTTACTCCATCTTAGGTTTTCAAATAAGGGCTCTGGACCCCTCCACATGCTACACTAGGAGGTTCACCATGCTCGCATTTCTGAAGTGAAATTAAAAATGAATAGCAGTGCCTCGGCTTGTTAATTGTTAAATGCAAGGGGTTTTACTCTATTAATTAAAATATGCTTTAATAAAAAGAGACATTGCACATTTTGATAACGACCCTACAAAGCTGAGAAGTATTTACATTGTTGCATTTTGGGGCGGCTGTGAAAGCCGATTTTAAGCTATTCAGGAGCCACAATAATAAAGCTTTAAAATTCCTCACTGGGATGCAATGTAGTTCTTTTGAAGGAAAGACTGTCTTTCTCATTCGGCAGAAATAAATCCATTCATTTGATCATGTAGTCATTGAGGGCAATAGAAAACAAACCAAGTGTGAGAAATTCTATGTGATGAAGTAAACAAAACAAAAAAAAATCCATTTCCATGACAAAAAGATTCTTTGTCCTTAATCTACCCACCATATGCAAGCGTTTCTTTTTAGCATATCTCCCGTTCTAATCTTGGGTGACCAGGCGACACAGATAAGAACCTCTTACCTCCGCTGCGACAAAAAAGACCCTCACGAGTTCACGAATTTTATTTAATTCCTGAATTCCCAGCCGCGTAAGAAGCCTTTGCTCCCTTCTCCATTCCGATGTGGACGAATACCTGCTTTGGCAAACTTTACGGCACCGCTCGCTAAACTCCTCAACTCCTTTTATTTTCTGCAGCCTAGCTCCCAAAGCAAAGATGCGTATCTGCTCTAAACCACTTATAATAGGTTAATCCAAAAAGTTGGCCGGCCTGTTTCGTAAGGATCACACTACTCGGTGCCCGGACTCCGGGCAAGTGCAGGGTCGCCCCGCGTCCCGCGATCGCCCCGCGGCCGCCCCTCCCGCACCCTGGGGACCCGAGGGCGGCGCGAGGCCCGAGGCTTCACTTTCCCGGGCTGGGGCGCGCCAGGCCAGCCCGCTCTTCGCCCGGAGCTAACTTTCGCGGCTCCTACCTTCCCTCCTGGATGGGCAGGAAGTCCCTACCCCCAAGCCGACTGCAAAAGTGGCCGCGGTGCCTCCAAGAGCAGGAAAAGGCCCAGAAAACCGAGGCGACAGAAGCGTGCCGGGTCCTACCGCGTGCACGACCACCCCCCGCGCCGCGGGGCAGCTCACCCGGGGTTAATTCCCAAGGCGGCCATTAGGAAAGGCCAGGCCACACCGACTTCCTACTCGCCTCGGAATGGGATCGCTGGTTTGCCGGCGCGCCCGGACCTCTCGGGCTCCGCGGCCCTCGGGGCACAACCAGCGGCCGCTGGCCTGCAGGGGAGGGGGAGGCCGCGGTCAGGGCGGCGGATCCGCTCCGAGAGCGCACCGCCTGGGGCGCCGGGCGCCGAACAAAGCTGCCCCGGCCCGCATCCGGCGGTGGGAGATCCCGGGACGCGTCCTCGCCGCCGCGCTTTCCCGAGTGGGCGCCGCGATCGCAGAGGCCAGCCCCAGTGTCCAGGCGTGGGGAGCCCGGGGGGCGGCGCGGAGGCGGCAGCTCGGCCCCTCCCGCCCGCGCCCGGCTAGGCGCGCCGGCCTCCGCGGGGCAGCGCGGGCTCCCCGCGGTCCCCGAGCCCTGGCGCCTCCGCGCGCAGCTCAACTCGCGGCGGCCGAGCCAAGTTTACTTCGCCCGAAACTCCCGCGCCGCGCGCCCCGGCGGAGGACCGGATCCCCAGGCTGGCCTTGCCCGGGCCGAGCGCCACACGGCAGGCACCGGCTCGCGGGAGCCCGGGCACTTTCCGGGTCCGTGGGGCCCACGCTCCCTCCAGACGCCCGGCCGCCCCGCGATCCGCGGCCCCTCACCGTGCTCGGGAGCCCCGTCCGGCGGCGGCAGCTCCTCGTCCGACTTGAGATGCTGGGGCTTGGCCTGCTTGCGCCGAGACATGCTGCTAGCGGCGCGCGGGCCCCTCGCAGGGCAGCGGCATCAGCGGGGCGGCCGGCGGGGACGGCGCGGGGCGGCCGGGCGGGCGCGGGGCGCGGGGCGCGGGCGGCGGCGGCGGCGGCTGCGCGGGCCGCGCATGGGGCTGAGCAATTAGGCTGGTGAATAATGCATGGCCATTAGCAGAGGGCCGCGCCGATTGGCCGGCCTCCAGCGGACTCGGGCGGCCTATGCAAATGAGGCCGCGCTCGCAATTAGCGGCCGCGCGGCGAGGAGGGGCCGCCGCCTGCGGGACCCGGGCGCGCGGCCGGCGCCGCCTCACATCGCGGGCTCCGCGCGCTCCGGCGCCCGGTGGCGGCCCGGCGGGCCGGGAGCGGCTCCGGCCGCGGCGGCCGCCCGGCCCCGAGCGCAGGCAGCAAACTTTGGCGGCGTCCGCGCGGCGCCTCTCCGCCGGCGCGCCGGGCTCGCCCCTTTATAGAGTGCCTGCGCCGCCGCCCGCGCCCCGCGCCGCGCCCCCCCGCCGCCGCCCGGCGCCCCTCCCGGAGCGGGCGGCCGCGGGCAGGGCTCCGGCCGGCGCCTTTGTCTCTCCCGGCCGCTCGGGCGCCGAGCCGCCTGCTCTCCGGGCGCGGAGGGCCGGCCGGCCGCCTGCCTCCGCTGGTCCTCGGCGTTTCTCCGCACGCCGGCCCCGCTCGGGCTCAGGTGGTGTCCCCGGCTCCGGACCTTCTCTCCGGGCTCGTGTCCGCTCTTCGGGCTCCCCCGGCGGCCGGCCCGGCCCGGAGGCTCGCGGCCGGAGCGGAGTGCGCACGCCGGGGTGGCGGGACTTCGGCAAGACCAACTTTCCGGTTCGGAAGCGGCGCGGGCCGCGCGGCTCCTCCCCTCCCCTCCCCTCGACCCCCCTCCCCTCCGCTCGACCCCCCTCCCCTCCGCTCGACCCCCCTCCCCTCCGCTCCCACCCCCGTCTCCCCGCCTCCGCCCCCCACCCCCGGCCCCTCGACTCCTGAGCGCCCGCCCCGCCCGCCGCCGCCGCCGGGGCCGCCCCGGCGCTTCGCCCGCCCGCCGGGCCTCCGGGCCGCCTGTGGCTCCTTAAATCCGGGGACAGGGAGGGGAGCGCGGGGCTTCGCGTCCCACCCCCAGTTCCCTAGCCTGATGGGAGCAGTGCCGGGCGCCTGTGGCGTGGGCAGGGAGCGCAGGATGCCCGGAGGCCGCGCGACTGAAAGTTCCAAGTCCACAAAAGTCCCACGCGCGGCCCACCGCGTTCTGGACTTTTGGGGGTGATGTAGGGGGAGCAGGTGAGGGGTCGCGCACGTCCGAACCGGCCCCGCATCACCGGGCGGCGGGCGCCGCGCGCTGCCGGCACACGCACCCACCCTCCGCGGGTTATCGGGCGCGCGCCTCCGCCCCCGCGCGCGCACCCCACCCGTAGCGGCGCACGCGCGCCCTCGCCCACTCTCGCGCGTGTCCTCCGTCGCGAGCGGCCGCCGGGATGTGCTCCAGGCCCGTCGCTGCCGAGCTCGCGCCTGTGCCCGGAGCCCCAGCATGTCTTCTTTCATTTCCTAAATTTATTATTTTTGTCTTCGCAAGTGGCCCTGTCTGGTACGAAGCTTTGGCACAGATGGCCTCCCGGCGCTTCCCCCAGGGTCGTGTGCTGGAAGGGAACTGCTAGCTCGCAGACAGCCCCGGGCGTCCGCAGGGCTGCGATCTCCCCGCGTGGCTGGGAGCGGGGCTCTGACTAGTGGGGACCCCGGCCCTGCGCCACTCGCCCGGCTCTCCGCGAGTTGCTTTTCCGTTCTAGAACCTTCCCTCTTCTCAGCCGGTGTTCTCCCGCGCGCCTCTAATTGTGTAAGTTTCACGAAGCAACAGCTTTGGGCTCCAGGTAAAGCGCAGAAAAATCATGCAGAGGAAGGAAGCGCACAGGTTGGAATCGTCTCCAAAGAGATCTCGCCACCGCTTTTGCCACCCCCTCCCAACCAGATTCCTGAAGATTGGTTTTGTTTTGCTACTCGGTGGCAGGAGTATTCACTTAGGTAATTTTGTTTTTGAAAATAAAAAGTGGAAAATGAAACATGTTCGAAATCTAGGGTTAACATCCTCCCCCACCCCCCACGGTAACGCTTTTATAGCTAAGCTGGGAGATGCAGGGAAGGTCTGTTTCGCCGGTGCGCCGTCAACTTTGGCAAATGCTGCTGCATTTTAGGGACGCTCTCGCATCCGGCGCAGAGGCACTCGGCAGTGAAAAGTTTCTAGCCAGGGCTTTGGGGCTAGCTGGCCAGGAACTTTCCTGGGAAAAGAGTGGCTAAGAGGAGGGGCGAGGCAGGGGCGGGCAGTGGTAGCGAGTGGAAGTTTCTTGCAGAATTTACAGGACAGCAGGAGTTTGGGGAAGTTGCAGCGCCGCAGCCGAAAGGTAGACGTCTGCTTCCCAGCAGAGAAAGACCCCAAAGCGGCCGTCAGTGGGTCGGAGTCCTGGTTAAAGGTGCACTGCCTGTTGTGACCTGGTTAATTCTCTTTTTTTCCCTTCTTTTTACAAAACTTGACACTTTGGGGGAAAAGAAGAAAATGGAAGTTCTCGCGGCGTCCGAACCCTCTCAGAGGAAGCCCGCGCCCGGCTCCCCCGCAGCCTTCGGGCCCCGTGGCGGCGACTCCTCCACTTCGGGCCACTTCGCGCGCACCGGCCCCCGCCTTTTTGTTCCTAAAGCCATTCGCCCGCCTCCCCCAGCCCCCACCCCTGTCCCCCACTCTCTGCGACCCACTGGCACGATTTCCTTAGGTCTTTCCCGGACTTCCAAACGCCACTGTCTAATTCCGTCGACTCGCTTTGCATTTTCTACGGTGTGCGGTCGCGGGGTGGATCGTAAGTCCCTCCAGCGAAGGCGAATGTCAGGCCCCGGCCCTTTAGCTGTAAGAAGCGAGCCGTCATATCGCAGACGTGTCCGCCAGCCGCGAGGCGCTGTGTGAGTGGGGAGACACGGCAGGCTGGGCTTGGCTGCGGCGGACGCCAGGGCTGCCACAAAGCGAGCGGCCGCGAAGCCGCACGCCGAGCCCGCGGTCCGACCTGCCGGGGCTCGGGGTGCGGTCCCCGCCCAGGGCGCGCGCGGGGTGGGGCCGGCGGGGCGTAGGTGCGGCTCCACCTCGTCCCCCGCGCTCTCTGCGCTCGGATTTCGTTGAGAAGATCGAGCAAAGACTTGGACAGAAAGAGCCAGGGATTCAGCGGAAGGGGAACCTACAGAAATTCCCCGCCAAGGCTAGGTGGTGTGGATCTGGAAACCTTTTAAAAGATTGACTGGGGTATTCAAGATCAATAAAATTTAAAAAAAAAAAACAATAAAATACAAAGTAGAGGCCGAAAACAAAAGGCGAGTTACCTCCTGAGCCTCCTGTTCTCCTTCGCCTCCCTCCACTGAGGTCTGAAACTTTAAGTGTTTTTATTTAGTGCAGGAAGTTTTAATGAAAGCATACCTGTCTTAAGTTCGAGTCCCAACAATAGCTACAGTGCGAGTCGACAACGTGTCAAGAATGGTGTTTTCACAGATGAGGTACCAGAATGTGTCCTCAAGTCTCGCCCAAGCGAAAGGACCCCCGGAGCTGTGCATCAGAGGTGTGGATACCGACGTGTGCAGGCAACACACAGGTCTTCACCGTCACATGACCGCTGTCTATTACAGTATTGTAATACCTAAACACTATTGCAAAAACAAAAGTTGGTTTTCTTCCCTATAATTAAATCTAATTTGTTAATTGTCTTTACTCTTGCAATGTTGTTTTCATCTTTGGAGGCGACACGTTATTATTTTGTCTGCTTAATAATATTATTTGCAAATTAATACTGTATATTTTACATTAGTGGAACATATAATTAAGTGTTTGATTAATTTGTATCATTTATTCAGATACTACAGAAAGCGTATCTGGGATACTGACTTGACAAGGGAAGGTCAAAGGCTTGGTTCTGTCTCAATGTCCCGGTTTATTGAGTCTACCTGGCTCTTCAAAAATGAAAGACAGCTTTGCATAAGGTGCATTGGGCACTTTATTTACAATGTGCTTATTTTCCCAGCTACTTTGTATAAAAAGTATTCAAAGATTAGAGCTTTATTATTATTTTTTTTGTTTCTTTTCATTTTTTCCCCTCCCAAATCAAAGTTGGATTCTTCTCTCTCCCCTGTCTCTGGTTCCTCCCCCACCCCAACTTTTGTTTTTAGGTCCTTACGGTTAAAACCAGCATGATTTTGTGTCTTTAATGTTGTGACAAGTGACCGCTAATTGGTTCTCACTTGAGCAAAGATATTACCATACTAATATTATTATTGGTAAGAAGAGGTAATTGATAACACCACCTGCCACTCTGGGGCAATCAGGATGATAAATGTTTCCATCAACAGGAAATCTGTGCTGGGTGTTCCACAGCCCAACGCAAACAGCATGTCAAGTGCCAATTATAAAGATGTTTCTTTTCTATTACATTTGGGCGGTGGGGGGGGGGGGCGGGGTGCTAGGAAACGTGCAGCCAAAAACTATACTTATGGTTTTTTGAAAACGCATTTTCTGAGCTTCTCGCTCACCCATTTGAAATCACTTTCCCCATAAAAATAAAATGCTCTCCTTAAATAAACTAACATATAGCTAACTCCCCTGCCCACACTGCACACAACTCCTGCTGTTACCCTCTTTGCTTTCAACACTATTGAGATAAATATGTCTAAATATATTTATAGATAGGAGCCACGTGTGTAGTTATAGAAATCCGTCTAGCTCTTTGTGCTTCACAGTCATCTTGCATGTTCATTACAGGTCAGCTTACAGCTTCACATGTAGGCATCCCAGGCAAACATTCCATGGCTTTTTATGTCACACACAGAGAACAGCACAGAGTCATTCGTCTTCACACTTAGCTACACAAGCCATGTGAAAGCACTTCTTTCTTGACCACTGAGCCGCATATCTGGGCTGCGGTGGACGGGCTGGGGCACTTCAACGCGGATGATTCCTTAAACAGTGGCCAGCTAAAACCTTGACTCCCTTGCCTATGCAGGGAGGCTCAAACGATTATTATTAGCTTGCATTTTTAGATGCAGGCCTCAAAAGGCGAAATCAGCTATTGATAATTGCAAGAAGTATACAGCAGCTACTGTATCGATCGGCTTGTCCCTATTCCCCTGGTATGGGAGAGATAAGAAGACTCAGTCTTTAGTGCAATATAATTTCTTTTGACCTATCTGCTTGCTACAGACTTATGATGAATAGCCGGACTGGTTAAAGTCCTTTATCACGAAAGTTACCCCTTGATATAATATTGATTCTTTATAACTAGCTCCAAACACAAAAATCAAACTGTCCACTTGACCATCATCATCATCAATATCATCACAAAGCCTCCGGAATAAAGATCAGCAGCAGCCTGAAAGCGCTTCCATAATCTTCCCAGCTAATCTTTATTTGCTGATGATGAAAAGAGGGGGGAGGGGCGGGCCAGAGGGAGAGCGAGCGGAATGTCATTTGGACGAACACTATATTTATATGTGTACATACATGAGGCCGAGCGAGACCCGGCCTCTCCTCCGGAGGGTGCGTGGGCAGAGCGACCTTCCTCTGCAGGGCTCGCCCGCCCGCAACACCACCCCCCACCCCCCACCCCCCAGGACTCGGGAAGCCGGGAGGCCCAGGGGACTGGGGGTCTAGGGAGAGACAAAAAGGGCTCCACCCGAGCTGCCTGACGGGAGACACAGTGGGGAGACCCCGGCCTCCTGCTCCCTCCAGATCAATGTCGCGCGTCCTCGGCGCTCGGGCGGGCTGCACTCCCGGGAGCGCGGGCGGCCCGGGGCGCACGCGGTGCGGGTTCGCCGGCCTGGAAGGGCCGCGCCGCCCCGGGCGCACATCAAAGGCCGCGCGGGCAATCCTTGCGCATTTCCCCCAATTACTGGCATTTCCTGCACCCCCCAGCGCCTGTCCGCCCCGCCCCCCGCGCCAGCTCGGCTGCCCGGCGCGGGGACGAGCGTGCCCGGCGGAGCGAGTGCGCGCGTGTCCGCTCGCCGGGGTCCCCGGACCTGGGGGCGCCCCCGCGCGCCTAGGCCTCCTCGAGGCCGCGTTTCGGGCGCCTCCTGGGAGGAGAGGGGCTTTGGGTGCGGCGGGGGACACAGGGAGGACGCAGGAATAACCTCCTCGGACCCCTTGGCCGCACCTACAGGCACCGAGTCCCCGGGGAGGCCTTCTTCCGGGCCTCTGGTGCAGTGGGCGCCGAGGGAGCCCTGCCTTTGAGCCCGCCCCAGTCCCTTCCCACTCGCGTCTCTGCAGCCCTCCGAGGTCGCGGATCCAGTGGGAAGCGGGGGTGTGAAAAACAAGCGAGGCCTCAGCGCGGGACCACGTCCTCCTCGGCTTTCTAATCCTCTGGGCGGCGGGGCGGGGTCCGGAGGGTCTTCTGTTGTCCAGACGCCACTCAGTTTGGAGAACGCGGCCGGCTGTCCCCTTCTCTCGCTGGACCCACCCCGTGGGACTTACGGGGCTCAGTGCAGTCGCCGGGCATCCCGGGGCGGAGTGGGGGGTTAGGGGCAGGCTCCACCCACCCCGCCCCCACCCGGGGCCCGGGGCACCCTGCGGATCGGAGGGAGGGGCGCGGGCTGGGGAGCGGCCGGCTCTGCACGACGTGTTCGCAGAAGTTGTAGAAAGGCAGGAGCAACTTCGATGCGGCGACCAGTAGGTCCTGGCTCCTCGTGGTCACAGGCGTCACTTGCTTCAGCTCCAGGCGCTGCAAAGCTCAGAGCTGACACTCTGTTCCGCTGGCCTTGCGGATGGCCCCCGCGGTGCCCTGCCCGCCCGCGGTCCCGGGTGGACGTCTGCACTGTGACCGGATGCACTGGGCCTTGCCCGGAACGGGTGCTTTCAAGCTGTCCCGGAAGGTCAGGAATCAAGGAGGAGCAACAAAAATCGTACAGATTAGAGTCGGTGCATCCTCCTGAAAACCCATCAACAAAAGAAAGCCAACCCCGTAGCAGGACTGACAGCCTCCTGCTCAAGCCGGGCAATCAGGCTGATGAGCTAAATAAATGAGCAGGTCTGTCCAGACACGCGGGCCCCTCCATGCTAAGGGCTGTGCTTGGCCTGCGTGGCTGAGAGCCAAGGAGCAGGCTGTTGCTCTGGGCCTTCCTGGTCGGTGTTGGGCAAGGCCCAAGCTTCTGTTCTTACACGTGCGAGGGTGGGGTTGGGGGGAGCCAGGACATCTCTGCTTCTCTCTTCTGAATTGCTGGCCGCTGCTGAGAAATTTCACTTAATAATGTATTCTGCATTTTGAGCCTTGTATGTCTGATTCATCCGGACTTTTCTGTTTGAAATCAGACATGAGGGAGTGATGCAGAGGCATTTCCTGCCCTTCTGTGGCGAAGACACTGGCCCCCCAAAGACACTGATGTTCTTGAAATCAGAAAGTTAAGAAAAAAAGAATCCTTTATAAAAATTTTAATCGGTGAGTGGACCGTGGATTTCCCTGAAGTCTGGAGATGTTTGCACTCTGTGTGTGTGCTCTGCTTTACGAAGACCTGGTGAATCAGAATTCATCAGGTAGGAAGCTGAAGGGGCTGTGACTCGATCTGCAAAGGATTCTTCCCTTTCCTGGGAGTGTAACTGCAGGTGTCTCTGGAGTGGCCACTGCTGCTGTTCAGGGCAGAGCAGTTGGCTTGCACAGCCATGCCGCAGGGTCCAAGGACCAGGCTCAGCCACATGCCTGCCGGAGACCAAGCAGGTCTTCCGGAGCACGGACGCTCTCCCTGGAGCCGTCCAGGGAGGTCTGCAGCCTGCGGCCTGTGCACCACGGCCATCCCACCAGGCCCACCCCCGTCTGTGCAGCAGGTGGGCTGTTTCGGACAGATGGCCTCGAGTCTCCTCTGAGCAGTTGAGGTGAAGGTGTCACCAGAGGCTGGAAGAGGGGGTCCAGGCTCGTGAGGAAAGCCAACAGCAGTGAAGACGTTGGTGGCAGTTGTGCCGAAGAGGGGACGTTTGCTTACAGGAGGGAGCCGCTGCCACCGGAAGTGGAGAGGGAGAGAAGCCCCTGAGACCGAGGCCCCACCAGAGGAAGGTGGGGTGTGAGGAGGCCCGAGACCAGCGCGGGTGAGGAGGAGCGAGTGGGAGGAGGCTACGCAGGACCAACGGAGCCGAGGCCTTGCTCCTCGTCAGCAGCCTGTGCTCTAGGGCATGATGGCGGCACCCACGTTTCCTGCAGAGTACGCACCCTGCTAGTTCACTTGTTGGTTGATTTCTTTATTTTGAACTTTTGAAAGGCAAGAGATTAGTCCTTCACACAAGGTAAGATTCTGGACAAGGCAGATAAATGAACTGTTAATTGATTTATACCCCAGCACACCTCAATCCCAGCCCTTCCTTCCGAAAGTAACACTATTTCAAGAAATCAGACCATGGCCTTGTGTGTAGTGTTCAAGTCTAAACACAAGACAACTGTGTTTATGACTGTGGCACACATCCGATGCTCACTTGAAAGTAAAAACCAGAATTTATTTATAAAGGCATTTTCCACTTTAATGACTTAATTTTTCTTTCATTTTGCTTATGCTGACTCCTCTTTGCTTCTCTTATTTTTAATCAATCAAATTTTGGCCCAAAACGAATGTCAGCATTGTAAATCACATAATAGATAGCCATGTTGTTTGGATGCTTTTTGCCTTTTTTGTGTTTAAGAACTGAGCTGACGGAAAAAAGTGGCTTATTGGATAATTGCTCTAAAAATAATTAGAACATGTACGGCTTGCATTTTTTTTTTGATGCTGAAGCTAAAACCCCAATACTTTGGGGTCGACTTTGGAAACCCCAATACTTTGGAGTCGACTTTGGAAAAGGCCCAGATGCTGGGAAAGATTGAAGGCAGGAGGAGAAGGGGACGATAGAGGTTGAGATGGTTGGATGGCTTCACCAGCTCAATGGACATGAGTTTGATCAAACTCTGGGAGATGGTGAAGGGCAGGGAAGGCTGGTGTGCTGCAGCCCATGGGGTCGCAAAGTGTGGGACACGACTGAGCAACTGAACAACAACAACAGCAACAACAACAACAACAGCAACAACAACTGCTTGCTAGGGCAGCTGTCACTCTGCGTTGTCACCCGCTCACTGTGTGAGCTGTTTGTGTGTGAGATAGCCCAGTAGCCTAAAGACACATTGGAAGCTAGCTTCTTGCAGAGGATGGTCATTGTAATCCATGTGGGGATTGGTTGGATTGTTTTCCCTGTAGTCACGTGGTCCTTGAATTTTACAATGACTTTATAAACACAAACATTAACTGCTCATATTCCATGTTAAGTACGCATTTTAGTCATATCAATTCAGAGAGAGAATTTAGCTGCTACTATTTTGTCACAATGTACAGGATTCAAAGAGAATTAAAATGATATCATATTGTGATTTCTGAGAAATTCTGCCAGCCCGTACATGTGTTTGTGCTGAGAACCGACCAGTGCGTTTTTAAAATCTCTGCCATTGCTTCTGCCCTCGGGTCACTGACAGCCTTTTGCGGCTTTTTCTCTCATCTCCAGTCTCCACACGTTACTTTCGGGAAGTCGGTGTTCATCAGCTGTCTTCGTGTATCATTTCAACAAGAGTGATGAATGGTCTTCAAGATGCCTGGTTGGACGGCCTCTGGTGGAGCTGGGCTTCGGGTGAGATGACATCCTGAGGGGTCTTCTCACTGAACGGGGAACATGGTCCAGGCGGCGGCCTCTGTGTCTCTCCTGTCTGTGGGTGGCAGAGCTAGGGCCTGGCTGGGAAGCGTCTGTCGGAGAAGGCAATGGCACCCCACTCCAGTATGCTTGCCTGGAAAATCCCATGGGTGGAGGAGCCTGATAGGCTGCAGTCCATGGGGTCGCAGAGTCGGACACGACTGAGCGACTTCACTTTCACTTTTCACTTTCATGCATTGGAGAAGGAAATGGCAGCCCACTCCAGTGTTCTTGCCTGGAGAATCCCAGGGACGGGGGAGCCTGGTGGGCTGCCATCTATGGGGTTGCACAGAGTTGGACACGACTGAAGCGACTTAGCAGCAGCAGCAGGGAAGTGTGTGTGGTGTGTCTCACACCATGGACCCCGTCTGCAGCCTCAGGAGCTCAGGCTGGAGTTCTTCCTCTGCCCACTAGCTGACTTTCTCTGGGGGAGAAGGCTTCACAAAACCCTGAAAGAGGGGGACTGTGTGTGCGTGGAGGACTTTGCTTTCTGTTGGGTACATGCTGAGAAGTTTGGTGCCCTGAGTAATGTTTAACACAATGAGGTGTCTCAGGGAATGCCACAGGGCGCCATCCTTCCACCTTACAAGTGGCCGAGGTCCCTCGTTCCCCCTGGGAGGGGAGCACAGACTCCCTGCTGCTGGGGAGACACTGGATGAAGGAACAGAGGGTCCCCCATGGTGAAAAATGGCAGGTACATGGTTTCTACCACAAATTATTGCTTGATATGTGGATAGCTGGACGAAACTGTTTTATCCCATGCCTTTCTTTAGAGAACAAAAGCACATTTGTTCTTGGCTGTTGTGAGGTTATTGGAAGAGTAAATGTGTTACTTTCCATATTATCCGAACAGGATTAACAGATGCGTAGCCATTTGACACAAGATGTTACTTGATGAGAAGAATTACGGTCAACCTTTAAATGGGTTTCCTGGCCCCAGATTTGCTGAGTGAACACTTGAGAAGTGGCCACACAGCCACACGGGGCTCTTTTTGACTGGGACGCATGTGGGCTCTATGCCTCTGGCTCCCTGTATCCTGGCTGGAGACCCTGTTGGGGGGCCACTGGCCTCCTTGGTTTCAGGCCCTCCCTGGAGTTACTGGACGCCACACCTTCCTCTGTGGGTCTCCGCCATCTGCTCTCGGGTGGAAGGAAGGGGCGTTGTCCCTGTGACCGTGGCTTCCGAGGGCTAGACTGCCCCCTCCACGCCACGGGTGCCCCCCGGGCCTCGCTGACGCAGGGCTCAGCACACACCTGTGTTTAGCCCTGCCGCTCTGTGGTGTGGACACCAGGTGAGAACTGGGGCACCTCCCAAAACACAGGCGCTGCAGGGGTCAGTCGTCCGACGTCACTGTCTCTGCAGTGAGGATGAACCTCAGCCACAGAAGTGTGTGGCCCGGAGGCTGCTGCCTGTGCCTGCAGGGGCCGGGCCGCTCCCGTTTCACGCTGACCATCTGAGCGGCTGGCCCTTCATGCTCTTGAGCAGAGCGAGCGGCCTCTGACCTGCGGTGCCAGGCCAGGACTCGGGTGTACGGGGAGGGGTCTAAATATGGCAGCTGAGCTGCAGCCCAAGATGTGGGCTGTGCCTCACATGCCCTCTGTGTCTCGGCTTCGGGCCCGCTCGTGGCCACATTCCCTGTCGGCGAGGTGTCCTCACTGTCCAGAGAGCCGGTGCAGGATTTCTTCTGTTGTCATTCTGTGATGAATGAAATAATTACAGGATGCAATCAGAGCACGTTGTATGATGATCAACAGTAGGATCAATCAGCATGATGACGATCTCAGGTCAGTGCAGAGTCAGCCCCCTGAACACACCAGAAACTTCCGCTTGGCTTTTAATTAAACAGTTCTCCCGCAAGGTCTGTCATTGCTGGCTGGGGCAAGTGGGCGGTGCTGGGACTGGCAGGGCCTGGTGGTCCTCAGCACTGCCCCTGCCTGTGGCCTGAAGTGAGGCTCGGGGCGCCTCCACCGTGTGGAAGAGACACCTCCTGGTTCTGCTTGTAATTACGGTGATGAATGACATCATAATGGTGCAAACAGGGCAGCTCTTGCTAGGTGTCTATGATGAAGTTTCTTCTGTGCTTCAAGAGTCTCCATCCTTCGTACGGTCTAACCCCAGAGAATCTATGGAGACAAACAGCTAGTGGTCTGCTGTCTGCACAGTTGGTACTCATTTTAGGAGGAAATCGCCCCAAAACATATTTTCATTTCAAACTTTTCCTTTTCTCTATAAGCTTAAAAAGACTGTGTATGTCCTGTTATCTCCCTGGGAATACTTTTGGGGTGCAAAGTGAGTGACTGGTTATGACTGTTCATTGGTTCTGCAGTTTGGACATCATGTTTTCGGTCCTATCTTACCTTAGAACGGTAAAGAGTTTTTTAAAGTAGTAAACCCACAATATGCATGTTAGCAATTACTACCTGGTTACAAGCACTCGGACGTGCCTTCCTCATTAACTGAATTGCTCTGTGTTTTGAGTCCAGGATTCCATAGCTGTGTGTCCTGCCATCTGGGACAAGGTGAAGAAGTGCGGCGAGTTCTGTGGTGGAAGTTAGGGGTGATGAGCTTACGACAGGGACGCAGCCCCCACAGGGTGCCCAGTGATGACTTAGATCAGTGGGGAAGCCTGGCATGGCTCACCCCTGCCACACTCCACTGCTGCGAGCCCCGCCTCGAACGTGTGACGATTTACTGGAAACCACAGTGTAATACAGAGAGAAAGAGCGTCCGGTGGGGCTCCCATGGCCGGGCAAGAAGACACGGGAAAAGGCAGAGAGATGAGGCCGCTGCTGGGACAGGTAGCGAGAGCGCTGAGACCGCCCCCCGCCACCCCGTCCTCTCGGCAGGAGCCTGTTTGGGGTTTATGGGGCAGTGTGCCTCATGTTAGCAGTTTTTAAAGGTTTCTGTGTTGGTCATTGTGTTCGTTAGTCCCAAGGAAGCCCTCTTCTTCCAGGAGAAAGTGATCTTGGTGGCCAGGCCCCTGCTGATGGTCTTCCTTCCCCAGGTGGTTTTTCTCTAGAGGCGCGAGTCCCCCCGGGGGAACCAGAGCTGGGAGCTGGTGCCAGCGGTGTCCTGGCGGCTCCCTTCTGCCGGCTGGCCTGTTGGTGCCGTCTCCCATACCCGCTCGTGAGGGGCCTGGGCGGCGGTGCCAGGAAGGGGCTGAGGCTGGCAGGTGGAGGTTTGTGTGGGCGCCCGTCGGGCAGCATCGCAGCCGTCTCGCCAGAGCAGAGTTTCCTTCTTTTGGGTCTAGACTCGGCTGGCCCTTCGGCGGGAGCACTTGCAGCATCAGGTTCTGAGGAAGGTCAAGGGGCATCTCTGTGACTCCTGACTGTTAGAGATCCGGAGAACACTGCGTTCGGAGGCATGGACCTAGGCAGTGACAGTCTGCAGGGGCAGGGCCTGCTCTGTTAGGGGACCTCTTGTATGTATGCGCAGAAGCAGGTGCCACGGAGCCTGGGAGCACGTCCTCTGGCAGACACATGCCACAAACACGGAGACGGTGCACCCACCCAGCTGGAAGGCGCTGAGTCAGGGCTGTCTCGTGTCCACCCACAGCAGCTCTATGGTGTTGTATGGAGGACGTTTACCCTTAGTCGTCACCTCTACGGGACATGTGGGTATCACGTGACTCAGATAGAATGGAAAGTCCATGTGCTAGCTTGCTCAGTCATGTCTGACTTTTTGGGACCCCGTGGACTGTAGCCTACTGAGCCCTCTTTCCATGGAATTTTCCAGGCAAGAATACTGGAGTGGGTAGTGTTTCCTTCTCCAGGGGATCTTCCTGACCCTGGGATCAAACCCACGTCTCCTGTATCTTTTGCATTGCAGTTGGGACCTTTATCACTAGTGCCACACGACAAAGATAAGATGGAAAGTCCATAACCATCTGAAAAATGTATGATCTTTACTTTTATTTCAGCTGGTACCTGAATTCTGCACTTTTCTGAACATAATTAACAGGAGAGCTAGGGAGATTTCTTAGGACAAAGGCTTGGTGGTGTGGGCCTGCAGCCCCCCGGTATGCTGTGGTGTGGAGTGATGTGCTATAGATATTGACATAAACGGAGGGGACTGGCCAGATCAATCAAATGCTCCACCTCAGAGAAGCGCAGGGAAGGGGTGAACACCACATGATGGGCCTGTTCTAGTTAGTTCCATGTCCCACTGACCTTGGGCTCCCCTGAAGCCAAGAAAGCCGTGCCTCAGAACTGGGGACGTGGGCATAACTTGGTGAGGGGCAAGAAAGAAGTGCTGAGACATGAGATGCTGTCTGCACTCCAGGATCTTTGTGTCTGAGTTTAAAAACTTGCCCAGTTTCCGCAGAAAGAGTAGTTGTGAAGTTTTGCCTTATTTGGCAGCTTATTTTAAATAATACACTCTTGGGAAACTTGGCAGAGCGTGACACTAATCTACATGAGATCCTCATCACTGCTTCTGTTGTAGCTGGGACGCCATAGAAGGGGGTCTTGTCCACTAGGCATGGCGGGAAGGTGTCTTTCTCCTCTGAGGCTCTTCCACCTGGACCAATGGTTGGCTGCTTCTTCTTCTTCTTCTTTTTTTTTTTTTTTGCAGTTGTTATTTCCATTTTATTTTTATTTATTTATTTTACTTTACAATGCTGTATTGGTTTTGCCATACATTGACATGAATCTGCCACGGGTGTACATGAGTTCCCAATCCTGAACTCCCTTCCCACCTCTCTCCCCATATCACCTCTCTGGGTCATCCCCGTGCACCAGCCCCAAGCATCCTGTATCCTGTATCGAACCTAGACTGGCGATTCGTTTCTTACACGATAGTATACATGTTTCAATGCCATTCTCCCAAATCATCCCACCCTCTCCCTCTCCCACAGAGTCCAAAAGTCTGTTCTATACGTCTGTGTCTCTTTTGCTGTCTCGCATACAGGGTTATCATTACCATCTTTCTAAATTCCATATATATGTGTTAGTATACTGTATTGGTGTTTTTCTTTCTGGCTGACTTCACTCTGTATAATCGGCTCCAGTTTCATCCATCCACCTCATTAGAACTGGGCATACACACCGAGGAAACCAGAATTGAAAGAGACACGTGTACCCCGATGTTCATCGCAGCACTGTTTATAATAGCCAGGACATGGAAGCAACCTAGATGTCCATCAGCAGACTGATGGTTGGCTTCTACTCCACCAGCCTTTCTCTAGGTTCTGACTCACTTCATTTGGACTCTCAGACCAAATTCAGAACTGGCCATTTATGGAGCAGCTTTTAAGGTCCACTGATAATGAAGACCGTCCCGTTGTTGTTCATTTGTTAAGTCGTGTCTGATTCTTTGTGACCCCATGGACTGCAGCATACCAGGCTCCTTTGTCCTCCACTATCTCCTGGAGTTTGCTCAAACTCACGTCCATTGAGTCGGTGATGCCATCCAACCATCTCATCCTCTGTCACCCCTTCTCTTCCTGCCCTCAATCTTTCCCATCATCAGGGTCTTTTTCAATGAGTTGCCTCTTCAAATTACGTGGCCAAAGTATTGGAGCTTCAGCTTCAGCATTCGTGCTTCCAGTGAATATTCAGGGTTGACTGAATGACTTTAGGAGTGACTGACTTGATCTCCTTGCTACCCAACGGACTCTCGAGTCTTCTCCAGCACCGCAGTTCCAAAGTACCCCTCCTTTTGTGCTCGGTCTTTACGGCCCAAATCTCCCAACTGTACACAATTACTGGGAAAACCACAGCTTCGACTAGATAGACCTTTGTTGACAAAACATGTCTTTGCTTTTTAATAGACTGTCTGGGTTTGTCATAGCTTTTCTTCCAAGGAGAAACGTCTTTTAATTTCATGGCTGCAGTATTGGTCAGCACTGATTTGGGAGCCCAAGAAAATAAGAATCCCGTGGACAGTATGAAAAGGTCATCCTGGGCACCATGTAACAAAGCCTGCTTGTGTTGTAGATGAGCATGGCACTTTGGAGAGATTAAGTGGTCAAGGCCCGTGTAGTCACTGACGCTCTGGCTTAGACGATGATGGCTGTGCTGGGGGCGATGGAGGTGGTGATGGGGGTGATGGCGATGGTGATGGGGAAGGTGATGATGATGGTGATGGTGATGGGGTCTGAGGGTGATGGTGATGGTGATGATGGCTGTGGTGGGGGCGATGGTGGTGGGGAAGGTGATGACTGTGGTGGGGGTGATGAAGGTGGTGATGGAGGCGATGGTGATGCTGATGGTGACTGTGCTGGGGGCGATGGTGATGGGGCCTGGGGGCGATGGTGATGGTGATGGGGAAGGTGATGATGATGGCTGTGCTGGGGGCGATGAAGGTGGTGATGGGGCCTGGGGGCGATGGTGATGCTGATGGTGACGGTGGTGGGGAAGGTGATGATGATAACTGTGCTGGGGGCGATGGTGGTGGGATCTGGGGGCGATGGCGATGCTGATGGTGACTGTGCTGGGGGCGATGGTGGTGGGGACGGTGATGACTGTGCTGGGGGTGATGAAGGTGGTGATGGGGGCGATGGTGATGAGGCCTGAGGGTGATGGTGATGCTGATGCTGATGCTGATGGTGACGGTGGTGGGGAAGGTGATGACGATAACTGTGCTGGGGGCGATGGTGGTGGGGACGGTGGTGGCTGTGCTGGGGGTGATGGTGGTGGTGATGGCGATGCTGATGATAACTGTGCTGGGGGCGACGGTGGTGGGGACGGTGATGATGATGGCTGTGCTGGGGGCGATGAAGGTGGTGATGGGGGCGATGGTGATGAGGCCTGAGGGTGATGGTGATGCTGATGCTGATGCTGATGGGGACGGTGGTGGGGAAGGTGATGACGATAACTGTGCTGGGGGCGACGGTGGTGGGGCCTGGGGGCGATGGTGGTGGGGACGGTGGTGCTGATGGTGACTGTGCTGGGGGCGATGGTGGTGGGGACGGTGGTGACTGTGCTGGGGGCGATGAAGGTGGTGATGGGGGCGATGGTGCTAGTCCTCGACACTCTGCTGCGCAGCCCCCTTTCCAGCAGTGGGTGGTGGTCCTTGTGGGAAGGAGGAAGGCCTCTTTCTGGCAGTGGGAGCGCTTCACCAGCCTCGGATGTAAGTCTTTCCCGGATCAGCTTCTGCAGCTGCCGCTGCATCCACACACCCGGTGGCTTCACAGAAGTCTTCTTGCTCATGATCTGGAGGCCAGAAGCTCACCGTGCAGGTGTCAGCAGGTCCAGGCTCTGCTGAAGGCTCGCAGAGTACCTGCTTCAGGCCCCTTCCTGCCTCTGAGGGGCCGATAGTCTGGCTTGTGGACGCGTTGCTCCGTGCTCACCTCTGTCTTCATGCAGCCTTTTCCTCTTCTTGTGAGGAGCCCAGAGTGGGTTAGGGGCCCACCCTCATGACCTCATCTGTTCGATGTACAGGAGCCAGATGTGATGGGTGGAGCTGGGCTGCTTTTAGAAGCTCAGTTCTCACGAGGGGAGAGTGGGAGCCAGGTACTGAAGACAGGCGTCAGCACAGGCGGCTGAGTGTGATCAGACCTGAGGGCATCGGTGCGTCTGTGGCGTCTATCACAAGGGGGACTCCTGCCAGGCTGGGGGTCACCTCCACATTCCGGGCGCCGTGCTTTCGGTGGGACCACCTTTGGCCGCCATGAGCTCTGGGGGTGGTGCAGCAGGGAGCAGGGCAGAGCCTGTGCCCAGGACCCTCAGCAGCCCTCCTCCCAAACCAGGTGGGAAATTAAGGGCCAAACCAGGGCGGATTTTCCAAAGCGCGGCTTCAGGGACTTTGATAGCAGGCTCCTCCCAAATATGAGGACCAAGGCAAACACGCTGTGTTCTCTCTGTGAGGATGGGCTATTGTGTTTCTCTGGGAAGATGCTATGCTTGGCCGGGGCCACATGAGGGTCAGAGGCTATTTGGGTTGTTGTTCAGCAAATGCAAAACCCAGTTAAGAGAAGGGTGAAGGTCCCCTCCTCACGCCTTCCACGCTGCGTGCCTCTCTCGTCGTCCAGTGTGCATGCGTCTTGCAAGAATGATGGGGGAACATTTGTTATTATTTTTTGTTCTATAACTCAATCTCAGGCACCAAGGTTTAGAAATAGCATCTTTATAGGGAGGACTGAGTTTAGTGTTTTTCCTATAAAATAATTTCCACAAATTTAGCTCCAGGCTCTTTACCCTGCCTGATATAGGAGACTGGATTCAGAGTTCATTTTTTTTTTGAATGTCCATAAAATGCACGCACCTCACAAGCAGCGGGAGCTCCCGGCGGCGAGGTCCCAGCTCTGTGTCTGGGTCTCCGCGCCTCCTGGGCCTCCGCTGGCCTGGCCGACCCTCGCCCCTGCCCTTCCTGCTGTGGTTCAGACGCCCTTTCGTGACAGACGTGCCAGCCCCATGGCCGTGAGGGGCCACACGGGCGTGTCCCGTGGCAGGTGTGTGTTCCTCGGGTCACCTTCAGGGCGGCCCACGCTCGACTGTGAGGCTCAGGGTGACCCATCTGTCTCCGACCTGGGCTCAGGACGTTCCTAAGACCCGGTCTTGCTGAGCGAGTCTTGAGCGCACTCGTGTCCCCCAAATAAGCCTAATTGTGAGCGAGGTTCCCCATCTCCCCCTCCTCAGGAAACCCCTCTGAGAACAGGCCGTTAGCAAGAGAAAGGCACAAACTGTGTGTGGTGTTAGTGCGTTTATGCTTCTCCCCAGCGTGAGCTCTTCCCGATGTTGCCTTTGAGTCTATGTTTTAAATTTTTGTGAAATTAGGGGAAAAGCCCTCATATTTAAAGTTGATTTCAATTTAATGACCATGAGATGGTCTGATTTCTTTTCCTTAGAAACGGTTTCTTTTTTCTTCCTAAATCTCGCTATGGCTCCTCACCCACCCTCTGTTGTTACGATCCCGTTGTGAACCACAGACAAGCCCGATGTTTGGATTTGGGGGACTTGGGGCAGCAAGTTAGGTGCTCAGCTGAGAGTCAAGGGAGGTTTCGTGGCTGAAATTCTACGTAGTTTAAAGATCTTTGACTGTAAGAGAAAAGCCACAAATGTGAAGTTAAAGTTAATACACTTATTTTCTTCTGTTTTTTCCCTGGGGTCAGAAAGAAGTGATAAGTGGGAAGAACAATGAGTGACTTTGGTTTATTGAATCAATGAATGATTCAATTAATACTGAGGAAATTTTAGTCCCTTCAGATGAACACACAAAATAAAAGAGAAGAAAATAAAATGCAAGGAATATTTCGATGCAGTAATTCAGATGACAGTGATTATGTTTCTGTGAAAGTTTGATCTGGAATCTGATGTGCAGAAATTTCCACGTGACTGAGTCTGTCTCCCCCACCTTTGTGTCTGGGGAACGGTAAACAACTGGACTCTAAGCCCTTGCTGTTTGCGTATAAATCGCGTTTACAAAGGCGGGCTCAGCCCTTCACTAGGCTGCTTCGGGTAGCCATGCATTTCTGTTCCTCCTCATGGCCGCATTCTGCTGCAGTAGCTGTAGTTTCTGCACTAAGAGAAAAGATTAATTGGCTCATGGCAACACATCGGGCCGGCCTGGACATTGTTCTGGGGCTTTGCTTTAATTCTGGCTGTTAAAGGCAAAAAAAAAAAAAAAAAAAAAAAATCCTCTGCGACAGTGTTATTAATGTGATAAAAAGGAATACTTGTTAATAACTAGATAATTTTGAGAACGTGGGTTCATCCATCTGTTAATCTTTGTTGTGATTAAGGAGGAAATCCTATTACCCATTATTCCTAATGACAAGACCAAGGAGGCTTAAAGCCCCAGCCGGTGCAGCCCCGGAGAAGAGCTGTGAAGGGTATCAGCGATCTTGGTGGCAATTGAGGAATTGGCCCGACCTCCACACAACAAAAGTGATACAAAAGAATTACACCCTCACTAAAGTCTATTTCCTCGTATAATCACACAAAATGATTTTTCTTAAATATGATAATAAATCACAGCAAAAAATCAATGTGGCAGAGCCCAACTGCTATGGCCTGATAACACATCAATCAATATTTAGTATTTAGATTTTAATTAATACATAGCCGTGCAGAGACTTTTTAAGGGAGAAATATTATCTCAGATAAAAAATCCAGCACTGTTAGCATGCAAAAGTTGTTGCTCATATCTGTCATTGATCAATCTGCTGGGGTTGTGATTAAAACCCCTTGGAAATATCAGACAAGAGGGCAAAACAGATTGAACCAGAGAGAATGTTGTCGGCACCTCTGCTGGGAGACGCAGCTCAGGAGGCCGTGGAGCCGGGGCCGAGCCGCCTAAGCGGCAGGCTTGGGGAGACGGAATCCAGGGTCCTGGGAACCTACAGACCCCAGAGTCCTGGGTTAACCTGCAGGGTTCCTGCCAGTGCTCCCTCTGAACTTACAAACTTCAGTTTGGGATGAAATTTTTCTCTTGGTGATCAAGTGTTTTCAGAATAATTTTGACGTTTACTGAACTTTTCTCATTAATTACAGTCGCACTTTTAAATTCCTCTCTTTCTCGTGGGGTGTGGACGACAGGGGCTGCTAAAACTCCGAGTCCTTGCAGGGGAGCAGGTGGGGGGCGTGGGTTACTAGACTAGACTAATAGACTCCAGACTGTTTACAAACTGCCCCCTGGGTCCCCACCCACGACCACCTCTGCCCTCACCTGACCTCCTACTCCCTGCAGCTGTCCTTTGAACCACACCCTCAAGGAAATGACTCTTCTCCTGTGTCATCAGAGGCCATGCGTATTACAGTCCCGAGACTGGAACCTGACGGGATCCTGGTTGCGTGGGGGCGTCTCTGGGGAACTGAGGGCTCAGGGAAGCAGTGACTTTGTCCTGCTCGAGTTCCAATGAGGAATCTGTCTGCCTGGGGGGCCATGGGCGGGGGCACAGCGTCCCTGAGGAAGCAGCTTGGGAAGTCAGGCTTTGAACTCACAGAAAAACGCTGGGTCATTGAGGAATTAGGCGACTGATTCTCACTTATCAGAACCATGATGGTATCAAAGGCTAGAACATTCCTGCATTTTGACAGCACAGTTCCACCTCCAGGACTTTACCCTAAAAAGTATTCAGATAAGCCTAGATGTCTCCATATCAGGGTCTTCCTGCAGTGAAGCAGCAACAGACCCCCCATCCCCACCCCGGCAACAACTAACAGACACTTAGAGGCAAGAAGGAGCTTGTAAGTCGGTGTGTGAAAGGCATCCGGGAGGCGATGTGTTTAGGGGAATCATTAGTGACTTTGCGAAAGGTGATCCCAGTTCACCCAAATACCTTTTGGTGGATGTGCCTTAACGTTTGGCGGTAGACAGAAGGGGAACAGCTGTCTGCTGCCTCTGAGCCCATCCCCCTTTCACAGGAAGCCCCCAAACGAGTTCTCTCATTCATGTCAAATGGTCCCCATCTGATGCCCCCTCCCCCGCCGTAGTGTCTTCAGGGTCTGCTCTCCTTCAGTCCTACACACCATCAGACAATTTTTTTGTAAAGTCCTGTCCTGACACGTGTCGCATGAACTGAGTGGCGTCGACAGGTCGGAGTTGGATACTAAATTTAAGAAGAACGTCCTGTGTCCTGTTTTTATGCGGTCAGAGCGGCTGGTCCTTGCCTCCAGGTGCCCTGGACATCGCTACACCAGGGAGTGGTTGGAAGTAAAGGCCGTTAGATACCAGAATGTCATGTATAGGATGGAAGGAGCTTTTATTTGCATTAGAAGTGACCTCTTGTTTTCCTGCAATGATCAGATTAAAACAATACTCAATTCTTAAAATGTACATTGATACAGGTGAAGCGATGGAAAGATGTTTATCTAAGATTTATAAAGACAGCCATCTGAGCTCAAGGTTCCCAATATCTGTGTCTTGAGGGGTTTGTGGAGTCATCGTCAGGTTAACTAGTTAACGCTGGTGGAGGCTCATCAGTACCACCCCAGACCCGGCTCCAGCTTTGCCGAGGAGCAGATGGGAGGCAGACAGCCTCCATCCAGAAGACCTTCCTTTCCCAGGAGAGAAGAATCCAGGACCTGATTGCTGACACTCAGCCTGGAGTCTCCATTACATGCACTGAATGAAATATCTGATGGACTGAACTGTTTAAATCCCGGTCCCTCTCTGTGGCCGAGCTCATGCCTACAGTCGCCGGGGGAGGGAAGGTCTCTGACCACCAAGCAGGTGATTTCTGTTCCCTTTAACCTTGCAGGCTGGATGGTGGGAGGTCTCCTGCCCCAAGCTGGCGATCTGGGGCTCGGGTGGCCCAGCCCCCGCTAGGCCTGTGATGCCAAGTCCTCCCTGTCCCCCTACCCCCGGCTGGGGCTGTGTCCCTTGGGGAGAGGAGGCTAGTAGTCCCGCTAGAGAGTCTGGGGGCAAACTGAGGGTGCTCCGTGTGGATTTGGGAAGTGTGCTTTCTCACATTCCTAGTAGATCAGGACACAGCCAGAACCTTCACACCAGCAGAGGCAGTGCTTTCCCACATTTGCTTCTTTTCCTCGACTGCTTCTAAGCAGACGCCGTGGGATGCAGTCCTGGAGGTCTGCTCGGCAGAGGAACCTTCGTAGGTGTCATGACACAGCTGGACCCACTAACGTCATGGTGACGTTGGCATGCTCCAGGCAGGCGCACTTTATTATTCTTATTATTTAGGCGCACTTTGTATCCCTGTGAAAGTATGAAGCCTCCCGGAAATTAGATGTTAGACACAAAGATTAGCGCTGTCACAGGAGTTAACTATTGATCAAGTCCTATAATTGGCTGTAAGAAACTTCCTGAGGAAAGCCTTGGATCTGGTTCCAAAGCTGGGGAGGCTGTGAGCGGGGGTCATGGAGGGCTGGGGAGACCATGAGCGGGGGTTTGTGGCCGGGTGTGGAGGCCATGACCTCCCAAGTGTGGACGCGTTGGCCCATTGTGCAAGACTCTGTTAAGAGACGCAGCTCAGCCTTGGCATGAACGCAGAGCAGGCTCCAGCTGACACAGGGTCCAGATCTAGAAGCTGCGCTCGACGGCCCTGACGTGTCTGTGGGGAGGTAACTTACCCTTACGTAGACAAGCTCGCCATGTGCACGTGAGCCAAATGGGCAGGTCAGGGGAGGCGCGCTTGTGGAGCGGGGCGTGCATGAAGGTGGGGATGAAAAGTGGTGAAGAAATTAGGGGAGCTGGACCCCAGACTTCACATGTCCAAGGAGAGGTTTTTCCTTTTTAAAAAAGAGGCGAGAAAGGCAATTACAGCGAGGAGAGACATTTAATAAGACAGATTTGTGCCAATCACGCTCTACAGACGGGTGCCAACGCGAGAGCGGGTGTCTCGTCTGACCTGCCGTCTCCACACCTGAGGGGCCGTTCCTGTTGAGGGCTGTGTGCTGCCTGGAGGGGACTCTGGGGACTCAACTCTCGGCCGAAGCTGAGGGTTTGAGATGTGAGGTGGGAACCTTCCAAGGATGGGCAACTCTTTGAGTTGCAGATGAGGCTTCAGGACTCAGCCTTGAATGCAATAGTGATGGAGTGACTGGGGCCTCCCTGCAATGATGGAGGCATTGAGTTGCAACTCAGGACAGAAACCGGGATGGAGAGAAGTCGGGACCCTGAAGGCTTGGGGGGAGGTGATGGTGAAGGGCAGGAGCTTGTGGTAAAATAGGTCAGCATGTAGCAGTGCCTGGAAATCAGAGTAAATGCTCTCTCCCAGCCCAGGTTGTGCAAAGCTTTGTGAAGATTCAGCCAAACCAGCAACAGAGAGACATTTCCAAAATAATCAGGAAGGCTTGAGAACTGACTGGTTGTTTGGTCACATGAGGAGACTGTCATTAACTACTTACAGTGTGATGATGATGACAAGGCTCCATTGGACTGGAAGGGTGCTGACAGGTGAATGGACAGGGTTGGGGCGCCCGGTGGAACAGCAGTTGGGTGGGGTGGGGCGGGGCTGGGAGAACCAGCGATGCAAGCGACCTGGACGCGGGCTCTGCCTCTGTGCGCGTCCAAACATGCCCATCACGTTTGCTTTGTGAAGGGCGGCTGTCAGCGTGGTGACGGGACCAAGGGCAAAGCCGGGCTGTGTGGCGTGGTCACGAGCTTGGACGTGTCCGAGCTCCGTGGGAAGAGGCAGACTGAGTGCCTGCCCGCCTCTAGCGGCTGCTCAGGGGGCGAGCACACGTTCCCCGGGGGACATGGATTGGTTCCGATCTTTCAAGAAGGGTGTCTGCTTCTCACGGCGCCCCGACTCCCGCCAGGCGTTGTACACGTGTTCACCTTGCTCTTCCGGCAACGCGGAGCGTGGGGTCCTTACCCAGACTTTACACGGGGAAGGCTGGGGCTGAGCAGGGTCGGTGCCCGCCGGGCAGTGGGTTCGAGCCCGGTGTGCGCGAGGCCCTGGGACGGAGGGTCATGCCCGCCACGCGGTCAGCCCGCACCTCCCTGCTGTCCACGTGGCGCCAACCCTAATAGACGGAGCGTCCGGCCAGCGCAGGCGCCTGTGGAGACCCTGGGGCTCAGCCCTGGTCTCCCGGGCTCAGCGCGCACCCCTTGTGGGGCGGGCCAGCTCCTCCGCAGGCGCGACTTCCCAGTTAGTGGGCACCCGCCTCCCGCGCTGCCCCGGGATGTCTTCGCGGCTGCCTGGCCAGCTGGCTGCTCTCTGATTCTGCTCATTTCCCCGATGGTCGATGGAAGCTATTAGTTTGTTTCCAACTTCTGACGAGCGTCAGTGACTTAAGAAGGGTTGCGGCTCTGACGGCAGAGCCGGCTGATACAACAGTGCTGGCCCACAGCCCTCCGCCCTCCTGGAGGCAACCTGAGGCTTGGGTCCCGTTACTGCGAACTGTGCTCCAGAGTGAAGTCTAATCTTTACTCCTGTGTCGGTAGATTGTATGTGAAGGGTGCTAACAGATTTTTTTCATCATTTGATCTACTAGGAATATGCATAGTGTTTATCCATCTGGAGGGACAGTTGTCTTTTGGTGAGATGAAAAGCACACGCTATTCAGTTTTAATGGGCATACATGTGTATGTGCACCTGTGTGCATGTGTGTATAGATGCATGTATGTGTGTGTATGTGTATGCGTGTAGTAAATACGTATGTGTCCATGCATGCTTGTGTATGCTCATGCGTGTGCAAGTATGTGTATAAGTGCGTGGGTGTGTGTATAGAGGCATGTGTGTGTATGTGTATATGTGTTTGTGTGTGTGTATATATATGTATGTGTGTCCATGCATGCTTGTGTACACTTGTGCGTGTGCAAGTATGTGCATGAGTGCATGGGTGTGTGTCTGTGTGCACACTGACCTTGTGTGAGCACCTGTGATATGGAGGTGTTTTGTGTGCATTATTCTTTGTTCCTGGGACTCTGAGGTCTGCAAGACTGTGCCTGTGATGTTACTGTTGCTACCATGTTTGCTGTTATTTTGCAGGAGGACACTGGGCTCCCGTAGGTCATGTTCCTCGTATGCAGTCACACGAGGGCACAGCTGGGCCTCCAGCCTGCACTTCGGTCTGCATCTGGACAGCACCGGCCGGCACCCTGCCTCCCGCACTCAGGAGCCTAAACACGAAGCACCCTGTTGGTGTGTTCCCTGTGGCGCCCACAGCCCATGCCCCATGGGCAGCACGCATGTCTTAGTGGAAAGTGGGCGCCTGCTCCCGCATCACCTTCCTCCGGGCGTGCATCCTCACTCCCCAATGCTGAGGCTTCCGACCCGGGCAGGTGTGTGTTCATTCTCCAGATAATCAGAGGCCCTGATAAAATAAAGCTTCCCATGATGGACACCCGGCCGACAGGGCTGTTAGTTTACAGAGGGTGTGGGCAGAGTTGACTGGAAAATTTTGATCACTTTAATTTACTATATCCAGTGTGCCTGCTGTACTCGGCCGGCACTTTTATCAAGCCCTGGGCGGTGGTATTGATTTTTTTATTTTCTATGTAGGATAAGAAGACAGAGAGTTAGGAGCGAGAGTGAATGAAGAACTTTCTCCGATTGCTGCTTTCTCCAGCTTATTGCATCCTGTCGTCTGTGGTTTCGGATGATGTGCGGCGTGTCAGGGCTGCTGGGAGCAACAAGCGGGGCGAATTCCAGTGGAAGAGCCAGAAAGATTGAAAACGGAGGAGGAGGGATGGGAGAAGGTCGGAAAGTGCCCGTGAGCCCTGGAGAAAAGCAGAGGTGGAGGGAGAAGCGTCCTCAGTGTGCAACCCGTCAGCACGCTTCTTTAAAGCTGCTGGGACCGAATGGACAGGTGCAGCCAGCAGCCGGCTGTAACACCCTTGAAACGGGCATCGAAGAAGTCTTTGTGTTATTATTTTCTTTCTGAAATGAAAAAAAGACCCCCCCAAACAACAAGAATAACACACACAGCCCCTCACGCAACAACCAAGGGCATTCAGCCCATCTCTAGTCTTGCAGGCGAGCCCTGGCGGGTGTGTGGGTGGCAAGCACCTTCCCTCGGCCGCCCCCCCATCCCCTGGGCAGACCCTGGCAGGCAGTTCCAGGGCACGAGGGACTGAACCCCCTGCAGTAGGTGCAGGGCCCCTCCCTGTCATGTAGAAGCCCCTTGCCACAGCCGGGCTTCTTGACAAGGCTAACGCGATTTGACAAAATCCAGAGGCTGAAGGAGGGTATTGTACTGGCCTGATGGCTCCCGTGTGGTGGTGGACGTGGAGCAAGAGGGATGAGAGACAGGCCCCTGGGACTCCAGCCATGGGTCTGGGTTCCCGTGTGTTTTGTGGCTCTGGGTCTCTCGTTTGCCCATAGGCTATGTACCCTCACCCAGCTGCTTGGCAGTTGGGACCAGGGGTCATGAGCAGCACAGGTGCCCACCTGGTGTTCCCAGGAGTGAAGGATGTGGGTTCCTGATGACCGTGAGATGTGAAATGTAAGGCGCGATAGGAGGAACCCGAGGAAACAACCTCAGTTATGGAGGAGCAGGCAGAACCCGGGCTCCAGGCAGAGACGTGGAAAGCTGGGCACAGAGTTTGGGGCAGGGTCATGGCCAGGCTTGGGTGTGCCCCAAGAACTCACCACCCAGCCCGTGAGATGCTGCCAAGACCCCACTCAGGGTGATGGCAGAGGTCAGCAGGGCACTGGGTCTTTGGAAGCCTTTTTAGGAAAGAAAACAGTAATGCGGGAAGGACTTGACTCTGCCTGGGTCTGGCTGCCCTACAAGGAGTGACGAGGGCTCAGAACTGAAGGCGGAGGCCAGGGGCAACAAGGGAGCTGCGGACACAGGTCCGCGGGGGTGCGCTTCAGCAACCTGCACACGTGCGGCTGGCTCTCACCATCAACATCCTCAGTTTACCGCTGAGAATCTCAAATCCCAGTCGCAAAGCTGAGTCGTGTGTCTGATGTTAGGTCTTCCTTCTGGAAACCCCGATCCTGTCCTCAGTGGACGCTGTTCCAGAAGACACTGCTCGTGTCTGCAGGCCACCTGTGCTTGCTTTAATTCTAGGATATGAAATGCACAGGAGGTCGGGAGGGGGCAGGGTTCGGATGGCGTGCTCGATCGCTCAGTCGTGTCTGACTCTTTGTGACCCCGTGGGCTAATTTAAACGTTAGGACTTAAAGTCTTCAGGGTCAACCTTTGACTATCAAAGATAGTTGTTTGTTTTTTTCAAAAGTATAATTAAGTCCTTTTTAATTTTTAAATATATTTTTTTAGTTGGAGGAAAATTGCTTTACACGTATATATGAAATCTAGAAAAGTAGTATTGATGAATGTATCTGCAGGGTAGGAATGGAGATGCAAATGTGGAGAGCAGACACAGTAGGGGAAGGAGAGAGTGGGACAAATGGAGAAGGTGGCATCCACATATATATACTGTCACACACTCTCGCTATCATATATGCACTCACTATCATATATACACCATCGCTTATACACACTATCAGTATTGTAAATGCACTGTCACCTGTAGGATGGATGGCCGGCGGGAAGCTGCTCTGTAGCACAGGAGCCCAGCCGAAAACCGTTGTTAACTGCAGGCATTGCATAATAAACTCCTGAAACTAGATCTAACAATGTAGCTTGATGCTCTTAGATTAAAAAAAAAAAACTTTACTTTTAAAGCTCTATTTCCTCTGTTAAAGTCACTTAAAGGGATCTTTTATTATCCTGGTAAGCCCTGGTTCTGTCTCTCTCTCTCTTTGTATATATGTGTATACGCATATGTAAGTATTATGTATAAAACTAATTTTAATTGGAGTAAAGTTTCAGTAAAGTTAAGTTAGCACATGCTTTTAAGAATGTGGTTTGCTAAAATTGTCCATTTTGCAGAGATTGATGCCTTATCATTAAATGAAATCAAGGCAAGTTGCCCCACCCCGGTTCCCTTGAAAGCCATCGTCACGGCTGGCAGAGGAGGTGGGGCGACCTCCATGAGTGTTTTGTCGGCTTAGGTATTTACATGTTTTCCAAATGCTTTCCTCTTAGTTTCAGGGCTCCAGGCAGCCCGGGTGGAATGCCTTCTTTAACCTCAAAACACACCCTGAGGGTGCGTGTGGACTCTGCCCCTGGAGCCGACCACTGGTCCCGGATGGTCTGGGCTGAGGCTCGTGGGGCTGAGACCCACCAGCCCCTCCAGGCCCCTCCAGCCCCGGCTTCAGTGCTCCCCCCTCTTTGCATTTGTCCAATTTGATCGGGAAGCGGGGCTCAGAGCCTGGTTCCTGTCCTGCAGAGTACAGAGAACATAGGTTGACTTCTGAAGTTGTGTTTACTTTTGTTTCTTCCCTAAGAGCACTGATTTAAAAATTAAGGGCCATGGAGGAAAAAAAGCCTGATGATGCAACAGAAAATAAAGGCAAACTAGCTTTCTATGTTGCTTGTAAGAATGGCTGTGTGCTGCCTCGCCTCATGTTCTGGTGGAATTTGTCTCAGAAGACATAAAAAAAAAAAATTGTTGCTTTAAGGTCATGTGATGCACGATACAGATTTTATTTCACATGTAAATACAGATTTATATGCAGGACTTGCTGGAACGAGCTGCCAAGGTCGAGAACGTTTCTTCTGCCTTCGGAGTTGTGGTGAGCTTGCTGTATTCTTTATAACACTGTGATTTGTCCTCATTATTTTAAAAGCTATTGCTAACAGTTAAAATAAATTGCTTCATTTGTAACATATAGGTTGCTGTATAAAAGATGGCAGGTCAGGTTTGAGTGAGAAGTGCCAGCGCTCGGCAAGTAATCCTGGCTCAGCGTTCACGGCACCGGAGACTCGGAGGTGTTCTGACCGCTGACTTAGTTTCACTTCCAAGTAGAAGAGCTTCCGTCAGTGAGTGTGTTAACTTCCCCCTTTCCCTCACGTTCCCCCCTGACCAGGTGATACCAAGCACAGAAGCAGGTCTCTGAGAGGAGATGGGACCTCCTGCAGCAACAGGAGGCAGAAAGCACCCCCCTCCCCGCCCCGGGTCCACAGATGGAGGGTGACAAGGGGCCCTCAGTTCAGAGGAGCTGAACGCAGCACATGCTGTTTGTTGCTCAGTTGTGTCCAACTCCCTGTGACCCCATGGACTGTAGCCCACTGGGCTCCTCTGTGCATGGGAGTCTCCAGACAAGAATACTGGAGTGGGTTGCTGTGCTCTCCTCCAGGAGATCTTCCCCACCCCGGATCGAACAGACGGCTCTCATGTCTCCTGCATTGGCAGGGGGGTTCTTTACCTCTAGCGCCACCTGGGACTCAGTTGGTGACATCCAAAGCGTCCCAGTCGGGAACCAGCTGAACACATACATGCCTTCCTCTCTGCAACAGGCCTGACCAGGGCTCTGGCCTCGGCCACTTCAGCGTCAGAGGCTTCAGGGCCTGTTTCACTTGGTGCTCGCGGGCTTTGATGTCCACAGTGAGAACCAGTGAGTTGTTGTCTTCTATTTTCTTCACCGTGACTCAATTGTGAGGGGGCGCTTGAGGGGGGACTTGATGGTGGTCTAGTGGTCACCCCTGTTTCTCCAGGGCGGGGCGCTCTTCCGAGGATATTTGGGTTGCCGGAAGGTGCGTGACATCTGGATCTCACTTCTCTGTGTCTGTGGATGCTTTTTAACACTGCTTTCTTGGCCTTCAACATGCGTTTTCCCCTTAGATTTCCTTCCCTTTTTGATTCTGTGTTGAAAATTCAGCGTTTTTGGTTATTAATTGGCCTCAGTAAGATGCACAATCACACACTTTCCCCCCCCCCCCCCCCCCCCCGCCCAGGAAGATTAATATGTAGCTGTGGATTCCAGGATCATTTAAACCCTCCTTGAAAATTTGACCCATCATAACAGACAGATGCTCTCAGAAAACAATAGCAATGAAAATAATAACAATAATGACAATCATAAATGTTAACAATGGAAATTGGCACATGGAAGCGATAGTTCAGCATTAACTGTTCCTGAAGGAAGGAAGGCTCTTCTAAAGGTACCTCTTTCCATTCAAGATACAGACCCAAGCAATGCATGAGGACGAGAAAAGGGAAAAACAACAGAAAATGGGAAAAAATGGCTTCTGTTTACCCAGGTTATTTCTGAACAGTAATGCAAGGATGTAATAGAAATAATTTAGACATATGGATAAGAACCTTCAAAATCAATAGTGCTGGAAGAAATGAAGCATATGCTGATGCAATCAAACAGAATTGAATTTCATACAAATGTTAGCAAATCTATATCAGATTAACACAGCAAAAACTTCATTTTCATTGATTTATAACGTATTATTATTGTTTTCACCAAACTGCCATAGACAGCCATTTAGCAGCTGCCACGTGCCTCACGGGTGAATAGGAGCCTGCATTGCGGCGGGCACAGAAACACAGGGGCCCGTCAGTCACCAGGGCGCAGGTGCGGGCTCCGACGCCCTCCTCTTGCTCCTCTTCATCGCGTTGCATCATCCTGGAGACTTCTGGTGAGCGTGGGCTGTTCACTTGGAATTCACAGACTCATGAAGGAAAAGGGAAGGGGATGTTTTGTAACCTATAAGCATTTAGCAAAAATGGGGCTTGAAAGGACCGTCAAACACATGCGCATCTCTATAGCCATATCTGTCTCTGCCTAAATAACTCCAAAAAAGTGGTTCCATCAGGATTGTTCTCAGGGACCAACTGTCTGCTTCTGGAAGCCACGCCTTGGCCTCCGTGGCCCAAGCTGAGCCTTTATCTTCAATGTAAGCCTGGGTGAACTGCCTCCCTGAGTTTGCAGTTTCCAAGATGAAAAATTGGGGATTCGCCCTAGATCCTCCGGGGTCTCTCCCATCTCAACACTTTTCATAAGAACTTCCTCTTGGATGGTGAGAACTAAGTCAAGGACTGAGGTCCATGAAAGGCCAGCCTGCAGATACCTTCCATTTGGCCCTTGGGTTCTGTCCCAGCAATGGTTTACAAGGCGAGTTGTGTTTTGATCGCAGGCTGGGCCCACTGCATGGGGCCTCAGGACAGGTGGCCACACTCACCCTTTCTGCCTAGCTGTCCCACATCCCAGATGGTTCCTCCCAGTTTTTATGCTTGGAGTCTCATCAATTGTGGTTTAGTTGCTGAGTTAGGTCTGACTCTTTGGCACCCCATGGACTGTAACCCGCCAGGCTCCTCTGTCCATGGGATTTCTCAGGCAAGAACACTGGAGTGGGTTGCCATTTCCTTCTCCAGGGGCTCTTCCCCACCCAGGGATTGAACCGGGGTCTCCTGTCCTACAGGCAGATTCTTTACTGCTTTCGCCGCCCGGGAAGCCCCTCATCAGTTCAGTTCAGTTGCTCAGTCGTGTCCGACTCTTTGCAACCCTGTGAATTGCAGCACGCCAGGCCTCCCTGTCCATCACCAACTCCCGGAGTTCACTCAGACCCATGTCCATCAAGTCGGTAATGCCATCCAGCCATCTCATCCTCTGTCGTCCCCTTCTCCTCCTGCCCCTAATCCCTCCCAGCATCAGGGTCTTTTCCAATGAGTCACCTCATTGCAGGAGGTGGCCAAAGTACTGGAGTTTCAGCTTCAGCATCAGTCTTTCCAATGAACACCCAGGACTGATCTCCTTTAGGATGGACTGGTTGGATGTCCTTGCAGTCCAAGGGACTCTCAAGAGTCTTCTCCAACACCACAGTTCAAAAGCATCAATTCTTTGGCACTCAGCTTTCTTCACAGTCCAACTCTCACATCCATACATGACCACAGGAAAAAGCATAGTCTTGACTAAATGGACCTTTGTTGGCAAAGTAATATATCTGCTTTTGAATATACTATCTAGGTTGGTCATAACTTTTCTTCCAAGGAGTAAGTGTCTTTTAGTTTCATGGCTGCAATCACCATCTGCCATGATTTTGGAGTCCCCAAAAAATAAAGTCTGACACTGTTTCCACTGTTTCCCATCTATTTCCCATGAAGTGATGGGACCAGATGCAATGGTCTTTGTTTTCTGAATGTTGAGATTTAAGCCAACATTTTCACTCTCCTCTTTCACTCTCATCAAGAGGCTCTTTGTTCTTCTTCACTTTCTTCCATAAGGGTGGTGTCCTCTGCATATCTAAAGTTATTGATATTTCTCCTGGCAATTTTGATTCCAGCTTGTGTTTCTTCCAGCCCAGCGTTTCTCATGATGTACTCTGCATATAAGTTAAACAAGCAGGGTGACAATATACAATGTACTCCTTTTCCTATTTGGAACCAGTCTGTTGTTCCATGTCCAGTTCTAACTGTTGCTTCCTGACCTGCATATAGGTTTCTCAAGAGGCAGGTCAGGTGGTCTGATATTCCCATCTCTTGAAGAATTTTCCACAGTTTATTGTGATCCACACAGTCAAAGGCTTTATTGACTATGCCAAAGCCCCTCATCGGTTGTAGGCAATTAACAAACAGCCCTCCTTGCCTGTGGGACCGTGGTGAGGAGTAGAGGAGTCACTCCAGGTATGTTGGGCCCTGGGACGTCCTCAGCAAATCAGAGCTGTGTCACCACTGGCTGGGGGCCGCCTGACTGTTCTGTCCGCACCCCAGCACCTCCCTTGACGGTGGGCTGTCAGTTCCTCCAGGCCTCGTTATCCGTGTTGTCTTTTCCCCTGCACCGTGTGATGTTTCCCAGCTGAGCTCCTGCCTCCGGTCTTCCTGCGGCGGTCAGAGCGGCCTCCAAATCCACACTGGGTCCTGATGCTCTGCTCTGTTAAGACCCCCGGGGGCGCCCACCACCTGGCCTCTCCAGCCCAGCCCTGGACGCTGGCCACGCCTGCCCCTCCTGCAACCCCGGGCTCGGTACACCCCAGGCTTCCCATCTCTGGCATTCTGTTCAGCATCTGCCCTGCCTGGAGACTGTCCAGGACTCACTCTGCCACCCAGCGCGCAAGGGTTCGTCAGCATGGAGCCTTCCCCCAGACTCTAAGGCCTCAGTGCAGGCCCCCGAATGCCCTTGTTCCTGAGCTAGTCATTCCCTTTCCCAGGCTCTGGCCTTCCCACCTGTAGGCTGGGTGTGTCTGCCTTTGTTCACACTCCCCAGTGCCCAGAGGGACCCCAGGCAGTCACAGAATACCTAGCTGTCAAGTTTCTTCTCCTGGGCACCCCTACAGAGCATCACACAACAATGCTCCCTTTTGCACCTTTCAAGATGATTTCTGCCTCTTTCCATCAGTTCAGATAGTTGCAAAGAAGTAGTTTCCACCATATTGATATATACTGGTCTTTAAAAATTAAAATGGATCATATGAGCCTAAGTACTATAGCAATTTGGTACATGGCACTATCCATCTAAAAATACATGATAACTATTTTTTCCTTAACAGCCAGAAGTTAAATATTATTTTTCCCCTTAAATTTCTGTCTCTGTTTCTCTTCCCAATAGGAATTTAGCCTAATGTTATATAACATGTTTTATTTTTTTTGTCCATTATCTTATCATGCTTCTTTTAAGAAAAAAAATTCTCTATGCTTAAAATAATTGGGAAAATTTTATGTTCGTAAAGCTCTGATTTCTTCTGGATTTATTGGTATAATTATTGTAAGGACATAGTCTATCAAAACAAATTATAAAATTTAATAAATATTAATCACTTTAAGAAGCAACATAGCTCAGTTGATAAAGAGTCTGCCTGCAATACAGGAAATTCCTGGGTCGGGAAGATCCCCTGGAGAAGGAAATGGCAACCCACTCCAGTATTCTTGCCTGGAGAATCCCATGGACACAAAAGCCTGGCAGACTGCAGTCTATGGGGTTGCAAGAGTCGGACAAAACTGAGCAACTAAGCACACAGCACACAATCACCTAAAGGAAATATTAATAATTATTCAACACAGTGGTCGGAAGTTTATAGACGTGATGGAGACAGTATTGGTTTTCTATTTAGTTACGTATTTGTAGATGACTGTTACTCACTGCTGGAATGGGATAGCATTCCTCTCAAATCGATTCTGTTTTTATGGATATATTTGCCAAGCTACTTGTTAGTGTAAACTCATCATAGAAATGGAAGCAACTTTGTTGTGGCAACAGCATGCAGTATTTCTATCTCCTTCCGGGTGCGTGCCAGTAATCACACGGTGATCAGTCATTGAAGCTATTTTCAGTGATCTATACCATCGAGACTCGGGTAGGGCCTCCTGCAACTTTGCTGAAGGCAGAGCTTTGGGACCATCGACTTGCAAAAGGGTTTGCCATGCAGCCGTCGTGTTGTTTGCTCATGTTCTCAAAGCTGAGAGTGGCGCTGTGTTGGTTCCTTCTCGGCCCAGGATGCTTTCACCCCGGGCGTGCCGAGGTCCGCTGTGAGGAGTGACCGGTGAGCCTTCGCTGTGGGAGAAGGCGGGGCTGCGCCTCAGGCCCCAGGCTCAGCCTCTGGCGGAGGGACTTCGGGAAGGAGCAGGTGTGGGGGCTGAGGATCCGGTGGTCTCGAGACGGCGTGCAGCCCTCCAAGATTTACCCTCATTGTTCCAGCATCAGAGTGCCGCTTAATCTCAGATTTGTGCTCAGGGCAGCCCTTTGTAAGGACGCCCCATTTGAGGGTCTCTAGCTGACTGCTGCTTCAATCAAGACAATGCTGTCAACTCAGTGCCAAATATGGCCCATGAGCTCTGGTGGCCAGGCACTTCCTCGGTAAAGATAATTCTGCTAATGGGTCAGCTCTGAGGGAGAAACGCACAGAATGGGGAGGGGGGTCCTGTCTCTGCTCCCACATCTGGGGGCTGCAGTGACCTCCACACTCTGCACACCAGCAACACCCATTCAAGAGGCTTCACCCAACAACTACTGGGTGTCAGGCCTGAAGCCATGAGCTAGAAACACAAAGAATCCACGCTCAAAATTCAAGGCCTAGTGAAAGAGGAAGGTAAGACCTGGAGCAAGTTCTGTACACCAAGTGCAATGCTGGTGATCCACTCGGGACCCCTGACTCCCGGACAGGGTCCCCAGCTCAGATGGGAAGGGGAGACAGAGCCCATTTCCCAGAACGTGTGCAACCTCAGATGAGGTTTACGGACCAGTGAGGGGCGTGAGGATAGAGTGAGGAGGGCAGACACCAGAAAGGGAACTCCAAGCTCAGAAACGCAGGAGCCACGCCCAAAGGCTGCAGGGTTCCCTTGATGGGACGTGTGGTTCAAGGCTGGGGGGCAGCCTGAGGGCCTGTGCTTTGGAGTTTGCCTAGAACGACCCTGAGGGCTTTAAGTCTGAGAGATGAGATTGGCTTGGTGTTTGACCTTTGTGGGGATGCAGAGATTAGATTGGGACAAGACTAGTGCATCGAACTTAGCTAAGAGGCCACCTGATAAAGTCCCTGAGAGATGATAGAGGCCTCGTGCAGTGGATAGAAGGGCAGTGACGGACAGATGGGCAGAAATGGAAGCAAACTGGGGGTGGGAGTTGATATGATGTCATCATTGGATGATTTGGGGAGGGGGTCAGGGACAGGGAATTCACAAGAGTGACTCCAGGCTGATGCTTTCCAAGGAGATTTATAGGAGAGGAGAGACGTGTCCGTTAGGGATGTGTTAAAATTCGTGTCTGCCAGACATTGAAGTGGAGGTGTCTGAGGCAGCAGAAGCCGCTTAGAAAACTGTTAACCAGTGGGCAGTGGCTGAAGCCCTGGAGTAAATGAGTCACAGGAAGAGGAAGTCAGAGGAGGCTTAAGGCAGGGGTCCCGGGGTGCGGATGACGGGAGAGGAGTAGCAGGTCTTTGAGGGGCAGGAGCACTGGGAGGGGGCTGGCGGGGCCGCGGGGCCCAAGGACAATAGGGAGGCGGCGGCAAGGCCAGGAATAGGCTCTCGGGGAGCCAGGGGCATGCGGGCAGAGTGGGGCTTCTCGGGGAAGAACCAGAGAGCCTGCGGGGGCGGGGGGGGGGACTTGGAGTGAGATGGAGACGGACGTGCAGGCTGCCTGCGCTGTGGGGAAGCAGTGTGAGGAGCGTGGGCCCTAAGGCAGGCCTCCAACACGCGTGGGTTTTGTTATTTGACGACGAGCATGCCTGGAGCATGTGTACGTGGTCCATGCAGACAAGCGGGGCACGATCTCCGGTAAGCGTGGCCCCGTGGGGTGGGGCTGGCCTGGATGCAGCTGGATTGTCGAAGGTGCAAAGGCAGGGTGGAGGAGGTGAGCCCTGAGGGCAGACCTGAAACCTGGGGCCGTGGCCGGCGATGCAGAAGCAACAGGAAGATTGTAACCGAGAGGCTGCTGGCCCGGAGCTGCTGCTGAGGGCGAAGAACGGGGCCCCGGGGCGAGCGGCACAGTCTGGGTGTTCTCCACCTTCCACCGTGTTTGACGTTGAGAGAGCGGTCCAACTTCATGATGAGATTTAAATTTTATGTGCAAAAAGTAGTTTATGGTTCAGGTTCAGCGAGGGGTTCTGACTCCGCTTAGCTGGCTTTTTGAGAAGTTTGCAGTAAAGAAGGGGACCTGGTGAAAGAGCTACAATTTAACCAGAACCATTCATTAACCAGGATCGTTCATTAACAGGGCAGACTCAGTAGTAGTTTTCAGCTCTCATAATTAAACTAAATTAACTTGAGAATTCCTTTGCCTAAATTTGATCTGACTCCTGTGGGCCTCTGACTCCTGTAAGGCAGGCAGGAACAGCAACTTAATAAGGTATTATATTGAAAACTAATTTTCGTAATAGGCGTCACAGTCACCCCTCGAAATGGTGCCTGGTTTTCCCCGACAAGGGCAGTTTAGACCGTGTGGCTTCACTGGGTGGTTTTGGGGAGCACGGATCTCTTGCGTCTGGATTGAGGATTGGTTCTGATAGAAATAATTGTGTCCCAGTTTAGAAGGTACTTCATGGAGCTCTGACCCGGGAACACTTTTACATTAATAGTTCCGTCCCCTGATGGGGATCTAACTGTGGGAGGGCATGGGGGACGGGTGGAGAAATGGAGCTCCCTGCTTATTCTCCTTTAGTCTTCGCACCGTTCTGGGGAGGGGCAGTGTCGGGCTGCAGGGACATTGAGGTGCTGTGGGATTTGATTAGGCGGTTGGCTTCAGTGGACTTGAGGTGTAATTGCTCTGAGATAAAAGAAATATAAGCAGCTCAATTACAGCTCAGCTCTCCCTCATCGCCTGCAATGCAAGCCTCAAACATTATTTTGTTAGAGAAAATGTCAGCAGCTTGTCAGGGATCTGATGAAACACCCTCTTTACCTTTCATACGCTAACTCAGTTCTGACTGTCCACTGGAGCAGCGTCAGATCTGCAGGTCAAGGGCTTGGTCCCACAGGCTGGCCGCCCCCCGGAGCTGCCCCCGGCCCCTCCTCGGGTACCGTGCTGAGGATGGAGGTGCCTGGACACGGAGGGTTGGAGCAGCGTGAACGCTGAGCCGCCGGGTGGGTTTGCCTGGACTCCTGGGTTCCTTCCTGTGCTTCCACTTCCTCACTCTTCATTCGTGTAAGAAGGAGGACCCCGTGTGTGTAGCTCTCAGATTCAGGCAAGATGGAGGAGAGTAAAAACACACGTCAGTTTGGAGAGAAAGGGCTCGGGCCCCTGATTCCTGGGCTGACGCTGGACGGAGCTGTGTCCTGCTGGCGCCTGGGGGCAGTGGATCCAGCAGGGTGTCTTCTGGACTCACCTGCAAGGCTGGGGATAAAACCAGGCCATGGAGGTCAGGGAAGGGACCGCTTCTGGCTTAAAATTCACCCGAATAGTCCCGGAGCTGGAGCTTGAGCTCCCAGGACGAAGTACGGGCTGGAGGGCACCCCAAGCAGGAGGCCGGGAGCCCTGTGACGAGCTCCGTGTGGTCACGGCTGGTTCCTGCTGCTGTGTGGATGCCGCAAAGATGAGGGGTTGGGGGGTCCCTGCCTGAGCTGTAGCGTGACATCCAGGCCCCTGCAGTCCTCCAGGGCCAGCCCTGGGCCTGCAGCGGAGACCCAGGAGGGCAGTGTGGATCCACGTTTGGGCCAAGTGGTTCATCCTCAGCTGCTGCTGCCTCTGACACGTGTGGAAATAGTGATGCTGCGGGTGTGAGGAGGCTGCTGTCGTATCTGATAGTGACTCTCCTGACCTCCATTCTGGTTTCCATAAACACCGTCAGAGCAGGCATCGGGTCTCCACAGCACGTTCTCAGCTGTGGGCATAGAGGCTGGGGAGCGGCTGGTTTTACCTCCTGTGGTCCTGCGCCTTCGCTCTAGACTGGAGGCCTTGGGTCTTGGCAGCTGTTTGTGGGTATGACCATGTTTGGAGACGTGTTTGGAGATTTCCATGAGTGAGGACAAGCGCTGGTTTCCAGCTGCAGAGCTGGACTCATGGGGGCCTCCTCTCTGCTGTGTGGTATCCACACTAGGGAATGATGTGTGGATCAGCTCTCAGGGATGCACGAGCCCCACGTGGATGCAGGGGTCGCCTGGAGCTGTGGTCCCAAAGTGCAGTGGTACCCCAAGGCCCTGCGGGCTCTTTGGTGAAGCAGATGCTGGGCGAGAGGTGGCTGAGCGGCCCCAGCAGAGGAGACAATGATGGGATCTGAGGGGCCGGTAGGCGTGTTGGGGTGCTTGGCATGTGTGCCTGGACCTAGAAAATGCAGGGTTTTGCTGGGAATGGCTTTCAAGGGCCCTCTGTGGGGGCACGTGCCAGAATGGGTGGTACTGGCAGGAGCCCAGGATACATTGAGAGCTGCTGGTCAGAGGCAGCAGGTGATGCCGGGGGCGCCCACCGCCAGGAGGGGAGAGCCAGGTAGGGACGTGGTGGGGGCTGTCGGGGCGGGGGCTGACAGCAGGGCCCTGGGGACCAGGCAGGCTGGTGGCCACAGGGAGGCTCGGGAGGGAGCGGCTGGCGTGTGAGGGGCCCTGGAAGGCTGGGCTGCACCTGCTGGAGGCCGGGGCCAGGCGATGGCAGGGAGGCGGCAGAGCAGCTGGAGGGCCTCCAGCCCACCCCGCTCGCTCCGGCTCAGAGAACGGGCCTTGGCGGAGACTCTCTTCTGCCTTTGCTCTTGGGCTCCAACTCTAGAAGAAGAAAGGAAATAATAACCTCACTTGCTTTCCTGCAGATATCCTTCTGGGCCATCGTCTGGAGCTTCCTTAAGCCAGAAGGCGCCTTCCTCCTTGGGCGGGTGGGATGTGAACGAGGTAGCTTTAGGGCAGAGTCCTAACCCCCTCACCTTCCCCTCTGCTGCCCCCCACCCCAGTGCCTTTGCTGGAATGATGGTCATTAAAATGCACAAAATAAAATACGAGTTCCAAGGAACAAATTTTACTAAAATACAGCTACCAGAATGCTGGAATCAGGACGACGTATACATCACGAGGTCTGAAAGCGCTGTCCGTGCTTTTCATCAGTGGTCGCACAGCAAGCCCTGCAGGCAGCCTGGCCACTGCCCTGATCTCCCATTTCCTAGTGTGCCTGTTTTGGTCGCAGGTGACCTGGCGGGTATGAGCCGGCGGCAGGAAGGGACCAGACTCAGCTCTGCCCCAGCAGCCCGCCGGGCTTCGCTCACTGTCTGCTCCCCACGCCGAGGTCCTTTGGAGTCTCCGTGGAGGTTAGTGGGCATGAAGATGGCTTCCTCCCATCTGTGTCCTCTGGGTCTTCTGGGAACCAAAAGCTCCGTGGGTGTGCACCCGTGACAGTAGAGGAGACGGGTGGGTTCTGCGTGCGGACGGAGGGGCCACGTGAGGCGCCTGCATTCGGTCAGGACCTCCCAGGCCACAGCCCCACTGCCCGCTGGGAGCCACGTGGAAACTGATGCTGCAGGGTAGGGGGGCGGGGGGCTGGCTGGGCTGAGCTCAGAGCTCCTGGGTCCTGGCAAGGCCAAGACAGTCTCTTAGGCACCTGACAACCGTGACCCCAGGCCTGGAGCCGCCAGGCCCGGGAGGGAAGAAGCGTGCGTGCTGGATGAAGACTTCGGGTGGGCTTTACTGGGTTCCTGCTGCCACGGTGGGGGGCGGGGGGTGGGCGAGAACAAGCAGCAGGAGCCCTGCTCTTCCCCGAGGGCGGCGAGCTGGACCCGTACAGGGGGTGAGGGTGGGGGCAGGTCAGAGGTCGGGCGGGGAGGTGACCTGGGCGTCCACCCCGCTTGGTTCCTGCGCGGGACCTTGCTTTTGCCCTCGGCACCTCCTCGTGGCAGCTGGGCTTGGCCTTTTTACGTCGTATTCTTCACGCAGTCGCTGGCCGTCCCTGATGGTTTCTTTGTGTTTTGTTGCTCGAGGAAGCATTTGTCCCGGTGCACGCACCGCACTGAAGGGTCCCGGGCCCCATCCTGGCTCACGCTGTTATCTGAGACCCTGGTTTGTACCGGAAACGCCCCCTTCACAGCGCTCCACTTCTGTGCTTTCCGTGTGAAACCGCTGGAAAGGACTGATGCTCCTTTAGACGGAGAGCATTTTAGCAGTCCCCATCACTGAGTGAAGGAAACCCAAACCCTGAAGATTTGGATGTCTCAGAAAACGTTTTTCTGGCCAATTTTTGTTGGTGTCTGTTATGGTTGCTAGGTTGTTTTGGAAGCATATTTTTACTGGCATCTGTTTTAAGAAAGTTTGGAGCAGGTATGTGTCTTGTTGCAGTAGCAAATAATTGTTAAAAATGAGGCTTGTCTTTGCCACCAATTTCAAGCCTCAGTTCGGCATCAGGGAGGCCTGGGGCAGGATAGGAGGGCCTGGGGCAGGATGGGGGCGTGTGGGCAGTTCCAGGAAGCCTGGGTAAGTACCAGGACGGGCCGGGGCAGCAGGGAGTCAGGAGGAACTGGCGACAGGCAGACATGTAAATATTTTGTGCTCTGATTTGCAGATTTCATGGGTGTTATGTCTCAGTAAGCCATGGCTTCATTTTCCAGCGTCATATTCTGGTGCCCAGAAATAATGGTGTTTTAATTTGCAAATATGTAAGGCACTTTAGCCACCTGATGCGAAGAACCGACTCATTGGAAAAGACCCTGATGCTGGGAAAGACTGAAGGTGGGAGAAGAGGGTGACAGAGGATGAGATGGTTGGATGGCATGATGGACAAGAGTTTGAGTAAACTCCGGGAGTTGGTGATGGACAGGGAGGCCTGGTGTGCTACAGTCTACGGGGTCACAAAGAGTTGGACACGACTGAGCAACTGAACTGAAGGACCAATCATTTTTCACAGTGTGGTACCTGGTTAGACGCTAGTTGACCCGGTTCCTTGGCAGTGCTCTTACTCAGGCATTCGGGGAGCTGAAAACATCTTACTAATGTATAAATTGTCCTCAGAAGCAGTGAAAGTTTTATGAATACCCAGTTGAACAGTTAATGATGTGAGCTGATATGTTTTATAGACACCTAATTCATTATTTATTAATTAGACTTTGCATATTTTGAAGATATTGCTCATCTAATAAAAAATTCAGGTGGCTTTATAATCTGGATGAAATGATCATTTAAGGTTTTAGTTAACTAATTTTGTGTGTATTTATATCATGACTTCTTCCAGAAAAAGATTTGAGGTTTTAGGTAAAAGAATAAAACATTGAAAAAAAGAGAAAATGCCAGTCCATGGGGAAGTGGAGACAGAGCTGGACGATGTGCGGGTGGGGGGCATCCCCGCGGGAGGCCAGGGAGCTCCCCCACGTCCAGGGTCGGGGGCGGCTTGGCTGTGACTTCCTAGTGGTCTGTGTTCACTTTCAAGACTCACCCTATCTTGTGAATCTTCTGTATGATTAGATGATTATCAAATTTTCTTTATTATTTGTATGAGCGACACTGGGTTTCTGTGTATAAACCTATGAATGTGAATAACTTCCCCCAGTTATACGACTGGCAGAATGCCAGTCATCCCGTCTGGCTGCTGGAGGGAGGGGTATGCCATTCCCGGCGGAGGGCCGTTGTGTTTCCCGTGGACCCTGCGGCTCTTCCCCACGGGTCTGGGCCACCGTGCTGCGGGGCTCCTTGTCTCCTGTGGCCTGTGTCTGGGGGCCGGGAGTGCGCCTTCTGACCGCCCGAGGGGCTGCCCCGACGGCTCCGGCTGGGCATGGCCTATGTCCCGGAGGGGCTCAGGAGTGGGTGAGTCCTGCCGTCTCTGCCCTGGAGTAGTTCACAGTTGTCTTCACTGGACATTTTCTCCAAATGGTGATGGAATAAAACTGTCTGCATAACCATGCTCACGCCACAAATGCTATGATTTGTCTGTTTCTCGCTGAATGTGTGTTGTTTAGGAAGGAGAACACAGAAGTACAAATCTTGTGTATATCATTAGGAATCTGTGTCTGAACTAGATTAAACAATATATCCATTTTTACCCTCTCAGCTCAAATGTAATAATCATGGAATCAAGGTAGCAATACACGAGAAGTAGATTCAGAAGTTCTGTACATTTTCCTCTGTCCTTATAATGCTCCACATTTCATTTTCTGAGGAAGCTGAGTTTATTAAGATATGCTCTTAAAGTTTTTAATATTTGCATGTGAAAAATGCAAAATACCTTCTTTTCTGTGAAAGCAGAATCTCTTAAATATTGCACTTTGTTGACACCCAGTCATCAGGATTTGTAAGCACATATTTCAGGAAATTCTTGCAGTTTTGAGACAATGATTTTCTCAGGTTGTATGTGTTATATTGGAATTATAAGTATGTCTAAATTAAAATATAAATCTCCAACAGAGGAACTCTCTCTTCGTTGTCTCTCATAAAAGTGTGCACATTGTTGATACTCAATTAACTAATAATGATGATAGTAATGTAGCAATACTCAACTTCCATTCGGTCACATATTCTGCACATGCAGTAATTGTAAAAGCATATCATCTCTCAGATTATGCATCGTGCGGGATAAAATGTGTCATAATCACGAAATTAGAGTTAATGGCAGGAAGGGGACCTCTTTGATCAGCCCCTCCAAACCCCTATATACACCTCTTAAATGTACCTCATTATGAATTCATTTTAAGCTTCATTGAGCCCCAGAAATTAATTTGACATAAGTTTCATTGTAAGGCTCTGGAAACTTTAATTTCAAAGGTAATACTAAAGCACATCCTCGTTTGCCTGCATACGCGCTCCCTGGGTGGATGATGGAACCCAGGCTGATACACCAGTGTGGGCGCTGGTCCAGAATGGCTCTGACTCAGCACATGTTTTGTGTTGTGTAGACGTCTCCCTTTATCTCACAAACTCCCAGGGTCCCCTGGTCCCGGGGTCAGTCCTGCTGGCCGGCTGTGTGCTGGGCTGGGCTGGGCTGGGCCTCCCTGCTGGCCGTCCAGGGGTCTCCCTGTGCCCGGTCCTGGTCAGGACGGGTGTCGAGGGCAGAGTTTCCCGAGTCTTCCCTGTTGGTGCTCTCACACGCTTTAGTGTGAGGACCTGTGTCCTCCACGTGGGGATGTCCTGGACTGGCCTCTGCCCCCTGCCCCCGGAGGCCGGTCTCCTGGGGACCTGTCTGCCTCACTGCCCGCCCACCCCTCCCAGAGCCCGCTATTTCCACTGTTTGTGGCGCCGCCCCCTCTCTCCAACCTCACGGTCTTCATCTTTGCTCTTTCTCGTCCTCCTAACGTCTCCCTTGGTTCTTTGAAGTAAGCAGTTGTTCTTCTGAGTTCTTGCCTGTTCGTTCCTTCGGCGTCTCAGGGATCTCTCTTTGTTGTTATTTATCTTCTGCCTTGCTGAGTCCTGGATCAGCTCGGACATCCTGTAAACTCATCTTCTGATCTCCTGGGAGTGGCCTGGGGACGGGAAGCAGGCACGCCTCCTCCCAGCACCTTGGGGTGGGGGGACCCCGGGTGTCCCTGGACCCTCTGTCCACATGCTCTTACCCAGGGATGGCCACTCTCTGATGTGATTGCTCAGTGTGTGTGGCAGGAGGGGGTCCTTGGGGGGGGGGTTCTCCTGGCCCCCACCCCCCACCAGCCATGCTCACGCAGCCTGGCATCCAGGTCACTGACGGCCACTGATGGTCTCCGATGGCCACTGAGGTCACGGACGGTCACTGACGGCCACCGATGGCCACTGAGGTCACTGACGGCCACCGATGGCCACTGAGGTCACTGATGGTCACCGATGGCCACTGAGGTCACTGACAGTCAATGACGGCCACTGAGGTCACCGTTGGTCACTGATGCCACCGACGGCCACCAACAGCCACCGACAGCCACCGATGGCCACTGATGGTCTGGGCTGTGTTGGGGAAGGGCTGACAGAGGTACCTCTGGGCCACTCCAGGGTTGCGACCTCCGCCCTGTCCTGCTTTGTCGAGATGTTCTGTCCCCTGGTATCATCACAGATTTGTGTCACCTGAGGACTTTCATCCCCCCTGGTCCCCTGTCAGGTGTCCAGGGGGATCGAGGGGCAGCTGGCAGCCCATGGTGCTTCGCCTTTGTGCGTGTTACCAAAATATGCTTCTTGTGCCTTTTAGTAAACTCAGTGTAACATCATAAACGCCCAGGGGTAAAGAATCCGCCTGCCAATGCAGGAGACGTGGGTTCAACCCCTGGGTCGCCCCCCCTATGCTATTCGCCTCCTGGTGGCAGCACCCAGGCCTTTTGATTTGGTTGGGGTTTTTGCTTTAGAGATCCATTGATATTGTGAAAATATAGCTTTTCTAGTTATTATTTACTAAGCCATTCCTGTTTCTTTAGTTTCTTAAAAACCAAATTGACATCACTATGTCAAATGTGCTAAAGTTTTCTTTTCCTGCCTTTGATTTGTTCTCAAATGACCAGATGTTGGTGAGACAGGTCAGAACAGACAAGATGCCCCCCTCTCCCTGTGGAGGCTGATGCCGAGCCGCATCTGAGCTGGACGGCCTCCCAGCGCCTGTGTGCCTGGAGCTGTGTCCACCCTGTTTTTTTCTAACACATAGACTTTTTGTGTTTTAAATAGTTTCTGCCCAGCACATTGGTTCACACTATGCTTTCCTGATTTCTGGCTAAACCTTCTGCATCTGTTTTATGTCTCACTCCGGAACACTGTCCTGAATTTCACAACTACAGCTGTTCATCCCCACTCCTGCCCTTTTCAGAAACCTAGGCTCACGGTGATGAGAGTGACCTGCCTCCAGCTGGGCTGTGGGTGGGTCGAGGGGTCAACTGTGAGTTGGCTGCATCTTTCTCACCCTTAGGAACTCTTCTCATGTCCCTTTATCTCTCCCAGGGATTAAATTGTAGAGTCTCAATAATTAAAAAAAAAACAAACCACCTTTTTATTTTATATTGAAGTATAGTCATTTAGGGCTTCCCAGGTGGTGCTAGTAGCCTGCTGATGCAGGAGACACAGATTTGATTACTGGGTCCAGAAGATGCCCTGGGAGAGGAAAAGCCACTCCAGTATTCTTGTCTGAGGAATCCCATGGACACAGGAGACTGGCGGGCTATGCTCTACAGGGTTGCAAAGAGCTGTGCACGACTGAAGTGACTTAACACAGTTCAGTTCAGTTCAGTCGCTCAGTCTTGTCTGACTCTTTGCGAACCCATGAATCGCAGCATGCCAGGCTTCCCTGTCCATCACCAACTCCCGGAGTTCACTCAGACTCACGTCCATTCAGTTGGTGATGCCATCCAGCCATCTCATCCTCTGTCGTCCCCTTCTCCTCCTGCCCCCAATCCCTCCCAGCATCAGAATCTTTTCCAATGAATCAACTCTTCGCATGAGGTGGCCAAAGTATTGGAGTTTCAGCTTTAGCATCAGTCCTTCCAATGAACACCCAGGACTAATCTCCTTTAGGATGGACTGGTTGGATCTCCTTGCAGTCCAAGGGACTCTCAAGAGTCTTCTCCAACACCAGTTCAAAAGCATCAATTCTTCGGCGCTCAGCTTTCTTTATAGTCCAACTCTCATATCCATATATGACCACTGGAAAAACCATAGCCTTACTAGACGGACCTTTGTTGGCAAAGTAATATTTCTGCTTTTGAATATGCTATCTAGGTTGGTCATAACTTTTCTTCCAAGGAGTAAGCGTCTTTTAATTTCATGGCTGCAATCACCATCTGCAGTGATTTTGGGGCCCCAAAATAAAGTCTGACACTGTTTCCACTGTTTCCCCATCTATTTCCCATGAAGTGATGGGACCGGATGCCATGGTCTTCGTTTTCTAAATGTTGAGCTTTAAGCCACCTTTTTCACTCTCCTCTTTCACTTTCACCAAGAGGCTTTTTAGTTCCTCTTCACTTTCTTCCATAAGGGTGGTGTCCTCTGCATATCTGAGGTTATTGATATTTCTCCCAGCATTCTTGATTCCAGCTTGTGCTTCTTCCAGCCCAGCGTTTCTCATGATGTATTCTGCATAGAAGTTAAATAAGCAGGGTGACAATATACAGCCTTGACATACTCCTTTTCCTATTTGGAACCAGTCTGTTGTTCCATGTCCAGTTCTAACTGTTGCTTCCTGACCTGCTTACAGATTTCTTAAGAGGCAGGTCAGGTGGTCTGGTATTCCCATCTCTTGAAGAATTTTCCACAGTTTATTGTGATCCACACAGTCAAAGGCTTTGACATAGTCAATAAAGCAGAAATAGATGTTTTTCTGAACTCTCTTGCTTTTTCCATGATCCAGCGGATATTGGCAATTTGATCTCTGGTTCCTCTGCCTTTTCTAAAACCAGCTTGAACATCTGAAATTTCACGGTTCACGTATTGCATATTGAGTGTGGCACTTTCACAGCATCATCATTCAGGATTTGAAATAGCTCTACTGGAATTCCATCACCTCCACTAGCTTTGTTCGTAGTGACGCTTTCTAAAGCCCACTTGACTTCACATTCCAAGATGTCTGGCTCTATGTGAGTGATCACACCATCATGATTATCTTGGTCATGAAGATCTTTTTTGTACAGTTCTTCTGTGTATTCTTGCCACTTCTTAATATCTTCTGCTTCTGTTAGGTCCATACCATTTCTGTCCTTTATCGAGCCCATCTTTGCATGAAATGTTCCCTTGGTATCTCTAATTTTCTTAAGGAGATCTCTAGTCTTTCCCGTTCTGCTGTTTTCCTCTATTTCTTTGCATTGATCGCTGAGGAAGGCTTTCTGATCTCTTCTTGCTATTCTTTGGAACTCCGCATTCAGATGTTTATATCTTTCCTTTTCTCCTTTGCTTTTTGCTTCTCTTCTTTTCACAGCTATTTGTAAGGCCTCCCCAGACAGCCATTTTGCTTTTTTGCATTTCTTCTCCATGGGGATGGTCTTGATCCCTGTCTCCTGTACAATGTCACGAACCTCATTCCATAGTTCATCAGGTACTCTATCTATCAGATCTAGGCCCTTAAATCTATTTCTCACTTCCACTGTATAATCATAAGGGATTTGATTTAGGTCATACCTGAATGGTCTAATGGTTTTCCCTACTTTCTTCAATTTAAGTCTGAATTTGGCAATAAGGAGTTCATGTTCTGAGTCATGGTCAGCTCCCAGTCTTGTTTTTGCTGACTGTATAGAGCTTTTCCATCTTTGGCTGCAAAGAATATAACCAATCTGATTTTGATGTTGACTATCTGGTGATGTCCACGTGTAGAGTCTTCTCTTGTGTTGTTGGAAGAGGGTGTTTGCTATGACCAGTGCATTTTCTTGGCAAAACTCTATTAGCCTTTTACCTGCTTCATTCCGTATTCCAAGGCCAAATTTGCCTGTTACTCCAGGTGTTTCTTGACTTCCTACTCTTGCATTCCAGTCCCCTATAATGAAAAGGACATCTTTTTGGGTGTTAGTTCTAAAAGGTCTTGTAGGTCTTCATAGAACCATTCAACTTCAGCTTCTTCAGCATTACTGGTTGGGGCATAGTCTTGGATAACTGTGATATTGAATGGTTTGCCTTGAAAATGAACAGAGATCATTCTGTCGTTTTTGAGATTGGATCCAAGCACTGCATTTCAGACTCTTTTGTTGACCATGATGGCTACTCCATTTCTTCTGAGGGATTCCTGCCCACAGTAGTAGATATAATGGTCATCTGAGTTAGATTCACCCATTCCAGTCCATTTTAGTTCGCTGATTCCTAGAATGTCGATGTTCACTGTTGCCATCTCCTGTTTGACCACTTCCAATTTGCCTTGATTTATGGACCTGACATACCAGCTTCCTATGCAATATTGCTCTTTACAGCATCGGACCTTGCTTCTATCACCAGTCACATCCACAGCTGGGTATTGTTTTTGCTTTGGCTCCATCCCTTCATTCTTTATGGAGTTATTTCTCCACTGATCTCCAGTAGCATATTGGGCACCTACCGACCTGGGGAGTTCCTCTTTCAGTATCCTATCATTTTTCCTTTTCATACTGTTCATGAGGTTCTCAAGGCAAGAATACTGAAGTGGTTTACCATTCCCTTCTGCAGTGGACCACATTCTGTCAGACCTCTCCACCACGCCTGTCCATCTTGGGTGGCCCCACAGTTCAGTTCAGTTCAGTTCAGTCGCTCAGTTGTGTCCGACTCTTTGAGACCCCATGAATCGCAGCACGCCAGGCCTCCCTGTCCATCACCAACTCCCGGAATTCACTCAGACTCACGTCCATCAAATCAGTGATGCCATCCAGCCATCTCATCCTCTGTCGTCCCCTTCTACTCCTGCCCCCAATCCCTCCCAGCATCAGAGTCTTTTCCAATGAGTCAACTCTTCACATGAGGTGGCCAAAGTACTGGAGTTTCAGCTTTAGCATCATTCCTTCCAAAGAAATCCCAGGGCTGATCTCCTTCAGAATGGACTGGTTGGATCTCCTTGAAGTCCAAGGGACTCTCAAGAGTCTTCTCCAACACCACAGTTCAAAAGCATCAATTCTTCGGCGCTCAGCCTTCTTCACAGTCCAACTCTCACATCCATACATGACCACTGGAAAAACCATAGCCTTGACTAGACGGACCTTAGTCGGCAAAGTAACGTCTCTGTTTTTGAATATGCTATCTAGGTTGGTCATAACTTTTCTTCCAAGGAGTAAGCGTCTTTTAATTTCATGGCTGCAATCACAATCTGCAGTGATTTTGAAGCCCCCCCAAAAGTAAAGTCTGACATTGTTTCCACTGTTTCCCCATCTATTTCCCATGAAGTGATGGGACCGGATGCCATGATCTTCATTTTCTGAATGTTGAGCTTTAAGCCACCTTTTTCACTCTCCTCTTTCACTTTCATCAAGAGGCTTTTTAGTTCCTCTTCACTTTCTGCCATAAGGGTGGTGTCATCTGCATGGCTTAGTTTCACTGAGTTAGACAAGGCTGTGTTCACATTAGGACCACAGCCTTGTCTTGACTTAGCGCACACGTAGCCAATTAACAATGCTGTGATCGTTTCAGGTGGACAGCAAAGGGACTCAGCTATATATATATATATGTATCCATTCGCCCCCAAACTCCCCTCCCATCTAGGCTGACACATGACACTGAGCAGAATTCCTGATGCTGTATAGTAGGTCCTTGTTGGTCTTAAATAAGTGAGCTTCCCAAGAGTGGACACCACAGCCTGTCCCGACTCTGCCCACGTGTGTGTGCTCTGATCTTTCTGTTCCTTGATGCTCCCTCCACTAGGCACCCTCAGAGGACTCGGCACACTGGCTCTTTGTTTTAATATCACTTGTCCTCACCAGAAGGCACCTTTCCTGAGGCCAGAGACTGTCTGTTTTTCCTATTTCTTCGTTCCCAGCACAACGCACTCAGGAGGTGTTGGGTGACTGACTTGGTTGCTTTCATGGTGCAGGAACTGGAAACATAGCTCTAAGACCTGAAATCACATGCTTCCTAGAGCTGGAAAGTGATGAAATAGACCTGGCCAGGAGTGAGGATGCTGGAAGAGGTGGGTACAGCTAACGGATCATGGACACGAGGGTCAGGGGTGTATCTTGGGTTCTTTCATGGACCCAGTCCTGGGGAACGGAAACCCACACTGCAGAAAGCCAAGAACCAACTCTTTTGGGGGACTGTTGGGCAGGAAATAAAAGTGGATGACAGAAGTGATGGCTCAGCCATCAATGCCTGGCGTCCCAAGAAAGCTCAGGATTCTGCTGGAAGCAATCAGGGCTTTCGTGTAACACTTTACTGCAGGTTTAATTGTGGTTATATTTCAATGCCAAGGAGAGTAATTTGCAGCATGAATAAGGCATTAGATTTGCAATCCCCTACATTTTAAAACCCCATATAAAATGAGTGTTTGGTACTGGTGCTAGCAGAATTGTCATTTCTTGCTCAACTTTCAAAGAAATGGAAGTTGAATGTCCATATTAAAGTCTATAAAATTTTGAGTGACATTCTCATTACATCACTAGCTTTGGCTCTCTGCCGTGTGTCTGAGTCCAAAGCGGCCACACCCCAGACAGAGCTCTGGTGATGGGCTCCAGCGGGGTTGGCGGAGGGGGCGGGGGGTTGCGGCTGAGACAGACAGAAGTGCTCAGAGCAATGTCATTACGACCCAGTGTTGCTCATTTTCATAGAATCAAGTGCTTTCTGGTTAATGAAAAACTGGGGGCAAAGTCTGAATGCCTAAGGAGGTGATGGTGTTTGGCAGCTTAGAGAAAGTCACGTTTATGAAGATGGGCCAGTTTTGGAATGGCAACGAGCCTCACCTAATGTAAGAGTGAAAAAATACTCATTGAGGAGAAGCCAGGAGAGTATGTCTCCTCTCCCAGAAGAGAACCGCAGTCCCGTTGCTGCTGCTGTCAGTGGTGTGAGAGGCACAGAGCTGCTCACCAGGACATCTGCTTCTAAACGGAGGCCCCAGACTGGGAGCCTAGGGTGGCCACATCCGGGGTCTCTGCCAGCCCCAAGGTGGGCGTGGCTGTCACCGTCACCATCCTCACCACTGCTGCCACCCCAGGGCTCTGCTCTCTGCCCGTATTATCTCGTTTCATGCATTCACACTGTTTAAAAATACGTAATTTATTGGAAGTGAACTGTGTTTCTCATTAACTGTTTCCTATTTTGAGCGTGAAAATATTTACTCTGTCACTTCTGAAGTTTAGAAAGGAGAATCTGGCTGCTCGCCTCAGTTCGTGATGAACGTCATGATGGTGGCAGGGCCCTGCTCCTCTGACCTGGTCTGGGACGCGGATACAGAGCCTGAGGCTCCGAGACATCTGTCTGCAGAGGACCCGCCATCACCATGGAGACACTGACCTTGAGAAACATCATTCAGTTGCATTTTTCTTCTGCCTTATTGCCACCTCTCTCTCCTTACTTTAGGATGACAGTCTCTGTGTCTGAAAACTGTTCTGGGTTTCTCTTGCTACTGAGGAAAATGGTGGTGATGTGACTTTAATACATGTGAGAGTGACAGGTTTTAAATTCTGGGGGCTTTCTGAATCCCATACCCTCCCCCCTGCACCCACCCTGAGCCCCACCCCCTAGCCTGGCAGAAGCCGTTCATTGAAATGTAAACTGGGGACATTTGTGCACCTATGATTTATTGAAGAAGCTTGAAAACCAAAAAATAAATGAAAACTCTACACAGAATTGGTGGCTGTGGGACACTCTTTACAGATTTTATTCTCATGTTTCTAGACCATTGTTTGAGTTCTCACATCAGTTTTCAGCAGCTCACCCCATCCCTGGGTAATGTCTTCATTGCTTAAAGGCATATCAGTCTCAGTTCGTGTGAGGAAAGCATTGTGTGTTTCTGGCTTTTAATTTCTGTTGTTGTTGTTTAGTTGCTAAGTTGTGTCTGACTCTTTGTGGCCCCATGGACTGCAGCACGCCAGGCCTCCCTGTCCTTTACCATCTCCCAGAGTATGCTCAGACTCATGTCTGTTGAGCCGGTGATGCCATCCAACTGTCTTGTCCTTTGTTGCCTCCTTCTCATTCTGCCCTCAATCTTTCCCAGCCTCGGGGTCTTTTCTAGTGAGTTGGCGCTTTGCATCAGGTGGCCAGTGTATTGGAGCTTCAGCTTCAGCATCAGTCCCTTCAGTGAATATTCAGGGTTGATTTCATTTTGGATTGACTGGTTTGATCTCCTTGTTGTCCAAGGAACTCTCAAGAGTCTTCCCCAGCACCGCAGTTCAAAGGCATCAATTCTTCAGCACTCAGCCTTCTTTATGGTCCAAGAATCACATCCATACATGACTACTGAAAAGCCATAGATTTGACTATATGGAACTTTGTTGGCAAAGTGATGTCTCTGCATTTTAATATGATGTCTAGGTTTGTTATAGCTTTACTCGCAAGGAGCAAGCGTCTTTTAATTTCATGACTATAGTCATTGTCTGCAGTGATTTTGGAGCCCAAGAAAAGAAAATCTGTCACTGTGTTCAGTGACCATATTTTCTGACCATATTTTATTCATATTAAACAATTCTCTATGCAATGTGAGAAATTTCCGCACATTGTCTTTTAGGGAAAATCAGACTTAAAGTTCTTCATGTTGCAGGCTCTATCTGTGGTGCTCGGGCGCAGTGCAGGCAGGTGTCAGGAAAGCGGGTGCAAGGTTCTAAAGGTTCTCCTTCTCCACTCACAGCTTCTGCAAGAAAACCCTTCCTCTGGTGGAGGTGAGCTTCCTTAGAAAGTAGGTGTGGACCCCAGTCAGGCCTCTGATCAGCCCACTTTCACTGTGACTTTAATGTGTCAGTGGAATATAGGAACTGCACAAGCTGGAATTCTTTTTAAGTTCCATATTGAACTATATTCATTGAATACAATTACAAAAGAACATAATATCTCAAAATTTTGAGTCACAATCTTAGGCTTATTACTGTCAAAAAGCAATTATAAGCTATTTTTATGCAGAGCTCAAACATAAAATTAAAGACTCAGAAATGAAAGAGAAACATTTTTAACCATACTACCCAGCGCCTGCAACAACATCTATCAGCCAAATGTGGGGCGTAGAAAATATGCATATTCTGCAACCCACAGAAAGTGTTCACAGAGGGGCTGGGAGAGTAATTTAGGCCAGCTGTTTGTAGTAACTTTATTTCTATGCTGGCTGATATATTAGGGTACAAAAAAGTAGAGGAAAGACTGTACTGAAATGTTTGAAATCCTGAAATAAACCAGCTTCTCTAGGATGAGGTTTTCAGAACCAGAGATGTGACCGCCTAATAACCGGTCTACCAATTGTGTAGACAGACACACAACTCTGCAGGGCTGGGTCCTCGAATGTGGGCAGAGGGGCATTTGGGCTCCAGGGAGAGAGTCTTGACTTGGGGGAGTGCTGAGATGTCTCCATACCCGCAGCGTCCCCACGCGGGTGCTGTTCCAATGGATGGTCAGCATCCTGGACGGTCAGCCAGCCCTGATGGTGGCTGATTGTGGATGGTTTGCACCACATATGACAAAGGAGAGTGGGCGGGCATGGAAGGGGCTTGCCTGCTGAGTTGAGACCCTGTAGAGCCCGCTGACCTCGGCAGCTATTGTGGTGTGGCCAGAGCCCTGATAGACACACAGCTCCAGAGGGTGCTTGTTTGTCTTACTGAAGTCTGGGGCCTGGGGTACTGGCCAGCATGCTGAGCTTGAATTTGCCACAGGTCCCTGTTGCTTTTCAAGTGTGGATTTGATTTTCAGAGCTCTGGGCTTACCTAGGGTCAGGTCAGACCCCAGGAATCCTGTGGGAGGAGGAAGAGAAAGTCTGGCCTTGGGGTGGCTCGGGGCTCCTGTCCTGGGGGGCTGGGCACCGCGCTGGCCGCTTGAGCAGACAGTGGCCAGGATCCCGAGTCCCAGATTTCCAGGAGCTCTCGGCAGGTCCTGTGTCCTGTCTCCCAGCTGCTGGCGTGTTTCCTCTGTGTGTGCCTGGAACCCCCAGACCTGAGAGGCCCCAGCTGCTGTCTGTAGGGAGGGGCTGCTCCCAGGACCCACCCCCCCCACCAGGGGCTCTTCCCAGAAAACACCCCTGCATGGAAGGTCCTGAGAGACCAAAGCCAACTTTTGCCCAAGGATGGGGCCGTGGACACGATCTCACAAACCGCCCCAACCTGCAGACCTCAAATGCGTGTGGTCTCCGGAAGGAGAGGCTGTGGGCAAAAACGGAGATGTCCCACCTCCTGGCAAGAGACACGCTTGTAGTACATGTGTGCTCACATGTCCTGCGATGTGTGCTGAGCACGTGGGGCACGCGCAGAAGCCATGGTCACACGCGTTTGCAGAGCGTGCTGTGGAGACGCGTGCAGGCTGAAGGCTCTGGGTGTCCCTGCAGAGCCCCCGCCCCTGAGGAGCTTCGGGCCCTGACCACACTGTCCTGGGCTGCAAGTAGCCTGCTCACACGGGAACCCCACGCCCCCACAGGGGTTCTGGTGCCTGCAGAGGACCCATTACCCGCTTCACTGAACTGTTAATTTGCGGAGCTCTTGCCCCCGGTGAAGGAAGGACGTGCCCTCCGCCCAGGTGCCCGTGAGCACTGTTTTAAGTTACATGTATAATGCATGAGAAAAACACATTTGTCACACAGTCCAGACACATAGATCAGGTGATAACGGTCACCCCAACGAGGATGGAAAGAAAAAAAAGCTGTTATTTAGTTCAATAACAACTTTATTGAGATGTAGTTCACATGGCACACAGTTCAGCCTGAGAGTGTTCACTGCCGTGGTTTTAGCTCATTCTCAGGTTTGTGCGACTGTCACCGCTGGCATTTAGAACATTCTTGTCCCTCAAAGAGAGACCCTGCGCCCTTTCGGGGTCACGTCCCATCACCCCCAGCCTCCCAGTCTGTAGATCGGCCGGCTGTGGGCAGTTCACAGAAATGGAACCGTGTCCTCTGTGGTTCTTGTGGCTGACTTTTACTCGGCACAGTGCTTTCAGAGTTCATCTATTTGGCACTTCACTCCTTTTTATTTTTTGCTGAAAAATACTCTGTCCTGCGGATGTACCAGCGTCCACTCATGAGCTAGTGGGCACTTGGGTTGCTTGTTTTCTTATTCTAGTTTTTCTTAAATATTAAAAGAGTGGATGTGGCTCAAGAAGACAGCATGAAATCTTGGAGCTGGCATAATTGTCTTGCTTCCAGTAAGACACAGCACAGCCCCCGTCCCTGTGACTCCCTTCTATCTCCACCGTTTTCTTTCTCGTGATTTCTTAAAGTAGTAATGCCTTTTGAGAAGAGCCAGAGCCCAGGTCAAAGCTGTACCTGAGAAGTGAGGTGTAAACGGGCAGAAGCACGTGGGGAACTAGGTCCCCACTGGACGGGCTGGGCGAAGACCGTATCTTCCCGCTGGGAGCAGTGCGTTGTGGTGGGGACTGACAACAGCCCCTTGCATTTGGAAACCACTGTCCAGGGTGGTTTTGCTGTTACTCCCCTACTCAGTCCTCACTCGAGCTTCCTGAAGTTAGCACTGTCCACCCTCACGACGAAGCAAGGCTCTAACTGCTCACTTAGCGTAGGGTTCTCCTGGTTCATCCCTGTGGGCAAAAATGGCAGGACTGCCTTCTGTGTTTCAGATAAATAGTATTCCCTTCTTCCGATCTATCTGCCTACCTACCTATCATCCATCTTTCATGGTTTCTTTATCCGTTCCTCCGCTGAGGGATGCTTAGGTTGTTTCCATATCGTGGCTCTTGTGAATATGCTCAGTGAAATAAGCCAGATACAGAAGGAAAGTACCGTGTGATCTCCTTCTGTGTGGGATCTAAGAAAGTCAAACTCATAGAAATAGAACATTGGCTGCCCGGGGTGCGGGGAAGGGGATTGAGGAGATGCTGGTCAAAAGTAGAGTTTGTGTTACACGGGATGGGTAAATTCTAGAGGGTAATGTATAGCATAACGGTATAGTTCATAATACCGTCTTTGAAATTTTCTAAGAGTGTAGATTTTTAGTGCTTTCACCACACACACACACACACACACACACACACAGTGGTAATTAGGTGAGATGATGGATGTAAATTAGCTCAACTGTAGTAATCATTTCACAATGCATATGTATATTGAAACATTACGTGTTATACCTCAAATACATAAAATTTTATTAAAAAAGCATGATGTCGGCATTTGGATTAAGATGCATTTAATTATGTTGTGAAAATAACCACCCATGCATATTTCATTGAGTGTTTGCACTAAGAATGGGGGTGAATTTGTCAGAGGGCTTTTTAGCATTTTTGGAGGTGTTTATATGATGTCGCTTGTTAGATATATTAGTGTGACTAAGCAATAGAATAGGAAGAAAGCAGTTCTCTGCAGAGAGGAGTCCTAGCCTGCAGGCAACTGTCAGTCTGTCCCCCAGAGCAGCCTGGCTGGGCGCTGTCCACCAGCGGGGCTTTGTCACACGGCCGTGTTCACACGCGCCCCCCAGGTGCACGGTGTAAGGTCTCTCCTGCAGTTTTCTGACGCTCTGAGACTCGGTCATGCAGGTAGACTGACGCTGAGTGAGCCAGGAAGTTCCTGAATAAGAGCAACACTGGTGCATAGTCTCTCACTCTTTGTATGTTTAATGCAACTAAGGCTGTTGCTTAGATTTTGTAAATAACAGAGTAAGATGAATACTTGTTTTTACCAACTCATAGAGTATCAGACACTGAAGAAAGCAGAGAAAGATGATGACAGCGTCGACCGCAGGGCAGGTAATCCTGATCACACAGTCCCGTCCCACGAGGGAATTTCTGCTCCCCTGGGTGACCCGCCCCCGCAGCTGGGTCTGGAGGGGCTAGGTGGGCAGGGGCCAGTGGGCAGACAGAATTGCTGCCCTTTTGGGGTTCACCACCTTGCAGGGTTTTTGTTTTTGTTTCTATCTGCAGTATTTTTTTCAAGTGAAGAATAACATGCATACAGAGACGTGAGCAAAATGTAAACCGCAGTTGAGCAAATTGTCCAGAAGCTGAGATCCACTTAATTACTGCCGAGACAGAGAAGGGGACCCCAGGGTCTCACACAGCGCGGTTGTGACCTTCTTCCTCCTGAAGGGTAAGCGCTGTCCCGACTTCTAGCGGTCTGTCTGGTTTTGTGGTTTTGGACAAACATGGTGACTCTTGGAGTTTGCCTTCCTTCTGTCCAGAGTCTTCATTCTGCCTTGTGATGAGGAGGTCGCCCCATCCTGGCGGTTTGCTGTGGCCGTTCCTGCGAGGCTCCTGTGGTCCCCCACGTGGACACAGGACACTGCCTCACTCCCGGGTCTCACCTCTTAGTAACGTGAGCTTCAGGCCCCAGCAGAGCCAGAGGTGCTTCGAGGGCTCTCTGATCAGGAGCTACTCTACGGGACTTGGCCTCTAGCCCTTGCAGAGCGGGCACCATTGTTATTCCATCCCTTTTTGGATAAAGTTCCAGGGATTCACAGCCTCTGAGAAGAAGGAAACTCTAATGATTCCTTCTCACATGTGGAATGTTCTTGGTTATGTAATTGTTAGGCTTTTAATAAAACTGTAGCCTTTAAGGGATGCAGTGCATATTGAATACAGCCAACTGAAATAGCTTCTGTAAGAGAATCCCAGAATGTTATTCCCTCATTTGGAAGGGCAGGAGGTGCTAATCAAACGAGTTTACACGAATACATTTGCTTTATCCGCCAATTTACCGAATGTCTGTGGACGCGCTGAAGGAAAAATCCATTCAAATGAATACCTGATGAGGGGCTCAGCCTGTCTGGTGGCGCGGAGCACTTCAGCCACGCGTTTCTGAGATTTCCTTTGAAATCCCAAGGACATCATTTAGCTTAGAAATGCATTATTAATGTTCCAATTAATATAAAATTCTCCATTGTATTTCTGGTGACTTGAATGAGAACCGATAAATCTTACAAAGTACAATGCAAATTACAGGGAAAAGACTTTGGAACCTTTTCCACTCGAGAGGTACAAGCTCCTTTATCACTTTGCATGCGGGCCGTTAGTTTTCCTTGCTTGTCTTTGTTACTCAGTGTAGACGCGTGTTTTCTGAATTTGAGCTGAATTCTAAACCAGCCACCTTTTATGATGAAGCTCCAGGATTCCTGATACAAACAGTGGTATCGCCCCTGGAATCCTCCTGATTAGGACCTGGGGGATTAATGGAGGACCTTTTAAGAGTGATCACAGAGGCCCAAGATTTGCACAATTCCCCAAAATTTACAAGTTGTGTACCATTTAGCAATGATGGGTGCAGCGTGGATAACTTGTGTTCTGCTGGAGGCTGGAGACAGGTTTCGTGTGCGTAACATACAGAACTGAGGGTTTCACTGCAGGGAGTGAGCTCCTGGGATGGTGCCCTGGAGCCTCCACCCTTCCGCGTGGATAACCAGGAAAGCAGAGCACACCAGGGCTTCCTCGGCAGTTCTTTGAGGTGACTCCTCACACGGAAGCACATTAGTTTCGGAGTCAGTGCTTTGGGTGGGGACCTGAGGGGGGTGCTTTTGATGAGGTGAATGTCTGAACAAAATGTTATTTTCTGCACTTTTCATTCATCTGTGATTTCGGCGGCTTTTTGCCGTTCCTCCCATCAGTTGCATCTTCCTATGGGGCTGCTGCGGCTCAGAGCGTTCCGGGCATAACTCCTGTGGCCGGGGGTGCGGGGCTGGGGGCTTGGGCCTGGACTCGGGCCATCTGCCTCCTGGACTCGGGCCATCTGCCCCTACCCAGGAAGCCTGTCCAGCTCTCAGGCCCCCTCTCAAGTGCGGAGCCCCGTCCACACTTCTGCGTTTTCCGACTGACCAAGCAGCCTCTGAGTTCTCTGGGTGTTCTGTTCTGCCGCCTCCCGCGTCTGTGTTATCTTGGCCTCCCCACCCCCACTGCTGTTCGCTAAACCGCAAACTCCCTGTGGGGAGAAAGCGTTAGCCTCCCTTATCAGCTCCTGAAACATTCATATCACTGTAGAGACAGTGCTCCATGACGTTTGTTAAATTGAACTGAAAATGCTACTTTATGCCCTGCTTATTACTGAAATTATTTCTTTAGGTATTATTTTATTTGAAACCTAAGGGTTTTTTAACCTTAAAAGCAAAAACAAGAGCCTCTGCTAATAGTGTGTGAACCTGGGGAAGAGAAACTCCAGGGGCGCCCCCAGCAGTAGCTGGGGGAGAACTGACCCTGACCGAAAGCAAGGCCGTGAGAGCATCCTCAGACTGGAGGCCCCGGAGGACAGCAGGGGCTGGGCAGCCCTGGACCCCCCGCCACAGTGAGCGCGCGGGGCTGGGCCCACGGGGGCTTCACCCTTCACACAGTTGTTCTCATTTCACAGACAAGGGAACTGCCGCCTGCTCAGTGGGCATGCCAACGTCTGGGGCTGGCTTCAGGCGGAAGACCCAGAACCCAGTCTCCTGCCACGTGTTACAAGTGGGAGCTTCCATGGTGGCATTGCAGGCAGATTCTTTACCATCTGAGCCACGAGGAAGCCTGACTCAATTTTACATGTTATTTCCAGGATGGTTTATCATAGAATACGACTACTACTACTAAGTCACTTCAGTCGCGCCCGACTCTGTGCGACCCCATAGACGGCAGCCCACCAGGCTCTGCCGTCCCTGGGATTCTCCAGGCAAGAACACTGGAGTGGGTTGCCATTTCCTTCTCCAACGCATCAAAGTGAAAAGTGAAAGTGAAGTCGCTCAGTTGTGTCTGACTCTTCGAGACCCCGTGGACTGCAGCCCACCAGGCTCCTCCGTCCATGGGATTTTCCAGGCAAGAGTACTGGAGTGGGGTGCCGTTGCCTTCTCCAGTATCATAGAATATTGAATGCAATTCCCTGCACTATACAGTAGGGCCCCCCTTGTTGTTTTTCCATTCTCCACATCCCAGCTTGCATCTGCTAATCCTAGTCGCCCAGTCCGCCCCTCCCCACCGCCTGACTGCAGGGGCCACGGGCTGCTCTCCCTGTGCGTCTGTCTCTGTTTTATAGGTGAGCTCATCTGTGCTATGCTTCAGATTCCACGTGTGAGTGACGGCGAGTGGCATCCGCCTCTGACTGATTTCACCTCGTGTGATGATCTCTAGGGCTCTCGGTGTGGCCGCAGATATCCTTATTTCTCTCGCTCTATGGCTGAGTAGTGTTCCGCGGCGTGTGCGTAGCACCTCTTTATCCGTTCCTCCGGAACAACGCTCAGGTTGTCTCCATGTCTTGGCTATTGTGAATACAGTCATATCTTCTATATAATATTCAGTGTGGTATTTTTGTGGAAGTGAGACATGCTCAGATAACAAACACTGAGGAACAGGGATCTCCTAACACTGAGAAAATTGGTTTCTATCTGTGACACTCTGGTTCCCTACTCAGTGGGTTCTGATTTAACTTTCACTATTGGGAATGCTTAGCACATCAAATGATATTAATTATTAGCTCCAGGCAGGAAAATAATATCCACAAAGAGAACATTTATCACTTTGCCAGACACAGACCTCCTTTCCATGTGACTGTCTCTGTGATGTCAGTGACCCCTGATTAAAAACAGAAATTCCAGTGTTTGGTCATTGATGATATGTTGGTAAATATTTCTGAATATTCACCATTACTTTGATGGATACATGTCCTGTTCTATATGCCAGAGATTTTTTGTTGTTGTTCAGCTGCTAAGTCATGTTGGACTCTTTGTGACCCTGGGGACTATAGCACAAAAGGCTTCCCTGTCCTTTACTGTTTCCCAGAATTTGCTAAAATTCATTGTCTATTAACGTTCTAGGATGATCTACCAACTAAGCCTTAATACCCGGGCTTTTCCTCTGTGTGTTATGTATAATGACTGTTTTAACCCAGTTGCTCTCAGCAAGTGTGAATTATCAGTTATATTAAAAAGTCTTGGAGAAAACTTGTTTCTAATGCTGACTCCTTATGGCACGTGACATCTGTTCCTGCTTCTTTGCCAGTGGCTTCAGAACTTTGGTTTTTCCTAGGGAGATCTGAATGAAAAAGGAACTTTTGTGGCACTACCCACACAGATGGGAGAAACATAGCCAGGCTTCCCTCAAAAGGTTCACAAACCTCGGACGAAATTCTTTCTTTACAGTTATCTAGGGAAAACATGATGGATGCCAGAAAGTTTTAAGAATACCAAGCTAGATATGCGAGGAAAGAAGTAAATGTACAGAATTTCTGAATCATTTCTAGCTGCTTCAAATATATATATATATTTAAGTTGAAATCTTTGTCCACAATTCTTTTTTTATCCACAATTCTTGACCTTATACTAAATCACAGAATCAAAATCAATATACGCCTCATTCCCCCAGCTCCACTTGGGCAGCTGGCGACGTGCAAATTGGTGTGCTCGTCTCTCCTGCTCGCGTGGCTTCTAGAAGATCCTCAGGACATGGACACACCAAGTCACTGGAGACAGCAAAAGGAAAATGCTTGGTTCTCACATGATGAAAATTCCTGTGAAGCCACGAAATACAGCTGTGTGCACATAGCTACCGGATGTGGGGTGATACAAAATTGTATGACATTTCTGCCAAAAGTAAGTAGTGTGATCTTTTATAGTTTTTAGATGAAATATTTCAAGATAATACTGGGTGAAGATTAGTTGTTTTTGAAGCAACAAAGCTCACTGAGGGTGTGTGTTTATAGTTTACTGAGTGAGAAGAAGGCGGGGGATTTGGAGAGGTGGACGCAACAATTTACAGGCTTTGAGGGTGGACTCGGGGAGAACGGGCCGAGGAGGCCACGGTGCCCCACCGACATCCGCCTCCGTTTGGCTGTCCGGGCAGCTGACGGCCCTGCCGCTGGACACACATGGGGCTGAGCGCGCTTCTGAGCTGCTGTGGCAACTCACCAAGTGTCGGCCTCCCAACGGCAGCAAAGGATACTTTTGTTTTCCCTTTCCGTTTGGCACATGAGAAAGCCTTCTCCTCTTTCCTGCTTAACTATACACAAAGGCCTCAGTGTACTTAGAGTGTTAACACCCTGCAAGGGAGACTGGGAACGTTAAAGGAGTTTAATCTGACAACTGATGCTCTAGTTGATTCCTAAGTGAATAAATGATTAGCCCCATATTTCCAGGAAACCACAGCATTCTGCATCATGACATAATTCAAAATTACGTATCATTTTGCTTTATCTCAGAGAGGCACACATAAAAGCCCGGCGTCTCTCCACTTGGCACTTGGTCCTTCTCTAGCATGTCCAGACTAGCAGTTTGGCTCATTAACGGGTGGCAGAAAATGTCATTGCTAAAGAGGGGCCTGTGCTTTGGTTTGTAAGAATTTTTCGTGGTTTGGGTTAGGGAGACGGCAGCTGGCCACCAGGTCAGAGGAGGACGCTCAGCACATCCATTCAGAGAATGCAGGCACGGCTCCGTGCTGCCCTGTCGCTGTCTTTAAAGTGTGAGGGGATCCACTCGTTTGGACACCGCTTCCTGAGAGGCCAACACGGAGGTACGCAGGTAGCCATCACGCTGTGGCTCTGAGGAGGTGGACGCCGGCCATGAGGGCCACCTGGTGACATGCAGCTCTGTGTGGTTTCCCAGAGCAGCATCCGCTCTTGATGTCGCTCCGGTTAGTTGGCCCTTACGAGAGCCTGGGTGAGAGAGATTTGAGAGTGAGGCCGCTTCGTCCGAGTGGGTCTCTGTCAGCCATGGCTCTGCTGGCGGCCCCCAGGCCGGTGGGGGCGGGAGAGCCCTGTGATGGCCCGACCTCCCTGAAGTCCAGATGGCTCTGCCCCCTCGTGGGCCTGGCGTCCGGCGACAGCGAGGCAGTTAGTTCACAGCTCGCACGAGGCCAGTCTGCTCTCCCCCGATGCCCAGGTCACAGCCTCGGTCAGTTCAAGGACCCCGTTGTTTGTTTATTTGTTCTTGTGGGTCTTTGTTTTACAGACCATCTAGGTTCTTTCCTCCTGTTTCTCTCTCTCCCACCTCGGTCCTGTCCCCTGCACTGCGGTTCGCTGTTGCAACGGGAAATAAGAGAGGAAATGAAGCAAAGCAACTTGGCTCCATCTCCGTGGCTCTGGATACACTTTGGGTGGTGGGAAGAAGTTGGATCCCCTGGTGGTGGCTCAGTTTCTAAAGAATCCGCCTGCCAGTGCAGGAGACATGGGTTCGATCCCTGGGTCAGGAAGATCCCCTGGAGAAGGGAATGGCTACCCACTCCAGTATCCTTGCCTGGAGAATCCCATGGACAGAGGAGCCTGGCGGGCTACAGTCCTGGAGTCGCAGAGTCGGATAAGACTGAACGACTGAGCACACACACAGTCACCACTGGATTAGGGTTCTGCAAAAGCAGCCGAGCACAAGAAGCTGGATACATTAAAGTGAGGTCTGTACAGTGAAAAGCTGGAAACGATTATTCCGATGTTTAAATAGACTGAACTGGTGAAGCCTACTCTGCACTCAGGCTGGAGGGTATAGGCTGACGTGGGAACGGTGAGCTCTTGCAGGCATCTTGATTTCTCTGTGAGACCTTGAACCAGATATCTCTGCTCTGTGATTCTCTTTCTGTAACACGGGGACCACTGCGTCCTTGCAAAGACCACCCTTGAGGTCACAGAAAGGCTCGGAAGGCAGCCACCCCTGCTGCGCCTTGTGTGAGGCAGTGCTTAGTGGCTGCACCCATCGCTTTCTAGAGGACAGACTGCTGTATAGTCTTTAAAGTAATCTGTAGAGTTTTCAAGGACACGGGAAACTGTAACTTCGAGAAAGTTTTTTTTTTTTCTTTCTTAAAGTAGAATTAAAATGATAAGAACCTTATGATGTTATAATGTAAAAATAAATGGAAGGACAACTGAGATATGACAAAGTATTACATGGCTTGCCCCTGGATGTTGGGATTATTTCTTGTTTAGTTGCTAAGTTGAGTCTGACTCTTTTGCAACCCCGTGAACTGTAGCCCTCCAGGCTCCTCTGTCCGTGGGATTCTCCAGGCAAGAATATTGGAGTGGGTAACCATTTCCTTCTTCAGGGGATCTTCCCAAACAAGGGATCAAACCTGAGTCTCCTGCATTGGCAGGTGGATTTCTTACCAGTGAACAACCTGGGAATCTTGTTGGGATTATGGGTGATCTTAAAAAGAATATTGCTTTATCCTTTATCAGTTTTGGGAAATAATTGTGTTCCTTTTCTTTGCCATAGGCAGAGATCCTTCCCTCTAACTCAGAAATATCAGTAAAATGAGAAAGGAAGGTTCTACTAATATATATTTAATTTATGCCAGCTACACTGACATATACAGTGAGTTTAGAAGTTGGAAACAAGTGATGGAATAAAAACATGTAGGCCTTGCCGAGAGGCTGTGTTCTGAAACACAGTAATTTGAGAAATCACGTCTGTGAGCCTAAAGATGAGGAAGGGCAGTGCCGGCTGCTCTCCGCCGGGAGGATGGAGGTTCTCCTGTCCTGAGGTTCCCCTCAGGACGTGGGGGCGCGGGGCCTGCCGCCCTGGAGTCCCATGTCCATGGCCCTCAGACCGGTCCTGACTGGGTGCGGGCCAGGCTGTGCTCAGCGTGGATGGCTGGCCTGCAGAGCAGGGGGCCTGAGGCGCAGAGGCTGGGGCCGGCTCACTCACTGCTCAGCTCAGCGAGGGTTGTTCATTAACCAGACCTGTGACCACAGGAGAATTTAATTGGATTTTATTTGGTATCTCTCTAGCCAGAGGACTTTTCTCTATATCGATAAACATTACATTCATTTTCCATTGTTCTGGTGAGTTCTAAGATACTGTGGATCAAATCAAAGTCTCAATCATCCCACTGGAAAAAGCCCAAAATAAGCAAAACCCAGAAAAGTCCCCCGAATTCTAATCAGGAAGTGATGTCAGTCACTGGCGCTTGGCCGCCAAGTGGGTTGTTTCTGTCGCCTGTGTTCCCGCGTGTGGTCAGAGGCTCGAGTCCCGTGGGACGGCCCGCTTTGCTGCCTGCCGACCAGCAGGAAAGCTGAGGTTGCAGGCAGGGCGTGAGAGTGCCCTGTGTCCTCCGCGGAGTGCTGGCCCGAGTGGGCACATGTGTGCTGTCTCCATCTGACCCGGGACCGCCGACCCGGTCTGGGGAGACGCCGGTCCCCGCCTTCACGTCCGGGCTCCCCCGGCCCCCCGTGGGCGGCCCCACATCTGGGCAATGAGGAGACAACCGCAGACCCTTCCAGGCGCGATCAGCTCTGCTTGCGCGGCTCCCAGCCTTTTGAAGCTGCAGTCTGTTTCACGATAATTGATAAGCTAATCTCAGCCTGGCCTGTATGTTTTCCCCCGTTTCCCGTTTCTTTCCAGGCTGCTCTGCGGGGATGGAACTCTTGCAGCGGAAGCATTGATGCTCACAGAGAGGTCGGAGTGCAGGAGCTGTCCAGTGAGCGCAGGTTTGTGGAAGGTGAAATCTTGGCAAGACCTGAATAACAACCAGGGGGCCAGCGGAGCGTGGGGAGGAGCGTGTAGGAAGGATTTTGTTCTCACTACCTAAGGCGATACATGGCAATTACTATCGAGGAGGCAATAAAGAAGTTGTTAATTACAGGTTTATACCCCTGTGGCCCAAAGCGGGAACAAGGGACCAAAGGTTATAAAGTGGTTCTTAAAAAAAAAAGTTGTAGGTGATTCTTTTCTCCTTTCCAGTGGAATAACTTAATTAGCAGTCAGGTTTGGGCCTGATGAAGAAAAGAACTCTGGAAGAGACATCTTATTGGAATAACTCAATTTGTCCAGACCCTCCAATTTGCCTTTCTCAACCATCCATTCTGTTTTTATTTTCCCTGATCATCTCTCGAAATCCTTCAGATGGGGAACCAAGAGAGCACGAGGTATTAAACGTGCCTGCCTGCCCCCAGCACAGGCTCTGATATTACATGCTCACGGAACAAGCTGCCATTCAGTAATCAGATTTGCTGTGAGATCCTGGGGCTCCGCGGGGGCTACAGAGATGCTCCTATGTGTCTGATCAAGGCTCACGTGCCCGAGTCTTCAGATGTAGCTGTATTCTTTGGAGACTGGGGCAGGCCCAACCCTGGGCACCCAGCTGGCAATTCCATGAGGTGGGAAAGGCTGGGCTTGGAAATGGTCTGCCTTGAAAAGTTAAATCCTCTTTGAAGCAATATGCATTTTCTGTACTTAGGTTTGACTCAAAAGGAGCCGGTGATGCCATTAGGAGCCTGGGCTCCTGTGTGGACACCAGGCCCTGGCTCGGTCTCTACACTCCCTCCTTTGAGGCACTTATGAGCCGACGTGATTCGTGTGTGTGTGTGTGTGTGTGTGTGTTTGGCCTCTGCGTGGGCTGTTGTGTCTTTTCCACCTTTTCAAGCCCAGCATAGTGATGGTACACAGTAAGTGCTCACTAGGTGCTTGACTGACCAGTGCAAATGCAGCTTTCTGCCTGTCACCCTCTGTGTGCCATTCCTGCAACAGAGAAGCACTCTTCTCTCTGGGGAGCCTTCTGTGTGTGGATCATATCTGTTCCAAACTTGGAGTGACATCAACATGAGTGGTCGTGAATATTCACTTGAGGTGAATAAAGAACACTTCAGAGGTGGTATGAAGACCCTTGGGGCCATTTTTGGGGGAGGTGGGCGCTGCGGTTTGTAGGGGACAAAAGGTGCTTTGGGGGGACCCTAGGGATGGGAGGCCTAGGAGGGCTCCTGGGGCAGGGGCATGGGGACCCTGTGGGGGGGGTGGGGGCTGCCAGGAGTTAGGATTCACCGAGTGCTCCACTGGCCAGGGTCCCTGAGGCCTTGAAGCTGCTGCCTATGCCTTGGCGCCTGGGCCTGGCACCGGCTGCCCGTCTAGCTGTTGGCGGGGCCAGTGTGGCCCCTGAGGGCACCCAGGCCTTGCTCCCCAAGGGACTGCAAGGGGAGGGCCCGGAGTCCAGACTCACACTTGCCACGTGTGTCAGGATGGTTATCACAGTGAGCTTGGCCGGGCATAGTCCTGGAGGGCTGCCCCGAGGCACGGCCTTTCTTTCCAGTCCGAGTCCCAGCCCCGCACACACTCTCCACCCTCACGTCAAAGGTGCCCTTCTTCTTTCTCCATTTATAACACGTTATTGTGTGATCATTGCATAGAAAAAAATTCTGAGAGACAGAAGAAAATAAGAGAAACTGTTCATCTCCCAACGAACCATTTTCCTGTGTTTTCTCTCTATTATTTTTCTATTTCACGCATAGCAGAGACCATTTGTTAGTTTGGTTTCATGCCTTTTCACTTCATGTTGTAACAGGCAATCTTCCTTGAAGACTGGACTTCACAGGGATTTGAATGTCATCGTATGATTTACGTAACTTACTGGCTCCTCAAAGGGAGTGTCTGGAGTTTGGACTGCTGGTGGAAGCATCCCCAGATGGTGGATGTGTGGAAACTGAGGGGAGTCCACAGCTGGGCCAGACGCTGAGGCTGACCAGCCGGAGGAGGGTGTCTGAACCGGTCTTCAAAATGGGAGCCCCTGCACGCTCCTGCGGGACAAACACATGTGTACACACAGGCACACACAGATACATGTGCATACACACGCACATGTGCACATGCACACACACTCACATAGGCACACGTGTATACACACATGCACACGCGTATACACACAGACACATGTACACACAGATACATGTGCATACACATGCACGTGTGCACATGCACACACACACGCACACAGGCACATGTGCACACACGCACACGCATGCACACGAATATACACACATGCACACGAGTATACACACATGCACACGAGTATACACACAGACACGTGCACACACAGGCACATGTGTACACATGCACACAGGCACACACATGCACACGACTATACACACAGACACGTGTGCACACACAGGCACATGTGTACACATGCACACAGGCACACACATGCACACGAGTATACACACATGCACACGAGTATACACACATGCACACGTGTATACATGCACACATGCACACGAGGATACACACAGACACATGTACACACAGATACATGTGCATACACATGCACACAGGCACACACATGCACATGAATATACACACATGCACACGACTATACACACAGACACGTGTGCACACACAGGCACATGTGTACACATGCACACAGGCACACACATGCACACGAGTATACACACAGACACGTGCACACACAGGCACATGTGTACACAGGCACACAGGCACACACATGCACACGAGTATACACACATGCACACGAGTATACACACAGACACGTGCACACACAGGCACATGTGTACACAGGCACACAGGCACACACATGCACACGAGTATACACACATGCACACGAGTATACACACAGACACGTGCACACACAGGCACATGTGTACACAGGCACACAGGCACACACATGCACACGAGTATACACACATGCACACGAGTATACACACAGACACGTGCACACACAGGCACACAGGCACACACAGGCACACAGGCACACACACGCACACGAATATACACACATGCACACGAGTATACACACAGACACGTGTGCACACACAGGCACATGTGTACACATGCACACAGGCACACACACGCACACGAATATACACACATGCACACGAGTATACACACAGACACATGTGCACACACAGGCACATGTGTATACAAATGCACACATAAAGAACCACAGCACACATGTGCAAACACAGAGACACACATGCATACACGCGTGCTTGTGTACACACAGATGTGCACACCCACACGTGCGCACAACCTTGCTAGTGGGTTTCAGAGCCCTTTGTGACACTGCTGATTCTCATCACCTTTAATCACAGCAAATGCGCTCCGGGCAGTACCGCACCACCTCTGCAATCGTGTGATGTGAGGATCCTGCGGGGCTGGCCGGGGAGCCCGGCTGGCAGACGAGGAAGAAGTCGTGTGATGCTCAGGGTTTCCCAGGGTCTGGGCCGGGGTGGAACCAGGTTTCCTTCCTCACGGGCTTACTGGTCCTTAAGGGGCACCTATGGGAGAGAAACATAAAGATATTCTCTTTTTTTCTGATGAAATAATGGAGCTATTGATAGGGCCATGCAAAAATCCACTGGCAAAATAGAGAGGGGACTGTGTCTCCTCACTCCAATCCAGGTTTTTCTGCCCTGTCCTCTGTTCTTTACAGTCTTAATAGAAACAGTGACTAGAAACAGTCTTACTAGAAACAGTCCATTTCTCAAAGTCTCCACAGATTGGACATGCAGCCCACCTTCTGTGGGCTTGGGACGCCACCCAGGTTGCCCGACCTCTGGGCACCTGGGCCTGGCTGGTGTCCTCCGTTGGGGAGACGGTGGGCAGGTGAGCTGAGTTAGGCCTGGGCTCCAGGCAGGCATGTGGCCCGTCAGAGCTGCAGGGGTGGACGCCCTGGATGTGACAGACACAAGGTCCGTCACATTCTCGTGGCTGCAGGTGGGCACGCGCTGTGCTCACAGCAGATCTGGGAAGAGGCAGTGTCTCTCGGTGAGGTTTTGGGGAAGTTGCCATCAGCACGAGGTACATCAGCCCCCAGGAGAGGCTGCGCCATGTGCCTGGGAGGGGGCAAAAACGGGGACTGTGGGGAACACATGCTTTCAGTTCTCAAGAGAGGAGTTCATGGTACCTGTCCAGGAAGTACAGTCTCTGGACCCGGGGAAGACACATCTCAAAAGTGTACATTTAAGTACAGTTTAATTATTACTATAGTTAATAGTTGTATATTTGTGTTGCATATTTGAATGTTGCTGAGAGAGTAAGTCTTAAAACTTGTTACTAGAAAAAAGTCTGTGACATGTTTGGTGATGAATATTACTCAAAGTCTTGAGCTTGCAACATATACAAATATGGAATCCACGTGTTGCACACCTGTGGTGCTGCGTGTCAGTTACACCTCAGCTCGGAAAAGAAGCCCTGGACACCTCATCTTCCCATGTTGCTTTGCCATCTCCCCTCTTGTTTATCTGGGACCACATTCCCTGATGGCTGCCCCAGTGGCTCAGCTGGTAAAGAATCTGCCTGCAATGCGGGAGGCCTGGGTTCCATCCCTGGATTGGGAAGATCCCCTGGAGGAGGGCATGGCAGCCCACTTCAGTATTCTTGCCTGGAGAATCCCCACAGACAGAAGAGTGTGGCGGGCCACGGTCATGGGGTCACAGGGAGTTGGACAGGACTGAGCGACTGCGCACATCCCCTGAACACAACCTGCTGCGTGCGTCCCCGCCTGCAGCGAGAACGCACAGTGCAGCTAGGCTCTCAGCAGATGCCCTCCAAAACCTGATGCCCTGTGACAAGCCATTTTGCAAAAGACAAACATGAGGTTTCTCTTATTGTCCAGTATTTGGGTGAAGTGCATCCATCGTGGCAGCCCCCGTCCATGGGAGTGTTGACTCTCATTCCAGTTGGCCGACAATCCCTGGACGAAGCCATGTGACAAAGCAGAGTTTCACTGAGAAGCACGTGGCACCTTTGAAATGGAGTGGAGAGAAGTCTCCTTCCTGTTGCTGAACAGGTGTGTTCTGAGTTTTTCCTCAGGAGGGTAGCTTAATAACTTAGTTTCCAAGGACCACACCAGGATTACAGATTAAAAAAAAAAAAATTAACTCTGCCACACGCCAAAGCCAGTGTCTCAACTTATATTGGCAATAAGACCAAAACTTAGAGATGGGTGTCCATGTTGGGGCAGCTTTTGTTTTTCAGATCTCTTCAAAGAAATTCTCCCACCCCGGGGTGGTTGTCAGGGATGGTGCAGGTTGTCTGCTACGAGTCTGCTAAATTTGAGTAAGCTGTTCTGAATTCTTTTAAGATTTAACTCATCACCCAGAATTCCACCTGCACCCCTTCTGACACTTTAATTTCTGTCTGTTGAAATCCACTGGCAGGTCCTAGTTGAGACTAGTATTCCTTCTTTATATTTTGAACCTGATAGTTGTGGTGTGTGATCTTCACAAACCAGTGTGTGAACCTCACAGACCAGTGCGTGAACCTCACTGACCATAATCAGGAATATTCATATGAAGTTGGATGTGAACAGCTGTTCTCACCGTTGGTAAGGCTGAGCGACTTGCAGGGCCAGAAGGTGACTCGATGGCTCACAGACATCATCTACACGATGAATAAGCAGACTGCCAACAGCAGAGCAACTCGCCTCTCTGTCAGTGACGAAGACACGCAAGCTTGCCCTTTGCAGCGTAAACAGAAAATTATGGCTGCACACAGTTCAGTTCAGTTCAGTCGCTCAGTCGTGTCCGATTCTTTGCGACCCCATGAATCGCAGCACGCCAGGCCTCCCTGTCCATCACCATCTCCTGGAGTTCACTCAGACTCACGTCCATCGAGTCCGTGATGCCATCCAGCCATCTCATCCTCGGTTGTCCCCTTCTCCTCCTGCCCCCAATCCCTCCCAGCATCAAAGTCTTTTCCAACGAGTCAACTCTTCGCACGAGGTGGCCAAAGTACTGGAGTTTCAGCTTTAGCATCATTCCTTCCAAAGAAATCCCAGGGTTGATCTCCTTCAGAATGGACTGGTTGGATCTCCTTGCACTCCAAGGCACTCTCAGGAGTCTTCTCCAACACCACAGTTCAAAAGCATCCATTCTTCGGCACTCAGCCTTTTTCACAGTCCGACTCTCATATCGATACATGACTACTGGCAAAACCATAGCCTTGACTAGACGGACACAAGCCCCCGCCACTAAAAAGGCAGCTTTCCTTCTGCTGGTCTTGGGAAGAGACGCGGCGCGCGGATGTGGGGCGCGCCTGCCCGCATCTTCCCGAGGCTCTTAATCCGCCGGGGTAGGGGTTCCGGGTGTGGCGGAGGGGGGGTGCGCTAAGCCGCTTTGGCTCCTCCGCTGCGCTCGCACTGAAGCTGGTGACACCCGTCGGCAGGGACACAGGCGCCCTGCGCGGGATGAGGCCGGGCCTCCGTGGGCCTGCGGAAGGTGCGCGCGGGGGCGCCAGGCCCGCGTGGTCCATGCGCACAGCTCTGCAGGCAGACAGCTGCCCGCTGGGCGAGTGCATCAGGGTGGGGAAGGGGCCCTGCAGGCGGGAGGCCTGCGTCTCCTCAGCCCCCTCCCCTCCTCTGTGCCCCTTCTCAGCCCCCGTGCCATCACCCCAGGTCCCTGTCTCCCTAGTCAGGACCCGCTCCAGCCTCTCCGCTCCCTGACCCTGCAGGTCCAAGCCAGACCTCCCTCTGCCAGCACGGGGGCTTTGCTTGTTGGGTTGTGGAAGGGTAACTTGGGTTTACCGTAAGAATTTAACATGCTTATCTTGAAGAAATCCGTTTACAGATGGGCATTTTTGTATTCATGCAAATAAGACCATTACAGAGACTCTGATTTCATATCAGACTATTCTGGGTCAGTGGTGGGCCAATCCAGTTGGCTGCTGGGGTCTGTATACCCTACAAGCTGAGAAGGAGTTATTGAGAATTCTTTTAATGGACTAAAAAAAATCAAAAGAAGAAAGAATCAAATTTCTTGTGAAAATTATATGACACGTCAGTGTCCACAAATAAAGTTTTATTGGCACACAGCCACACGTTCAAGCTGCTGGTGCGCCACTAGGACAAGCGCTGAGCCGAGCTGAGTAGCTGTGACCAGGATATTCCTCCCGCGAAGCTGGGAGGATTTACAGTCTGGTGTTTGCAGAGAACTCTCTGAGCAGACCTACGTCGTATTGTTTATCTATAATCCATCATAAGTTATAACGACAGGGGTTCCATTCTGTGACATCCTAAACATGCCCATTCCATTCTGTGATATCCTAAACATGCCCACAGGCTGTAAAGTGCTGAGCTTGACTGTGCACATGGCAAAAACATTTTAACCACATATTGGAACGTTTTCAGTACAGTTAAAGGAAATTTCCTTTGACAGAGAACTTCCAAACATGTTTTGCATCTGTTTTTGCATGCATTCAAATATAAGACTTGGGAAGCATTTATGAATACTTCGAGTTTTCAACCCCTGATCCTTAATGTTCAGTGAGGCAGTGGCGTGTTTCCTTTCACTTTATGTGAGTGAAAAATATGTAAAAGTGGTCAATTATGAATGATCCCTGATTCTCATGAAAAGAATACCTCAGACTTGTGCAGCTTGGTTCTTACCAGTTTTGATGTGCATTATAAAAATAATATAAAGCAAAATACAGACATCCTTGTCTGTATAGTTTAGTGTGCTCAGCCACTCATCTTGTCTGACTCTTTGTGACCACATGGGCTGTAGCCCACCAGATTTCTCTGTCCATGGAAATTTCTAAGCAAGAATACTGGAGTGGGTTTTCATTTCCTTCTCCAGGGGTCCTTCCTGACCCAGGGATTGAACCTGAGTCTCTTGCGTCTCCTGCACTGGCAGGTGGGTTCCTTACCACTGTACCACCAGGGAAGCTTTGTCTATATATCCATACTGTATGTATAATTTCTGATCCTATGAACAACAGGCTGTAAAGTTCCAGTTAGGGAATGTGTCCATTTCTCAGCTGAAGAAATTGAGGCTCACAGAAATTCTGGGCCTTGTCCAAGCTTCATGGGCAGTTGAGGGTCAGGGCCAGAATTCCTGATTCAAAAGCACCTGCTTCCATCAATGATCTCATGCTGCATCTCTGAGATGACTTTACTTACAGCTTTTTTAAGGCAAATGTGGGACATTATACAGGAAATCTTTTGGGTCTTTGTGATGAAAAGATTTCCTGTAGGATGCTAACAGAGGGAAGGCAGTGGCCCCCTACTCCAGTGCTCCTGCCTGGAAAATCCCATGGATGGAGGAGCCTGGTGGGCTGCAGTCCGTGGGGTCGCTAAGAGTCAGACATGACTGAGCGACTTCACTTTCCCTTTTCCTTTCATGCATAGGAGAAGGAAATGGCAACCCACTCCAGTGTTCTTGCCTGGAGAATCTCAGGGACAGAGGAGCCTGGTGGGCTGCTGTCTATGGGGCCTCACAGAGTCAGACATGACTGAAGCGACTTAGCAGCAGTAGCAGCAGGATGCTAACACTATGAGATATCTGACATTATTATAAGATTTCCGACACCAGCCAATATCAGAGCTCATGCTAATTGACCAGAGATGACTGTCTTTAAGGACAGAAACTCGATGTGCTTGGGGATGGAAAGGTGCTGTTTAGCAAAACCCTGGGCCAGCCATGTGGTGCCTTGAGAGGGCTCCCAGGGGGATGGGGCCAAGGCCCAGGAGAGGCGTTGTCTCAAGTGATGGTTGTTTGGAGCCCAGGTGTTGGCCACTGTAGCAAAAAGAACTTTCAAGGCAGATGATCATTAGAGACAGGCTAAACAGGTTTGGAAGACATGGGATCTGGGTCTCTCAGGCATATTTGTCTTTATCTGCGTGTCATCAGCTCAGCTACTTTCTGAACCTATCGAAAGGCTCTGTTGAGAATGAGGATTCCCGCTCAGCCCAGAGTCTCCCCCGCCGCCTGTGGTTTTCCTCTGTTGTCTTCAGCTTTGGCCCCACTGGGGCTCAGTCCTTTTGAAGGGAAAGGATAATATATAAATAGGTATAAACTCTAAGATTTGGAGTAGTCAAGCTGTTTAGCATTTATGTTTCTGTTATTGACACTCAACTGGAGTTTCTCAATTCACGTTTGGGGAAAGGAAACACCTTCCAAAGAACTCACTTTTTTCTTCCAGTTTTATTGAGATGTAGTTGACACAGAGTGCTATACAAGGGTGAGACGCAGCAATATGATCTGACTCACACACATCGGGAGAAGATGACAATAAGTTTAGTGAACACCCATCACCTCGTATAGATACGACATTAAGGAAAGGAAAAAAGCTTAGGATTTACCCTCATAACAGCTTTCATCTGTAACATTCAGAAGTATTATTATATTTATCATGTCGTATTGGCCAAAAGCTTCATTCGGGTTTTTTAAATATTTTACTCACCTGCAAGACTCAGTAAAAACTTTCTCCCCAAATGGAAGGAGCTGCTTTTGCAAAGCTGTGAGTGAAAAGACGGATTTGACAAAATCACTGTGTCTCAGACGGAGCTACTTTTTTTTTTTTTTTTTTTTTAGCAAATTGCCACATTTCTCTTCTTTTGCTTGTTGAAAAGTAATTTTTCTTCCTGCAAACATGAATTGTATAACATCGACTCCTTTTACACTGCTTTTTTCAGAAGAGAAGAATTAGCAAGAGCAGGTACCTTGTTAGGAGCAGATTACGCACAGCAGGAATGTACAGAGCTTGGGGATGAAAGGCCGTGCGTCACCGAGAGGCTTCAAGTTGGGTCTGGGGCAAGTGCCTCTCAGGTTGTTCAAACTGGGGCCCGTTCTTGGGACCCTTGGAGGATTAGGAAATAAAACAACACCCATTGTCCTCGGTCATTGTGGACACACTTGGGCTAACTCGGGTTAATTGACACTTGTGCTCCTGTGCGCCTGCAGACTTTGTGCAGCCGAACTGGAGGGTCTTGCTCTAGCTTTCTGATGTGCAGACAAGGACTCAAGCTGCAGGGGCTGAGTGTCCAGAGGGTGAGAGACAGGGAGGCCGAGAGAGAGGAAGAGAGAGAGAGAGAAAGACAGAAAGAGAGAAAGGCAGATAGAGAGACAGAGAGAGAGACCAGGAGGTGCAGAGAGCTCACCAAGGGAAAGGCGTCGCCAGTGGTCCTGGAGTTCAACAGCTGTAACAGCAGAAGTTCCCAGAATGTTAGCGCACAGTTTCCCAGGGAAAGAAAGTCGAGAGACGTGAGCACACGTCCACATGAAGCTCACCAGAGAGAGCTCACAACGGCGTCCCTCCCCAGAACCCAGAGTGAGGCAGCAGACGTGGTGTCTGTCAGCTGGGGAAGGGTGAGTGTCGGGCTCCATCCACACAGGCAGGTGTCGTTTGTCCACAAAAAAGATGAACCTCTAAAATGTTGTGCTCCGGAAAGAGGCCAGCCAGAAAAGATTATCTATTGTATGATAGCATTTGCATAACACATCCAGAAGGGCGAACATGGAGACAGAAAGTAGGTTACCGGCTGCCCAGGGGTGAGGGATCAGCGTGACTGCCACTGGGTATGAGCTTTCTTTCTGGGGTGCTGAGAATATTCCAAAATTAGTATGTGACGGCAGTTGTATCATTCTGAGAAAATGCTGAAAGCACGGAACGTGTCTGTTCAGTTCAGTTCAGCCGCTCAGTCGTGTCTGACTCTTTGTGACCCCATGGACTGCAGCACACCAGGCCTCTCTGTCCATCACCAACTCCCAAGAGCTTACTCACACGCATGTCCATCGTGTTGGTGATGCCATCCAACCATCTCATCCTCTGTCGTCCCCTTCTTCCCCCGCCCTTCAATCTTTCCCAGCATCAGGGTCTTTTCCAGTGAGTCAATTCTTCGCATCAGATGGCCAAACTACTGGAGTTTCAGCTTCAGCATCAGTCCTTCCAGTGAATATGCAGGACTGATTTCCTTTAGGATGGACGGGTTGGATCTCCTTGCAGTCCAAGGGACTCTCAAGAGTTTTCTCCAACACCATAGTTCAAAAGCATCAATTCTTCAGGTCTCAGCTTTCTTTAGTCCAACTCTCACACCCATACATGACCACTGGAAAAACCATAGCTTTGACTAGACGGACCTTTGTCAGCAAAGTAATGTCTCTGCTTTTTAATATGCTGTCTAGGTTAGTCATAACTTTTCTTCCAAGGAGCAAGCATCTTTTAATTTTATGGCTGTAGTCACCATCTGCAGTGATTTTGGAGCCCCAAAATATAAAGTCTGCCACTGTTTCCCCATCTATTTGCCATGAAGTGATGGGACTAGATGCCATGATTTTAGTTTTCTGAATGTTGAGCTTTAAGCCAACTTTTCACTCTCCTCTTTCATTTTCATCAAGAGACTCTTTAGTTCTTCTTCACTTTCTGCCATAAGGGTGGTGTCTTCTGCATATCTGAGGAATGCGTACATGAAGCTAAACTTTATGGGATGCGCTGTCACTCCTGGTGTCTGTGGGGCATCGATTCCAGGATTGCCTCAGGCAGCTGAATCTGAGGATGCTCAAGTCAGACGCACATGTGCTTATGTATACATTAGCTCATTTCTAGGTTACTTATGAGGGCTTCCCCTGTGGCTCAGCGGTAAAGACTCTGCCTGAAATGCAGGAGATGCAGGCTCAACACCAGTGTCAGGAAGATCCCCTGGAGAAGCGAATGGTAACCCACTCCAGTATTCTTGCCTGGAGAATTCCACGGATGGAGGAGCCTGGTGGGCTATAGTCCAGGGGGTTGCAAAGAGTCGGATATGACTGAGGTGGCTGAACACTCACAGGTTACTCACAACACCTAACACGATGTGGATGCTGTGTAAATAATTGTTGCTACATGGAAAATTCCAGTTTTGTTTCTGGAACTTTCTGGAATCCTTTTTCTGAATAGCTTCCATCCGCGGTTGATTGAACCCATGGATACAGAGGGCCCACTGTAAACTATATCGTTATAAACTTGCTATAAGTAAGTTATAAATTTGTTAAAAACAAGAAAAGAAATCAAAATAAATCAAGAAAACCTTTCTTTGAGTTAAAAAAAATTCTCTGCTTCCTTCGTGTTCTTTTCAGGCAGTAAACACACTGCTAACGTGGGTTTCCCGAAAGTGAGGCTCTGGGTAGGACCTGGTGGCAGGGGTGCTGCAGGAGAGTCCCTGCAGTGGGCAGGACCCTCAGATGGGCTTTGCGAGGTCATGAGGAGCCCTGGGCAGCTGGAAACCCATCGAAGCAGGTCTGAGAGGCGCCATCCCCTAATTAGCAAGATGCAGCTCTAGACTCGTAACTCTGATGCCCGGGCCAGAGAATCGGAACTGTTTTTTGGGGGAGTGAGTTAGGGTGGGTTTGGCTGAGGTCACAGGAGCCTGTGGACCAGGGGTAGGGGCAAGGGGGTACCAGCCACAAAGTTGGGGAGAAATCCTTGGTGTCAGATAGTACAGCCGAGGCCCTGGGTCCCTTTCCTTTTGGGAGCACCCTGGGTTTACAAATGCTCAGTCTTGAGATGGCTTTGCAGGATGACACGTACGCAGACCTCAGTGACTCGGCCTTGGTGCTCAGAGAATCCCCAAAATAACTCCACAACATCGTTGCCAGCTCTGCATGCCAGCTGGAGTTAGCTAATCGCTGTGGGGCTGGTTTCTTATGAGCCAAAGGGTCCTCTAGTCTGTGGGTGCAAAGCAACCTGACCGGTCGTGTGGTCTATACAAGCAGTGACAGAGCCTGCTGGGGCCCCAGGGGACTCTCTGCATGCCGGCCCTGGGGCTGCTTCGGGGTGGGGCTCAGGTGCAGGGGGCTTGGGTGCGGGGGCTTCTGCGGCACAGACGCTTCTCGGAGCCCCGGCTGGGTCGGAGGCTGTGTTCCATGCCGCATGGCTGAGGCGCTGCCCCAGGTGGCTCAGGGCCTGGGACATGGCTGCAGATCACAGGGGCCCCTCCTGCGACTTCGGTCCCCGCAGGTGGGGCTCAGGCCCTGGCGCCAGGCCCGCCCTGCCCAGTCTGCACAGAAGACTGGACTCTTGCAGTGTTTTCACCTCAGGATGCTGTTACACCTCAAACTGCAGACCAGGCTGTGATGGTTGAAAAGTAATTAAAAAAAAAAAAGAAAATCCACCATTGCAAGAAGGATAAGGAAAAAAAGACACATGTAAGCCAAAGGGAAGTCGAACGCACAGGAGAATCTGTAGGAAGTCACGGTCGATTCATCTGGTTTCACAATTGGAGTCCCCGCCCATGAATGGACTTGGCCCCGAGGCATCCCAGTGCCTGCTTTCCCCGGAAGTCAACCTGGGATCTGGTGAGTGGGGCTCAGGGTCCTCAGCCCCCACAGCCCGGCCCGTGCTGAGGCCTCCTCGGGACAAACAAACAGTCCAGCTGACCTGGGTTTTTGTTGCAGAGAGGGAGGCGCTCAGTGACCAAGGCTTCACTGTGTAATAAAACGTCTAGACAGCAATTAGCGCCCATCTCCCCCAAGACTGTGACAGTCACAGGCACGGCCACTTTCCAGGGAACCGCTCAAGGTCTGTTTCGTCCTGAATCGGTTTCTCAAGGATGAGCCCAAACCGTGGTCACTGGACAAGAGCCCCCCATGCCCAGGGCCGTCCGCCCACCTGCCTGTCTTCCTCTCCATCTGGTGCATGGGGAGGGCCATCAGGGATACTGGCTGGCCGGGTGCTGGGCTGGCCGGGTGGGGCCCCTTCGTGCTGGAGCTGGAACCAAGGCTGAGAAGAGCTTTGCCTGGTGATCCCCGGCGCGGGTTCCTCTTACGCCTGCGCCTGGCTTTGACAGTGACCGCGATCGGGTGTGGCAGGGGCTGCAGGCCAGGCCCCAGGGGGCCTGGGAATGTTTCGTCCTGACATTCTCCGCCGGTCTCACCTCAGTCCGCCTCCTCTGACCCCTCCTCCCTGTGGACTGGCGCCCGCCCCCTGCGGACAAAGTGCCCGGACCTCTGGCTCTGTTAGGAGTGGACTCCGCTGTCTCTGACAGTAGAGAGAAGAATCATATTCAGTCCTAATAAGAGTTTTTCTGAGTGAGCCAAAATCCGTAGGAGTTTACTCAAGCCAGAGGACAAGCTGAAGAGGAGGCCTGATCTTTGAAGGGAGACGTGCCCTTAGAGGAACAAACCCAACAGTCACTGTTTCTCTCCAGTTGAATGCGTAGCGCGTGGCTGGAGGGCCACAGCGGCAGGAGACGGCCATCGGGAGGACTGGGCAGAGGTGCCGACTGAGGGCCCTCCTGGTCCCCGTCCAGCTTCTCACACGCCTGTGTCTGCACCTTCCAAGCTTGGGTGACGGCGGGACCGTGGCTCCGCTCCAGCCTCCCTGGTCACGTGCCCTCCTGCCGCCTGGCTTGTGCAGGGACTTGGTGCCCAGAGAAGGGGCTGAGTGACTGCCCCTCAAAGCCCAGACTGTGAGCAAGTGAGCATCATCACGCGGGGGATCAGAAAGCATGGGCGGCCCTTCTCAGAGCAGCGGGCCTTGGCCTGTGCTGCCAGGACGGGACCTGAACCCATTTCTCAGACGAGCACACTGACCCGCAGATTGGCAGGACACAGACCATTTTCCCGAAGGCCTCCCTCTTGCGCCCTCCAAATATCTATGTGTATGGCAGCCCACTCCAGTGTTCCTGCCTGGAGAATCCCAGGGACAAAGGAGCCTCGTGGGCTGCCGTCTGTGGGGTCGCACAGAGTCGGACACAACTGAAGCGACTTAGCAGCAGCAGCAGCAACCACAGTGAGCACAGTAGCAATTTATGCATTAAATTTTATGATACTGTGTCATTTGCAAAGCTTCAGTTCAGTTCAGTTCAGTCACTCAGTCATGTCCGACTCTTTGCGACCTCATGAACTGCAGCACACCAGGCCTCCCTGTCCATCACCAACTCCCGGAGTTCACTCAGACTCACGTCCATCGAGTCAGTGATGCCATCCAGCCATCTCATCCTTGGTTGTCCCGTTCTCCTCCTACCCCCAATCCCTCCCAGCATCAGGGTCTTTTCCAATGAGTCAACTCTTCGCACGAGGTGGCCAAAGTACTGGAGTTTCAGCTTTAGCATCAGTCCTTCCAAAGAACACCCAGGGCTTATCTCCTTCAGAATGGACTGGTTGGATCTCCTTGCAGTCCAGGGGACTCTCAAGAGTCTTCTCCAACACCACAGTTCAAAAGCATCAATTCTTCAGTGCTCAGCCTTCTTCACAGTCCAAATCTCACATCCATACGTGACTACTGGAAAAACCATAGCCTTGACTAGATGGACCTTAATCGGCAAAGTAATGTCTCTGCTTTTGAATATGCTGTCTAGGTTGGTCATAACTTTTCTTCCAAGGGGTAAGTGTCTTTTAATTTCATGGCTGCAGTCACCATCTGCAGTGATTCTGGAGCCCCCAAAAATAAAGTCTGATACTGTTTCCACTGTTTCCCCATCTATTTCCCATGAAGTGATGGGACTGGATGCCATGATCTTTGTTTTCTGAATGTTGAGCTTTAGGCCAACTTTTTTGCTCTCCACTTTCACTTTAGATAATGTATTATTGAAAATAGGGTATTTCAAAATACGTGAAATGCAAATTTTCCTGTAATTTGATATCTTTCAGATATCTCGAATCCAGCCTCACTCCTGCCTCATAAATTTTTCAGGAGCTTCACGTGACTCAGGCTTTATTTAAGGAGAAGGGGACCAGACACAGTCTTCTGTGTCCATCTTCACGGTGCATGTGGCAGGAATCACCCACTTTGACGCTCATCGCTGGGGTCTGAGTCCCACCACATGCCAGGCTCTTTTCTGCGTGAGGCTGTGGCATCTTTCAGCATGCTTGCACGTGGCTGGTCTGTGGTGCATCACCTTGGCGGGTGGAGGGGATATGAAACATCACAGGTCAGTCCTGCAGATCATAAGCAGAGGAGCCCAGAGGAAAAGGACAGAGCCGTGAGGAAGAGCCGGGAACACAGAGCCAGGCAGCGCATCCTCGATGGGTGTCTGCTCCACACTACCAGGCCGCAGGCAGACGGTCCAGAGACACATCGATGTGGGACGAGCACCTCATTGCGGTGACTTCAGCCACAGAAGCCGCCTCTGAAGTCTCTGAGAGATGTACATGACTGACTGCAGGTCCGCTGTTTGCCCAGTCACTTCCCACAGCTTATCCATCACCGACCCCAGTGTCCGTGTGAGCCGCTGGGTTTGAGATGCTCTTGAGGTTGTAAATAAATGCCACAGCGCCAAGGGGCAGACGAGACGGAGCCTGTCAGAGCTGGACGTCGGCAGCAAGTTATAATTACCATGGAGTGGAGCGAGGTGAGTTCCCTCCTCCCATAGATTTAATTGTCGGCAGCTGCAGGGGTGGGCACAGCGGCTGTGGGGTGGGGCAGGGGCTCCAAGTGCCCCCCGACGACCTCCCCACGGCCCCGGACCAGGGCAGAGGGGCCCTGACGCCTGGCGGTGCTCCTGCAGGCAGGGGGCTGCCAGGTCACAGACCCTTGTCCACCCAACATTTGGCACGATGTGGGAACCACATTTTGTCTTTAGAGGAAGTGGGCGACAGTGAAGTTGGGAAGAAGACAGACTTTCCCCACAGGTGCAGTGTCTGAGTGCCCTGCCTCCGTGCTCATGCCCAGGTGCTCTGCCTTCCAGGTGAGTGGGGACAGGCTGCGACCCTCCCCCAGCCAGCGCCTTTTTTGGTGACTGGAATTCAGCAGAGCAGGGGTCACTCCAGGGCTCACTTGTGGTCGAGTGGACACAGCTCAGCTAATCGCTCTTTCACTTGCGGGAAATTCGTTGTTCCTTAATATCAGACTCTGGTGATGATGGAAATAGGCCACACTAATGACAAGGCAGCGCGGATTATAGGTAAGAGACAGTTATAATCAGAAAGCTAATAATTATCTTGCAGCCGCAATTGGACTTTTGAATTTTACATTTCTTGCATTTTTTTATTCTTAATTACAACGGTTTCATTAATGAGAAGCAGCCTTTGGGAAATAGAACGGGACCCATTTTGACTCAAGGAGACCTGTGTTCTCTGCTCTGTGGGATCAGCCAGCTCCTCGCTGATTTTCGCCGAGTGACTGGTCGGAAGGGCCGTTTCCCGTGCGAGGACGGTAGTGCCTCTGTGGATGAAGAGGCAACAGAGCTCAGCACACGGCTCACACACAGGGACCCTGGTCACCAGGGCTGTGCAGGTTCAGACTGGCACTCAGAGCTCTGCTCTTCATGCCACTGGCTTCTCTGTGTGTCCTGAACTTATGACGGGTTTGTTGTCAGCCTTGCGGGCAGCCAGGAGGTCCCTGCTGCGAGGGGCTCCTGACCGAACAGGTGGTTCAGAGCGGAGCTGTCTCTAGAGGCTGCCTACCGTGAGGACTAGGAGGACCCGTCAGCCCACACACATGGAAAATGTGGGGCCTGACTGCTGACAAACACAGGAGCCCCAGATGGCCCCAGACCGACCAGCGCTGCACCCCGAGACCCTGACAGGAAGCTCTCACCCTGAGATCCTGAGAGCACAGCCCTGCACCCCGAGATCCTGAGAGCACAGCCCTCACCCCGAGACCCTGAGAGCACACCCAGCACCCCGAGACACTGACAGGAAGCTCTCACCCTGAGATCCTGACAGGAAGCTCTCACCCTGAGATCCTGAGAGCACAGCCATCACCCTGAGATCCTGAGAGCAAGCACTCATCCTGAGATCCTGAGAGCACAGCGCTCACCCTGATACCCTGAGAGCATATCCCTCACCCTGAGATCCTGAGATCAAGCCCACACCCTGAGATCCTGAGAGCAAGCCCTCACCCTGAGATCCTGAGAGCACAGTCCTGCACCCCGAGATCCTGAGAGCACAACCCTACACCCCGACATCCTGAGAGCAAGACCTCACCCTGAGATCCTGAGAGCAAGACCTCACCCCGAGATCCTGAGAGCACAGTCCTTCACCCCGAGATCCTGAGAGCAAGACCTCACCCTGAGATCCTGAGAGCAAGCCCTCACCCTGAGATGCTGAGAGCACAGCCCTCACCCCGAGATCCTGAGAGCACAGCCGTCACCCTGAGATCCTGAGAGCAAGCACTCATCCTGAGATCCTGAGAGCACAGCGCTCACCCTGATATCCTGAGAACACATCCCTCAGTTTGGCAGCAGAGCCGGCGCTGGGTCCGCATGGCAGGGAGCACGGCGTGGGCAGCCTGTGGGGGCCGTGGAGACGCTGCCGCGGTGTGCCGGGGCGCCTGGGCCTCCTCGTCCTGCTCGGCCTATAGACACAGCCGTCCAGGGTCGCTCCTTTTCCTGTAAAACCAGACGGAGCCGGCCTTTGGGGAGCGGCGCCTGCGTCCTCCTGGGGACGCTGCGAGGCTAGCTCTTGTCCAAGTGCACAGAACACCCCTCCTTTCATCGAGAAGGTGAGGAGTAATTTTCTCTCTTTTCAGGGAAATTTGGGTTTCAGTTACAAACCTGTCTTTCTGACAATTTCTTTTCTTGTTGTTTAGCTGCGATACTACAACTTGCGCTTTCCTCAGACACCGGAAGCAGAATCCTGAGGCCCGTGTGCTCAGCTGAACCACCTCGGCCGCACTTCCGGCCGCTGAGCGACCTGGGGCCCCAGAGGCCGCCCTCTCCAGCAACAGCGGGTCACAGCGCGTCAGGCTCTTTCGCAGCCCGTGGGCTGATGTCTCAGGGTTGCACACGGAGTCACCTACAGAGCACAGAGAGACACACACCCCTCTCTGCACACATCAGTGTGCACGAACCTCTGCGGTACTTAGCAGCTGCTATTCGACCCTCAGCGATGCTCTTACCTCGGTTTAGTCTTCGGGATTTCGCTTATTCTACTGTTTTGATGTCTATTTAAAGAGCACTGTCTGAATTTATCATATCCTTTTCCCCCGAAGCTTACTTCTTCTTAAAGAAAAACAAAGACCATTTATTGAATGATGATGGGATGAAGCGCACAGTCATTGCAGTGAGTCTCAGGCCTGCCGTTGTGGTGTTTGGACTTGACTCCAGTGTCTTCACCAGCTCTTCCTCTTAGGGTGATAGCAGTCGAATACGGAGGACTGCTAGCTGGCAGAACGGATTTTAAGTGCTGAGTTACTGACCTGCATTTGGGCAGAGCCTTGGCCCCACTGTCACCCTGCCATCGACAGGGTGGAGGGCATGCACGCCTGCCACTGTGGGGCACGGTGAGGGTTGTGGCCCCTGGGGACGGCGGGGGCTGGAGCCTGACCTTGAGGGGCGGCCTGGGGTGGGGGTCACGGAGGGCGGGATTGCAGCCCTGCAGTGCACCCCAGCTGCCCCAAGGTCAGCAAACAAAGCTCAGAAAGGCCCCCTAGGAGACAGTGGCCGGGGACAGCCACTCACCTTGCAGGCTGAACGCTCTGGGGTCGGGTCCCACGTGAAATCCCAGGGAACGGAGGTTTTGGACACAGATTTGCCAGTTGATCACTTCTGAGCCTCACATAGCAGGGAAGTGAACCAACTTTGGAGCCAGGCTTCTGGGTTCAAAGCCCAGTTTTGCCATGAGACATGTGGCCCCGGGCAGATGGAGTGACCTCTGTGCCTCAGTTTCCTCACGTGTAATGGGTAGAGCAGAGGGCCTGCTGCCTGGGGTCCGCCGTGTGGTCTGCTGGGTTCCTACCCCTGGAACCAAGGGCCCTGCCAGTTGCGCCAAGAGCCGTGGCCTTGGCTGCTGGCTCTGCTCTGGGAGGCATGTCTGCGGCAATGGCGGGGTGGCGGGGTGCGGAGGACCCAGGGCCGCCTCCCCTGTCGCTCTGAGAGGGGATGAGGCCTCGAGAATGTGCTGTCCCATTTCCCCTCCTCTTCCAGATTCTCACGCAGGTGCAGCTCCAAGACGGAAAGTCACGGGAACCCTCTGGGTAAACTTGGAGCTCGTCTCTGGAGTGACTGGACCCTGGAGAGATGATGGGGTCTGCCCAGCGCTGATGGACAAATCTGCCCGGTCTCCTTACCAAGGTTGCAGGGTCTGACCCAGTGCCTATTGGCCAAACATTGTTTTTTCTCCTGGAAGACCAAGTTTTTCTCGCATGTTATATCTCTAAGTAACTTAAAAGTAAGTAGTACATAGAAATGAAAAATACTATTTATTGAATGAGAGGCATCATTTATTTGCTGAATAAATATTTTCTGTTGCTGTCAACATACAGGCATTGGAGGCTTTAACTGACCAGTCCCTCCCCAGGTGCATGCTGAGGCCTCAAACTGATGGGTCCTCTTGGCAGAACCATCCTGAGCAGTGGGTCTCGGGGCTTCTCCCTGGAATCCTGGTTCTGCGGCTGGAACAGAAACACGCTCTGAAACACCAGGCAGCTGTTGTCAAGCAGAAAACCCTCTTCCTCCAGGAAACCTGACTCCCGTGGTCACGGCGGTGTGCTAGTCCTCAGGCCAGGAAACTGACCAACTTTGGAAACGACAGGCTCCATTCAGAATCCCTTTCTGTTGTGGCCGCAGGAAGCCTCCTGGGGCCCTGTCCTTGTGGGGGGTGGCACCCCCATATGGTGGGGCTTTGCTGGCACTGAAACTAGTCTCTGAGCTGCGTGTGGTTGGAAGGGCACCCCGCCCCCCCCCCCCCCCCCGGCTCAGTCATCCTCTCGATGAGAATGTGGTGTCTACTGACTGGAGAGCGTGGGTCCAAGTTCAGAGACTGGTTGGAATACGAGGCTGCTGAGTGACCCTAGCCAAGACACTTGACCTCTCCCAGCTTCAGTTTCTTCATTTTTAAAAAGGGGCAAATAATACAATGGGGTTTCCCTCCTAGCTCAGTTGGTAAAGAATCTGCCTGCAAAGCAGGAGACCCAGGTTCAATACCTGGGTCAGAAAGATCCCCTGGAGAAGAAAATGGCAACCCACTCCAGTGTTCTTGCCTGGAGAATCCCATGGACAGAGGAGCCTGGTGGGCTACAGTCCATGTGATTGAAAGAGTTGGACATGACGCAGCGACTAAAAACCAAATGACGTAAAGACTGGGGTTCCCAGATGGTGCTAGTGGTAAAAAGTCTGCCCGCTAAAGCAGGAGACACGAGTTCAACCCCTGGGTTGGGAAAATCCCCTGGAGTAGAAAATGGTAACCCAGTCCAAGTATTCTTGCCTGTGGAATTCCACGGACAGAGGCACCTGATGGGATATGGTCCGTGGGGCCACAAAGAGTTGGACGGGACTGAGGATTCACGCATGCAACGTATCATGAAGCTGAGTGAGTGTCTCTAAGAGTCCTGGTTATCACATGACGTGGGCCCTACGGTCATGATGGGCGTCGAGAAATGATGCCTGAAAGCCCCCCTCCCCGACCCCCGAGGGCGTGTGCCTCTCCAAGGCCCCTGAGGGCGCAGAGGGGAAGCCGGGCTGGCGTTTGTGTGCATTTAAATCCGTACTGTTCGGACGGGGCTGTGCCCCTGGGAGCTACTGATGTCATCAAGTCTTCTGAGCAACTTAATGTGTTTGGTGAGGTAACATTTAGATGTATTTACATTCTCTACTTAATTAAGGATGCTCATCAAACCCATTTGGGCAACTTGATATTAAAAGAAGAGCGAGTAATCTTTATGGGGAATCATCCTCCATAGAAAGATTAAGTCAAGATTGTGGAATGCTTGGGCGGGAAACATTAACAGACCGTCCGGCTCTTAGACGGGAGACTTGGGGGAAGAAATAAAAAGAAGGCCCTGGGTTGTCATTGCAGCCCTGCCTTGCTCTCAGGCTGTGCCAGCCAGGCCACCCGTGAGCTGTGAGCGCATTAGGAGCACAGCTGCCCTAAAAGGGGAGCAGGCCGCTGCTTCTATTTATTAAATCTGGGGAGAGGCTCCATCCATCACAGCAGTAGGTTTTAAGTGTTTGCCGGGCCAGGGAGAGCCCCGTGAGCGCTCTTTGAAGTGTCTTTACTGAAGGCAAACATCTGAGGGACATAAATAGCTTGCTCCCTGATGATGAGTAACCTTGTCGGAGGGGTGGGTGCAGGGGCGGGCACACATCTGAAAAGGAAAGGCAATAAAGGATCCTTGGGGCAGTAATTTGCCCATTTTCTGCTCTTTGATATGTTAACTAGATTTTTAAAAAATGAAATTCTTGCTTTTTGAGATCCTGGAGCAGAGAAGCCTCCAGGAGGGCCGTGGGGGCCCCTCAGGGTGAGTTGGATGTCGTTCTGGGCAAGACGCGAGTGACTGGGGGTGCCGCCCTGTCCGGGAGCTGGCCACGGGGCCGGTGTGGGCCTCTTCTGCCTTCACAAGCCTTGTGCATCTTGGCAGTTTCTCCTGAGCAGTGCACGCCCATTCTGAAAGTCAGCAGTGCCCTGTTGTTCTTGTTTGGCTGCTCAGCTGTTTCTGACTCTGCGACCCCATGGACCGCAGCACGCCAGGCTTCCCTGTTTATCACCAACTCCCAGGGCTTGCTTAGACCCAAGTCCATTGGGTCGGTGATGCCATCCAACCATCTCATCCTCTGTCGTCCCCTTCTCCTCCTGCCTTCAATCTTTCTCAACATCAGGGTCTTTTCCAATGAGCCAGTTATTTGCATCAGGTGCACAAAGTATTGGAGCTTCAGCCTCAGCATCAGTCCTTCCAATGCATATTCAGGGTTGATTTGTTTTAGGATTGACTGGTTGGATCTCCTTGCCATCCAAGGGACTTTCAAGAGTCTTCTCCAACACAGCAGTGCTCGAGAGGACTCATTTTAAAAACTCACCCCCTCCACACCATCTTAAAACCCAATAGTTCTGGATTTTTCAGTGCAGCGCTTTTAGCCTCAAGGAGGTTGACTGATCATGTTACAATACTTTTCCACAGTGGGTCACATGGTATTGCCTGTTATTCAACACGATCTGTGACAAATTTGAGAGCTGGCTGTGCAAACCAGGAGGAAGTGAGGTCTTCCAAAGTTGGTTAGTCGATTTTTTTTTCTACACGTGTATTTTGTTGCTAAAACTAGAGGCCTGTCTTTTGACTTTGACGACTCGCTGGCTGTTGGAGGCTGTCACTGGCTGAACGGAGCCTGGGTCCCGAGTGCACCCCTGGATCTGCTGGTGGCGTCCCTGGGCTCCCCTGGGAGCAGGCAGCGTGAAGCTGGCGGGTGGTGCTGCCGTGTGAGCAGAGACGTCCAGCAGACGCTGGTTATCGGGGTGCAGAGAGCCGAGGGGGCAGAAACATGCTGCCCAGGCGCCCAAAGGGCAGTGCCTGTGCTCGCGTCCTGGAAACGTGGGCAGATCCCCGTGACACCGTCCTTCAGTCTCCTCCCCTGGGCCCACAGTGGGTCCTGGCCTGGCTGCAGGCCCCGGTCTGCCTCCTCCATTCCCGGGCCTCCGAGGCACAAGCTCGTGTGAGGACCTCAGCCTGATGCCCCCGAGCATGGCTGAGATCAGGCTAAGCATTCGGAGGCCAGCAGATCCAGGCTGCCTGAGACCTCCTCCTCGGGGAGGGCTCCCTCCTGAGCAAGCATGGCCAGAGTGTCCTCAGGGCATGGGGGCCGGCTCCCGTGGGCGCTCCTCACATGGCCCCCACGCCGGCATCAGCCATGCAGCCCCCAGAGCATGGCGCCCCTGGGGATGCCCAGGCACCCCCAGCACGTGTTTTCCAGACCACGGGGTTCGTGACCCCAGTGGATGCCAGCCGTGGATGCCAGCAGCATTTAGACAGAAGCAAAAGGCAGTGGAGGCGGGTGAAGAGACGGCGCCAGAGCACTGCTTCTGCGTTTGTTTTGCACGGTGTTACCTGCAGGGACCAGGCCGGACCTCGGCAATTCCTGGGCCCGGCCATTACGTGTCCCCTGGGCAGTTTGTCACAGGGTGTCTCCGTGTGCCCCTGCTTAGCCTGGTCCCCTTCCTGTGGGGACTCTGAGGTCCTTGCTGGCCGTGCGTGACCCTCCTGTCCCAGAGGAGACCCTCAGCTAGTGTGATGATGAGGAGCAAGACGTGGGTCAAGTGGACGTGAGCTGGGAGGGAGCACTGACCTCGCTGTGCCCTTGGCTGGATGGGCCCGTGCCTGCCTGCCCCCTGGACTGCTAACAGGTCTGAGACGTCCAGGTTGCCTGGGCATGGCTGAGCCCCCATCCCCTTGGAAGATGAGGGGCACAGCTGAGGGGCCCTAGGTTGAGGCAGCCGGGAGTCCCAGGCTACCATCTAGCAGCTCCGTTCACTCCCTGGGCTTGGAGTCCAGCAAGGCCTGTGCAGGGCCTGAGCCTCCCTCGCTCGGCCAGCACCCCGATGGGAGTGTGGTGTGGGAGGCTCAGCCTGCTCCTCACTGACCACCCCGAGAAGAGCTGCGTGTAAATCGAATTTTAACAAATCATACTTTGCATCTCATGTTTTCTCAGGGAACTTACTTTTTTCTCCCTTGAAAGAAGTTAGAGATAATGCTGTTTTAAATAATAGAATCTTCTTGCCGTGTAAATTGTTATTCTTGTGTTTATCTGTTTTCTCACTCAGGCTTTCTGTGTCGTGCTTTCTTTCTCTGTTGTAACCCTGGGTGCCTGTGCCAGAAAGTCAGCAGCAAGTAGCTCACGCTCCTGCTCTCTATGTGCACGTCATAAACATTTCCTTGAGAGGTGTGGCATCTTCGGACAAGTGATCAGCCTCCCTCCTGCCCTCCTCTTCCTTCCTTCTTCACTCTTTGCTTTTTTAATCCTATCCTGACCTGAATCCGCTGAACGTCCAGCCTGGAGGCGCCGCAGAGAGCTGAAACTAATGCGGTTGAATCAACGCCTGACTTGAGCCCCTGGCCGGCCTCCTGCTTTCCGGCGCTCGCCGGTGCCCCTGACGCGGAGCGGAGGGCCCGCTTCACCCACAGCCTGCGTCCTTTCACGCACGCTTGCTGAACCTCCTGTGTGTCTGGCGGTGCTCTTGGCCTTGGAAACAGGAGAAAACATAAGACACCGCCCTGGTCTCAAGGAGTGGATGGTCTAAAGGAGAGGGAGGGGCGGACACTGGCGGGAAAAAATGGCCCGCTCTGCGCTAAGGTGGCTGGTGTGTGCAGAGCGTGGCTGAGCCCCGGGCTGGGCTCTCCAGGGCCCCAGGGCCAGAGACCTGCCCTGGGTCTTGCGTGGCTACCAGCTGGCCGGTTTCTCAGGATTAGAAGCAGCTGGGGAGGTGGAGGCAGCTTCGCGGAGATGCGGGTGAGGTGCCTGGGCCCCCACGTGGGTCAGGGTGGAGGGGGGCGGTGGGGAGGGGCTGCGCAAGCAGGCAGGTCAGGTTTGGGATGTGGGCCTGTGTCTCAGCCGGTCCACGTCCTCCCGAGTCTCTGAGTCTCCAAATCCCTTTCTGGTCCTAAAGTCTCGGCCTCTCCCCAGGCACTGAGGCAGGGCGTGTCTGTGCTGGCTGTCGCTGGGACGAGCCCTCAGTGGTGTTCACCCAGGGGTAGCGACGGGGCGGGCTCACCCATCCCCATCCTCGCGAGTGTCCACCCAGGGGGTAGTGACGGGGCGGGCTCACCCAGGGGGTAGCCACGGGGCGGGCTCGCCCATCCCCATCCTCGCGAGTGTTCACCCAGGGGTAGCGACGGGGACGGCCTCACCCATTGCCATGGGACGGGCTCACCCGTCCCCATCCTCATGAGTGCAACTCTTTGGACAGCACAGTGGGGGTGGAGCTCAGTCTCAAATTCCATCCCCTCCCCCGCTGCCCTTCTGGGGTTGCTGTGTTCTGGGCCCGGGAAACTCTGACTTTATCTAGTGGCTGAATTTGCATATTTCCCAGCAGACTCCCAGGAAAGAAGAAGACCCTGTGGGGCGTGGTGACCCTGTCTGGCGGCGTGGTGGCGGCTCTTGTTCCTGTGCATAAGGCGATAGCCCTGGCACTGGTTCAGGTGTGCGGCTGGGGCATTTCCACGCACGCGAATCTTTGGCAAATCCCTCTATAGACAGAACTCTGAAATGATTCTCTGGGTAAAGCATTTCTGTGCACGTGAGGGTCTAAGCTTGTCAGCAAGCAAAAAGAGGTGGGTCTAAGCTCCCCGAGGTCTGAGGACTCGGATGGGTGGCTTGCCCTCCCCGGCTCCTTCATCAGCTCACGCAGTGGGTTTGCCCACGCGGAGCTCAGGGCCAGTGACACTGAGCCTCGACCTGATGGAGCCTCACCTACCACATGCGTCCCCTCTGCGAGGGGAGTCGCCACCTTCCAGAGCTCAGGGCACCCACCAGCCTTCCACTACCCCACACGGGGCTGGTGTAAACAGGGAAACCACCAAGAAAAAGAATGAACGTCGGAGAAACGTGGCCCTGGATGGACCCTGGCAGGTCACGTGTTTCCAGGCTGAGAGCTAGAGGCTGGTGCTGACTGCTCACCATCGGTGGGATGGGCCCTTGGCACGTTTGGTGCACCTGTGAAGCCCCACGAAGCCCTGGGCGTTGCCTTGAGGAGACAACATGCTTCAGGGGGTGGGCGAATCTGCAAGACCAGAATCCACGAATGGCATCTGATTCTGTTCAGGAAGCTCCTGACGAGGAGAAGTCAAATATTCCCATATTCTAGGGGAAACTGAAGCAGGTGTCTAGACAGATTCAGAGCAAGGATGAACACAAGGCCACCGAGGGCATTCGCCCGAGGGTACTCACGGCAGCAGTTTCGTAACAGCGAGGGTTTCCAGCCCCTGCACCTTCGTGATGTAACCACTTGCTCTGTGTCAGCTGCCATGGACCGGGGGAGCGGGGCGGGCAGGAGGCACAGAAGCAGAAATGCTTGTTTGTTTTGGACCTTCCCCGAGTTTAGTGACGTTCTCTTTTGTTGCTTTGGCTCATTAAAAACATGACCCTTCCTCAATTCTGCATTTCCTCAACTCTGAATGTTCAGTGTGATTGTCAACTGTTATTTTGCAGATGGGAACTGGAAAGAAAATACGTAGCTTGCAGGTCTGTGGCTGCTACTGATGGCATGTATTTGTTTAGATGTGAGTTCCAGAGGCAGGTGTGGACCACAGTGGGCTCGCTTTTAGCTGACTTATGTCCCTGTTAACGACACAGTGGATTTTCCTGTTAGTTTGTTATTATTTTTAATTACTGACGTTAGCATTAATCTCCCAGAAAATGGATATGAAATAGGAAAAGCATCCTGGCCTCCCTGGTGGGAACTTCTTCTGCAGGGTCTGCATCCGCGGCTTGAATGGAAGCGTTTCCTCTCGGCCGGCATTCAATCAGGGCTTGTCTCCCGTGTCCCAGGGCCGTGGCATAACTCTAATATTGACCTTAACCGAAGTCCTTTGTTTTCTACCCTAACAGCCCGAAGCATTAAAAATGCGTGTTTACTTAATTTGTCCTGGCATGCAGTGTAATTACAAGCAGTTTGTTTTCTCTGCTGTAAAATATGGTCTGGAGAAGGAATAAAGTACTGTGGGAAATTAACATTGTGATGTACTGTATCGTGGAGCCACACTAAACATGCCTGCAAGTGCTCGTACTGGAGGTGCCGTTTGTGTTGTGTGCAAGAGCAATAAAGAATTAAATGCCTCTTTCTCAACTATATTTGCATGATTTTCAACTGCAGTAAAATTAATCTGGTCTGCCTCTGAGAATAAACACCACCATGACAACCCCCAGAGTCGGGGAGTGCTCATAGCTTTGAGTTCTACCTCGGCGTTGGTTCTATGGATGCATTTCAGGGGCAGCACCCTTGGCTGAGTCCCAGAGGCGACGGACACACCGTGGGTGTCCCCAGGGGCTCTGCAGGTGTGTCTCTTGGGCCCAGGTGGAGGGGGCCGTGGACAGAGGGTGGCACTGCCAGCTGCCCTGGCCTCCACCCCCGCCCCTGGAGGTCTGGGCGCTTGGGGCGTCTTCTGCGTCTCTGTCCCCGTCCTGTGCGGACGGTTCCCGGTCCTCTCTGTGAAGGACACTGTATAAATAATACATTGTACTGTATCATTTATCAAGCTTCAGGTGCTCACAGAGAGAAACTCAGTAAGCCTGACAATGAAGGTAACAAATTCCTCAATTCGCCCAGGGGCAAGTTAGGACAGCGTCTGTCTGGGCGGCGCTTCCCTCAGCGGCCTCCTCCTGGCTCTGCTGGATGTTTTTAGGCAAGCCACTGGAAGAGAGCCCCCTGGGCCACTTCTGAGCTTCTGTCCGCTCTCTGCTGGGTGACTTGCCCGAAACCGGCCTCACTAGTCGCGTGGGACTTTAAGACTCTTGTTGCTGTTCAGTCGCTCAGTCATGTCCAGCTCTTTGCGACCCAGGGACTGCAGCACACCAGGCTTCCTGTCCTTCATCATCTCCCAGAGCTTGCCCAAACTCACGTCCACTGAGTCAGTGATGCCAGCCAACCATCTCATCGTCTGTCATCCCCTTCTCCTCCTGCCTTCAGTCTTTCCCAGCATCAGGGTCTGTTCCAAAGAGTCGACTCTTCTCATCCGATGGCCAATGTATTGAAGCTTTGGCTTCAGCATCAGTCCTTCCGATGACTATTCAGGGTTTATTTCCTTTAGGAAGGACTGGTTTGCTCTCCCTGCAGTCTGAGGGACTCCGGGCTTGCTGTAAACACGGCCCCCTCAGGGACACTTGAGGCCTTTGTGCTTGTCTTTGTGGTGAAGCCACAGTGCCAGGGCCCTGAAGGGTCTCGAAAGCGTGGGCGGTTCTGTGCAGAGGGTCCCCAGGCGGGAGACCCACGACCCTGAAGGGGCCTTCTGTGCTTTGGGAGGGGAGCCTCAGAGCCCAGGCTGTGGACAGAACCTGGATTACCCAGCAGACCCCCTCCTCGCCCCGAGGCCTGGCCCGCGGCTCCCCTGAGAGGCTGGGTGATGACAAGGGTCAGGGCACAAACAGCAGCCAAGGAGCGAGAATGCTCCTGGCCTTGCCAGCCAGTGGCGGGAAAGTCGTTAGACAAGGTCAGGCTCCGCAAACATCGCAGGACTGATCCCCCCTGTAATTCATGACCTTTGGGGATGGAATCAATAGTGTTAGAAAAAGCGCGTCCACCAGACGGCCCTTCCTGGCGAGCAGGAGCGTCTTGTCTTGGTGATGTTTGTGTTCTGTCTGCTCAGAGCGGTGACCTCCCCCGTTGCCCTGGGCCGTGCCGGCAGCTCTGTCTCCTCTCAGCTCCCCCTGTCCACTTCTTCCGAGAAGGGGTGCATGGGGGCTGCCTGAGAGCCAGCTGCCACCCCCAGGGGCCCAGGATGGGGCCACCCAGACTCCCCTACCAGGTTGCAAAAGAGGCTTCAGAGAGGGGAGTCAGAGAGAAGGGGAGGTAGGGGGAGATGGTGGGCACCCCGCTGCGTCTTTTCCACCCAAGGACCTTCCTGGAGACATGGGAGAATGTGCTGGGCTGGCTTCTCCCGAAACTCGCCCCTCTCGAGCATGGACTGCATTCCATTTTGGCATCCCTGCCAGTGTGTCTGTTGATATGCATGACCATCCCCCTGCTGCAGCGGTACGTGGCAGGATCCCCGGTTTGGGGAGGCACACACCTCCTGGGACTCTGGACACATGCAGCTAACAGGTTACAGCGGCCTGGAAATTGTGGGGTTGGGGTGGAGACCATGTCAGGATGGGGGTGCTTGGCGTCGGCCGAGGGGGGCTTTGCTGAGCAGTCTCTCCGTGGGGCCTGGGGCCCTCTGTCCGCTCCCGCCTCCCCCAGGCTGAGCGCTGGGCCGGCCTTCAGACACCAACCTTCCAGGTCTGGCTCTTGGCTCCAGCTTGTTCTGCATTTGGCGCTGGGCGTGGGTCCTGCCTGCTGGTGCCGCGGCTTTGCTTAGCACAGCTCTGTCTGTGCTCAGCGGGGCTGCTGACACAGGTGGCAGGGGGCAGCTGGAAAGAGAAAGGGGGCACCCTCCTCACACCAGAGGCCTGGGTGAAGCTGGCAGCCCCACCGCTGCTGGAAGGCCACGGTGTAGATGCGTCCAGGGCGCCTGGAGGCAGGTGTCCTGGACGGTCACTAAGGAGTTGTGGGGCTGTGAGGAGAGAGCGCAGGATTAGCACCCCGACGCCGGTCTGGAACCCCATCTCCCCGTGAGCGTGGCCCCCCGCTGGTGGTCCCTGGCTCAGATGTCGGGACAGACCTGCCTCCTGACCTCAGGCATGCGTGCATGTGGAAAACCTCGTTGGGCCTAAGGCCGTTGCGATGTGGATTCACTGGGCCCCTGATGCACCCGGTGTCCCCTGGGTCAGGGAGACAGGTCTGTTCAGCCAGGGCTGTCCTGCGTCCGTGAGAAGGTCGAGGGCCCCCGGGTTTCCTGCCCCTCGTCCCTGCCCGGCCTGGGCTTCCTGGGGGCCTCGGACGTGCCCTCCCTGCAGCCTTCCCGCTGACCCGCGGTGCGCCTGGGGCCGGCTCCGGGCCTCCCGCTCTGCTTCCTTCGGCCCCGGTCACTTCTCGCTGCCGGGATGACTTGCCCACTGCTCTGGTCCGTCTGTGAGAACGTTCGTGATGTGCTTGTGCAGTTTCCGGGTGCCCGGAACTTGTCGGCTGAGTGAACAGGTCCTCTGACTTTCCAGGGCAAGTGGTTGCGGTGGGACTACCTTCACATAACTGATGTCCTGCAAAAATACCCCAGTGTAAAGTGTGAAAGTGCTTCCTTCTTTTCACTTTTCCATAGAACTTCCAGTGGTACACCATCAGACTGTAAACGTCAGGCAGCACAGGTGGGAGAAGCCGGGGCCGGAACCTGCCCAGGCTGCAGCCACAGCCTATAAAATACTGAGAGAGGACTTTAGCTCAGCCATAATGTGAAAACACCTATAATCGAGGGAGGGACCCCTGGTTACATCGCACCTTACACTCATGTAAATGTTTCAGGCTTCTCCCTTCCGTCACGTGTGCTCTTAGAGGCTGGAAGACCGGCAGCCTCGTTTTAGTGTCCTCAGAGGACAGTGAGGGACGGGCTCCATGGAGGCGATTTTCCTTTAGTGGACAGACTTGTAGGCGTTTTAATCCGAAAATGTCTGTTCCTTCTGTTGCTTGGTCTCTTCTCACTGTGCCCGTGGCGACGCGGCTGTGATGCCCATCCTCAGGGCCCCTGGCCTTCGGGTCCAGCTGCTGGCCGGGGCTTTGGCGGGGCTACGGTTGCCATCAGCTTTCTTCTGGGTGGAGGCTGAGTCATCTGAAAACGATGTTCCTGAGCATGAATCCGAGGGTCACTGACCCCCCTCAGGCGGGTGTCACAGCGTGGAGCCACGGTCAGGACTCCCTCGGCTGCCCCACCTCGAGGTCAGCGTTGCAGGAGGTCACAAGTGGTCAGGCTGGCTGGAAACACGCTTGCGAGGGGGTGTGGGGGCCTCAGGGATGGCCTCTGTCCCCTCCTGCCATCTGTCTGTCCAGCCTTCTTCACGTCGTCAGCACCACACTTTTTGCCCTCTGGCCTCGTTTTGGAAGGGACATTCTGCCCCTTCTTGATGGTTTAAAAAGGCATCTCTTCTCTCCATTGCTTCCCAGTGATTTGGGGCCGTGCTTCCCTGCCTCCCCTTGTTAAAGCGAGACTCCCGCTGGCGTTTGGTGTCTGCGGAGTGAGTGTGAGGCGTGCACGGACTGATGGATCTTGCGTGTGGCGGTCATCAGTGAGGTGTTGTGACGGCGGCTTTCCATCTCTCTCGTTTCTTCTGTGTTTATTCATTAGATATTTTTCCCCTAAGGAAGTGCCCCTCCTTCCTCCTGCTGATGTGTTCTGACTTACTGGATCCCATGGTGGGGTTAGGATGCTTCAGGCTGGTCCTGGTATGTATCAACATGGATCTTGTATAAAGCATGGCTGGCAAGGTCTGCTGGAATTAAATCTTGTTACTGGGATTCATCCAGGGGATATCCATGTGTCTGGTGTAATTTTATTTCTATTTAAGTTCATAACATTTTTCTCAGGCACGTCTTTGTACCTTCGATACTGAATAATGAAGTGTCCACTTAAAATATGACTGTTTTAAGATTTTTGTCCACTTAGAACACTATCTTATGAAGCAAAAGCCAAGTATTGATGTAAATGACATTAGTTGAGGGGACTACAGAGGATGAGATGGTTGGACGGCGTCACTAACTCGATGGACATGAGTCTGAGTGAACTCCGGGAGTTGGTGATGGACAGGGAGGCCTGGCGTGCTGCGATTCATGGGGTCACAAAGAGCTGGACACGACTGAGCGACTGAACTGAACTGATGTAAATTCTTTGAGATAACCATATAGGGTGTCATTATAAGTTCATGTATTTAAATAGGGACATGGTGAAATGATCGGATGGCATCACTGATGCAGCGGACATGAGCTGGAGCAAAGCTCTGGAGATGGTGAAGGACAGGGAAGCCTGGCGTGCTGCAGTCCATAGGGCCGCAGAGAGTCAGACACGACTTAGTGGCTGAACAGCAACAAAAACACATAGGGCACAGGAAGCTAAAAAGTCATCAGTGGAATTGTCTAATTTAGAATCGATGGGGAAAGTAGACACTCTTGAGGAAAACATCTTTACAGGCACCATATATCCTTACCCTTCAGTCTTTCTAAAGAAATGACACACGGATATTAAAGAATATCTCTGCAAGACTGGGTGAGTTGGATGTGTTCTTGTGCATATAAGTGTTTTACTGCCCTTTAGCAGCTGGTCTTAGCCAAGAACGCGAGATATTTCCTGCTAAGCTTTAAATCAGCTGTTTTATAGAGCATAGAGAATTTTTTATTATAACATAATTCTGTACATAAAATATCACATTAGAAGAAGAAGATAACGTTTTGCACTTTCATTCTCCATTTATTTGACTGAAAACAATTGCAAGGGAATCTAACCAATCAGAGTCCTTGTTGTGAAGCCAAGAGGATTCGAAGCTCAGGTGGGAGGATGGAGGGGGGTCTCCAGGGCCCAGAGCCCACATCTTCATGGGTGGGGGCTTCGGCAAGTGCACAGAAAGGTCGCTTTACCCGTGGGGGACATGGAGGAGGGCTGATGGCAGTGAGAGGTTAGAGCACAGCCACACGTTGGGGGACCCGCTGCTGGGGCTCCCCATACGCAGATGGGGACAGCCGCTCAGCCTAGCTTAGAGGCTCCTGCTGGCTTCCACGGGCCGGCGCTGCAGGGCCCTCTTCTCTGGATCCTCCCACCCGGGGGTCTTCTGCTGTTCCCCCCACAGGTGAGCTCTCAGGAGCTGCAGCCCACAAACCTAGTCCCACCTCTCAGAGCCATGTTTCCACCTGACAGAAGTAGAAAGGATTTAATTTTTTGAGTATCCCAAGATGCCCTGTAAAGAGTCAGCCTCTACTCTCTTACATTCCGAGTGTATTACACACAGACTGTAATGGTACATTTTGCCTGAAATCATGGGGGAGAAACATCAAGGTCCATCTTTTTTGAAAAAGAGAGAATTCTGCTTTCACATACAGTCGGTCTCCTCCGTGATTTTAGCTCATCTCATGCTCTTGTCAGACAGCCTCAAATGTCTCCACGCCTTTGAAACTCTTGCTGTCAGGATAATTAAAACTTCCCATCCTATTTTTCTGCAGCTAGCTTGATGAATAGCAAACAAAGTTTCTAGAGGCACAGTCCCCCAGGCTCACCAGCAGTTATCTCTGCCTATTCAACCTCATGGAACTACTACTAATGTTTTCCACTCTTTGTTAGGCGAGCGGGCAATTATACTTTATGCAAAGAAAAGTTCAGCTGAAGAGTTAAGCTGATACTTCAGAGGATGTGACCAGAGAACGTGAGGACCACGGACAGCTCCGTGGCCAGAAAAAGTCTGCAGGCCTGGAAGGCAGGGCCAACCCTGTAACGGGGATGAGGAGAGCACCTGGATCCAGCAGTTACCCTGGCAACCACCGCTGCTACCCATGAGCATCTTCACAAGGGAAAGGACTTAGCATCTCTGTTCAACCGACGGGAGCAGCGCAATGAGCCTTCCAAAGCTGAGAGCTGAGAGCTGTCCACAGCCGGCGAGTCTCTGAAGGGGGTGTTGGAGCAGGTTTCTTCTCTGCTGTCTTGCTTTTAGGTGTCATGCTAGCATGCCTATACCGCCCTGTCTAGGAACAGCGAAAAAACTCACGTCTGTCTCTCAGAACGGCCTGCTTCTGGCCCTAGCCGACACTCTATGCTGCCCGACACCTTCTGTGGCTCTTGGGTGCCCACTGCCATTGCACGAGGAAGCACGCCCTTCCCACACGGTCAGTGAGCGCTAGCAGCATGCCGGGCGCTCCCAAGCCCCTGCGCAGGCTGCTCTCCTCGCTGGTCTGCCCACACGCAACCCGTGCTTCTCTCCTGCCCCCTGTCACGTGCACGGCCTTGTCTAGAAGACCTGGTTTCCTGCGGCAGACTTGTTTTCCTCTTTCTGCCCCTGTGTTGAGCACAAGGCTGGGCATTTTGCAGGTGTTCATTATGTGCCGTGAAAAGACTGTCTGTACGTTGAAATCTATAGGTACAATGTTCCAAACTGAACATGAAGAGGCATCCATTTAGAAAGCATTGAGCAAAGTTTGAGCAGGCTGTCTGATCACTCAGGTAAATATGTGCAGTGTTATGATTTTTCCAGCAAAGAGGTGACCGTGTTCACCAAAGTGACTGTGAATGACCCCTTCTTTCCCAAGGTCACGCAACACAGAGCAGGAGAGTCCCTGGACACCCAGCTGGGCCCTCCAGAAACTAATGTCCTCGAAGCTGCAGAGAGTTCTCATCTCTCTCCTGATCAACGCTATTTATCAATCTTTCATTAACTGTCTTAGGGGCTTCCCAGGTGATGCTAGTGGTGAAGAACCTGCCTGACAATGCAGGAAACATAAGAGATGTGGGTTCGATTCCTGAGTCAGGAAGATCCCCTGGAGGAGGGCATGGCAACCCACTCCAGTATTCTTGTCTGGAGAATCCCATGGACAGAGGAGCCTGGTCGGCTACGGTCCATAGAGTCACAAACTGTCAGACGCAACTGAAGCGACTTAGCACACACACACAGATGCTCTGTAGTTGTATTTTCAAAGTGCCCTCAGCGGAATCTCCTTGGGGTACTAGTTAAAAGTGCAGAATATCAGGCCCCATGCCCAGACCTGCTGGGTGCACAGCCGTGGGGACGGGGTGAGGGTCTGCGTTTTTATTATTTAGACCATATGTGGATTTCTGTGCACAGAAAATGTGGGAACAGCAAACAGCAAATCTTTTCAACTTTTTCATATTGCTTTTTGCAGAGACGGCTTCAACGATTTGGGTTCCTTCTTCTGCGGTGTAGGAGGTACTGCGCACATGGGGGGTTATTTGTAGCCCCTGCCCTCCCCTGAATCTTGGTGGAGCCAGTGATTAGTTCTCAGAGATGGAGTGGAGTGGAAGTTGCATCCATCCCTTCCAGGCCGGTGTGCTGATCTGCTGGTGGTCTTTGCCCATCGTGGCTCACGCAGGGACGTATGAAGGCCGAAAAGGAGGAGAGGCATGGATGGAGGGAGCCTGGCTCCCAGAAGGACCATGTGGAGGGCAGCCAGTGGCAGAAACAGCCACACTGCATCGCTAAGAGAACTGGAAACAGTGCGCTAAACCGCTGAAGCTTGGGGGCTTATTTTTTACTTGCTCTGGACGTGGGTGCAGGTGTGATAAAACCCCAAACTCTGGCTCAGTTCTAGCGGTCTGTGGACGGATGGTGAGGCTGGCGCTGCAGGCCGCAAGGCCGGGAGGCCCATTAAACCCTTGCAGAATGTTTGGCAGAACCGCCACCTGCAATGACTTGGGAAGGCTGGCCTCCTTGCTGTGGAGCCCCTGGCTGTGGGGGGCCTTCCAGAAGAGCCAGGACATTTGTGTTTGTTGGCTGCCTTACCATTACAGGGACTTTGCTAGTGGCTCAGTGGTAAAGAATCTGCCTGCAGTACAGGGACAAGTGTTCCATCCCTGGGTGGGGAAGATCCCCTGGAGGAGGAAATGGCAACCCACTCCAGTATTCTTGCCTGGAGAATCCCATGGACAGGAGCCTGGCGGGCTGCAGTCTGCAGGGTGGCAGAGTCGGACACGGCTGAGTGACTAACACACAAGCAGGCCCGGCAGGAGGCGTTAAAGCAGGAGGCGAGCTCGGGCCCTGGTCGGTGGGTTCCGGGTAGAAATGGAAGAGCCCAGGTGATACATCAAGGGCCTTGCAGGACTGGAAGAGCTTGCTTCTGGATCTTAATGGGTAAGAGGTGAGACTGAAGGATAGTTTCAGTTACGGAGGCTTCTGTTGAACAAGGTGAGTTGCTCTGCCCCACACCAGTGGAGGGCTGTCCTGCTTGTGTTTCAGGATGTCTCGAGGTGCTGGCTGGGGGTAGAGTGAGGAGGGACCCAGAAAAGCAAGAGCAGAGTGGGGCAGGGGGCTGTGGAGGGAAGACCCCTGTGCTGCTTCCTGGGACCAGGAAGGCCCAAGGCCCAGACCCTCCGGAGGCACAGGACATCCAGACTGAAAGGTTTCACAGAGTCCAAGCCTTAGGGTCCCTGTTGTGTCCCGATCCACACAAGCAGGGCACCTTGCCCCCTCATGACTTCAGGAGTGGCCAGGAGGTGGATGGGCCCAGGAGGGTCCCCAGGGTGGAGGGGGGACTGGCTATAGCCTGCTTGGAGCTCACAGGCCCCCAGGAGGACATGTGGGCCCTGACTGCACTTCATGTCCCCGAGCGACTGGAGCTGGAGCTGGACGCGGTGGCTCGGGTATTGAAGTCAGGGTTTGGTCCGCAGGTGGGAGCCAGGGAGGGATGCCTGCCCCCCCTTCCCCGTCCCGAGAGTTGCAGGCGCATCCACCACCCACTTTGTTGCAGGACTGACTGTGGGTCAAGAGCCTCTGAGGCTCCAGAATAGGATTTTTGTAAGCTTTGAGGTGATAAACATTGGAATAGGGGCAATTATGTACAATTTCATTATCAACCGTTCTATTAAAACAGTGAAAACAGGCCAAATTCTTTCATGCAAACTAGTCTAGTGTTATAATTAAAAATCCAAACCCAAACCAAACCAAAAAATAAATTGGAGATTGAGAGGCTGAGCTGATAATTTACAGATAAGATTTGCCAGATGAATGAGACCTTTGTGAGCAGGAGATTACATGGACCACACAATAGCTGACTAGTTTGTTAAATATCTATCCCAAGAAGAAATGATAACATTCAGGGTTTCAATAAAGGTATGCATTGCATACGTACAAGTGTTTTCACCTTAACTCAAAGCGATGACTTTTATTTATTAAACTTTTTATTGTGTACTGGAGTGTAGCCTGCTAACAATGTTGTGATAATCTCAGGTGGACAACGCAGGGACTCAGCCATACATACACAGGTTTCCATTCTCCCCCAAGCTCCCCTCCCATCCAGGCTGCCACACCACGCTCAGCAGAGGTCCTATCAGTCTCATCCATTTTAAATATAGCAGTGTGTACATGTTGATCCAAGCCTCCTAACCATCCCTTCCCCCTGGTAACCGTAAGTTTGTTCTCCAAGTCTGCGAGTCCGTTTCTGTTTTGTAAGTAAGCTCATTTGTAAGATTTCTTTTTGGATCCCACATATAAGGGGAGCCATACTGTTTCTCCTTCTCTGTCTGACTTACTTCAATCAGTGTGACAACCTCTAGAGTCTGTTTATATTGCGGCAAAGGACATTATTTCATTGTTTTTAACGGTTGAGTAATAGGCCATTGTACATATAAGGCACCCATTATATTAAATGGTTTTTGTCATAGATATAAATCCTCAGAAGCACTTGTCGGAGCACCCTTGCACCTGAACCGAGGGGCCGTTCATTACAATTCACTGCTTCGTTCAAGTTGCTGGATGCAAACTTCTCCATCCTCACCCTCAGGAGAACCCTCTTGAATGTGTGGTTATTTTGTGACCAGTGACCAGCAGGACGGAAGCTTGGGGATCTCGACTTGCTGTTCTCAGTGCTCGGGGGTTTGTGAAATGGATGCTCGTTGTGTGTTCAGGTCTTGGGCCAGTCGGGATACTGAAGGCTCCCCTACCCCGTCTTGATGGACAGATCCGTCTCCACACCCCCAAGTCTCTCCTGGTGCCCCCAGGCCGTGGATGAGAGGGTTGGGTCTCCCCGGCCGGGAGGCGGAGGAGAGGTGGCGCACGTCCTCGGGCTCTGCGGCCATCACTCTCTGGACAGTTCTCTGCGCCTCTGCCCAGTTAACCTTCACACTCACGTCTCATTTCTACTTGGTGGTGGTGGTGTGTGTGCATGTATGTGGGTGCACACGCGCATGTGCACGCCTGTTTATTTAAAAATGTCTTCGTGAGAAAACGTTCCTGACAACCTTCTTATCCAGGAGCGCTTAAGTGTTGTGAGTCGGTGACTCCAGAGCCAAGGACAGTGACAGGTTTCTTGTTACCACGCACTGGCCGGATGCCGGCTGCAGGGGCGTCTGGGAAACCCATGGGCCCCCCATCCGACAGCCAGGCCGTCTGAGCAGGGACAGGACAGTTTAGAGCTCCCTGGGACACAGGATGCCTCCGGCGGAGACGTTGCACTGTGGCTGTGCCCCTGGCTTCCGCGTCCACGGTGGACTTTCCACCTCACCCTCCTTCTCTGTGAGGCTGGGGAACCGAGCGGGCCGGGGAGGCAGAACCCCAGGAACAACTTCTGGCTGAATGTGCATCTTGTAGCAAAGACTCCGGCTAACCGAAGAGAAATCACTACATTTTTGGTTGACTTGTTGGAAAATGAGGACCGAGGGCTGCATTAAATCAAAGATTAAATTATGAGGTTTATCTACATGTAAGAATACATGAAACTGTGGTTCTGGCCAGAGGTAATTAGTGCTGGAAGGTGTCCTTTGTCTGCTGATCATAGTAACCAGGCTTCGAGGAGTTGCTGGGAAGCACGTCAACCCCTGAGATCCCACAGGCGACCCTGGGGACCCCCCAGGTCTCCTGCCTGTCACTCAACAGGTGAGCGTGCGCCGATCTCATCCTGCTGAGCAACAAAGCGTGGTGTGAGCTCCTCACGGCGCCTGCCCCAAAGGTGGGGGTACGAGAAGGTGAGTGGAGGCCCCCATCTCGAGCAGCCCTTCTGGACCGAGGTCCTCGCTCTTCCTGGGCCTGGTCCCCCAGCTTTATACTCGTTCTAACATCAGCCTCCTCCACAAAGACGGGAAGACGATCTCTGCCACCTGAACAAGGTTTTTACAAGGTGGTGACAAGCTTTTGAGAATTGTACTTGTTCTATGGATGCAGCGAAGGCTTGAGGGTTCTTCTTTCTGACCCTGAGTCCCAGAACCACCTCCTAAGCACATTGCAGGTCATGGCAGCTAAATCTGGCCCGTTGGGAACTTCAGGCTGACGGTGAGTCCTTCTCCATCGAATACCAGCAAACTGCTGAGATGTGCCCCAAATAGGGTGCCCCGCATTCTTCCGAGTCTCCCCAGCTCTCTGGACACTTGTGATCATGCTAAGAACGGAGTCTCTTCTCCCAGACGTGCACTCTGAGGAGCTCAGAACCACGAGGACCACCTGCTCACCAGGTAAGCTGCTTACCTGTGCGGGGCTGCAAACACAACCTGGCCATTGCCGTGATTAACACTCTCGAACATCCTCACATTAACCCACTGGGGCACCACTCCGTTCAGTTCAAATTGCTGTGATGGGTCTGGAGGCGTACCCTAGGATTTTGCAGCATGGATATACTTCATGTGTTACGAAGAAACTCCAGAAGCAATGAAAGGCATGGAGGAATGAGAAAAAAATAAGAGTTTTATGATCGTTGCTGAAAATGGATGGGTGCAGCTGTGAGACTCTAGAGGGGACCTGGTTGGAACCAGCCTCCACCATGAGTGTGTGGTTTCCTGCCTCTGTCGTGAATCACTGCCACCGAGCAGTCCAGTGTTTACTTCTTTGCAGTGAACCTGAGCAAAGCCGTGCTCCAAGACGACGGTGCTGTTAATTGGAAATGCCCCTCGAAGCCTGTCAACATCAGTCCCAGGGAGAAGAAGAAGGGCAGGTCTGCCCCGAGCGGTCAGCGGCTCTGCGATTTGGGAGAGGGCGTCTCCGCTGACCTGGAGCTGTATTCAGAACTCACAGCGGACGGCAGGAGGAGAAAGAGCAGGTTCCTTTCAGGCCGCTCTGCTCATCGACACACATGTAATTTAAATATTTATCCACTGGGAGAGGCTGCTGTGAGGGGCCCACCGGTGCCAAAGGAGCCAGTCCTGGGGAGTGAGTCGTGCTGGTCCCGGCCGGCTTTGTGCACCCCGATTGAATAACACACAGCACTCCTCTCAAGAAACCCCCACTATGATTTCAAAACACATCAGTTTCAATTAACTCTGAGGGGAAAAAAAGAAAACCGTGATCACAAATTCCGGTTGTAGTTACTTATTGTGGAGCTGGCTGGCAGAGACTTAACCAAATGCCACACAATAATGGAAGACTTTTTTAAAAAAATTACACCTGGAGTGAAAAAATTGCCAAATAGTGTGCTTTTTGGCTTCTAAAATGAATCATACTAGAACCTACGTGCCGGAGGAGATCTAAACACAGTAGTGAGCATGACGTGGACCAAATGGCTCTCCCAGAGTAAGAGCCAGTTGTTTCTGTTGCTGTGTCTTTATTTATTTCATTTTTTCCGATGCAAGGCTTATCCTTGGTTCGCCGCAGATGCAGTCGCCAGGCAGCAAGGCCCCTCTTTAAAGGTTCTCGTGGCAGGGAGTGTTGTGGCCCGTGGGGGTCCCAGACTCAGATGAGCTGGGGGCCCAGGAGGTGGGGGCCGGGGCTGCCCTGCAGGGGGTGTGCAGACGCTCGAGGCCTGGTGCAGGGCGGGTCTGAGGCTGGTCAAGGCCAGCGTCGTCCGGTCTTCAGGATCCTGTTGTCTTTGCCAGCACGCATCATTTCTAATTTTGTCTTTTGTTTTCAAATTCCTGCAGGGTGTCAGGTAGGCATGGCCCTGCCAGTGTCATCAGGAAGCCACGTCCCTGTTTTCTCTGTGTGTGGACACAGTGCAGAAGTCCAGTGGCTCCAGGTTAGCGTCACTCACGATTTAAAGCTGTCCTCCAAGCTGTGCGGGGTCAGCGTGCATCAGAGAGAAAGGGAGGAGAGGAAGATGCAGAGACATCCTTGGAGGCTGAGTTGGGTGGATCTTCCGTACTGTCTGAAGAGGCGGAGGGACCACCTGGCTCTACCTCTGGGATGGGCGTCCTCTTCTGTGCCACTCCGGCTGGGGGACCATTCGGTCGCTCCCCGTGAGTGCTGGCTTGGGGATGTGGCTCATGTGGAAACGGTAAAGACCCCAGTGACCCGGGCCCAGCATCTCGAGGGCGCTGGAAGAAGGCCTTGTTTGCCCCCAGCAACCAGACTCCTGCCAGGAGCGCCAGATAGTGCCTGACGCCGTCTCGGGAGCCTAGGGCTGCCCCAGCCTGAGAACATGGACGTGTCTCCTCCTTTTCTCCCCTGTTGCAGGCTCAACTCGTAAAGAATCTGCCTGCAATGTGGGAGACCTTGGCTCAATCCCTGGGTCGGGAAGATCCCCTGGAGAAGAGCATGGCAGCCAACTCCAGTGTTCTTGCCTGGAGAATCCCATGGACAGAGGAGGCTGGCGGGCTACAGTCTATGGGGTCACAAAAGTCAGACACGACTGAGTGACTAACACTTTCAATAGTATTTTTAAAGCTCAATTCCCTATAGATAAACAATAATTACAATCATGATTGCATAAGCCTAATAAACGCTGAATTGTCTTTCAATGTAGGAACCTCACCTTTTACACATGGGGAGCACTGTCCCTGGGATCTCACTTTTTTAAGGTGATGTTTAACATGCCCATGAGTGATCTGCGGTTTGAAAGGACCTATTAGCACAGTCGCCCACCGCCCCACCGCCTTCCTGGGGCTGACACGTTCGTGCAGCTCCATCCCGTAATTGTTAAAGCTACCTGCCACCACTGGCTTCCCATCGCGGCCTTATTAGCTCAGCTCTGTTTACCCAGATGGGAGAAGAACTGACCAGATGTTCTGATTTTTAAAGATCTGTTGGTGCCCCAGCGATTTCCGCTGGGAGACTGGATTGTCCCAGATTATTCTGCTGGGAGCCGAGTGGGACGAACTTGCTGCAAAGTAGAACTGTTCAGCTACCTGGGAGGCGGGCGGGGTGGGCAGGAGGGAAGCCCCCACACCGGGCCCACGCGCAGGCTGTGGCATGAAAATGGTGGACGGCGTTCCTGATGCCATTTGCTATGAAACATAGGAGCTTCCTAGTGATGATCGGGAGCTGAAAGGTCAGAAGCGGGAATGTCTGTGTCCCTGGGGCTGGGGCTTACACGGCCCTCCTGGTGTGGGTGTGGGTGTGGGAGTGCGTGGCTTGCCCTCCCCGGGGGTCTGAGACCCAAGGAGAAGTGGGGGAGGGCCGTCCCAGGCCATGTGCTGCCTGGGTGACAAGGCCTCCAGTGCAGGAGTGAGCTCCGTGTCCTGTGATATAACTCCCTTCCCTGGAGACAGAGGGTGTCGACCTCCTTAGCATGGACCCAAGGCTCAGCATGGCCCCCGGTAAAGCCAGAATCAACAGCCGCATCGATCTGGCAGCGCTGGTCCCCAAGCTGTCACATTCCCTCCTGACAGTGAAGGCTGCTTTCTTATTTACCCGGAGACCTGTGATCATATTTTGCTTTCCAAAGAGATCTGGAAGCCACCTGCCATGGCTTTTGCGTTTTCTCTGCAACGAGGCACTAAGGCCAGCACTGGAGCTCACATCTCCACTCTGGTCGTGGCTGGGAGACGGCAGGGAAGCACGGGGTCCCACAGAAACGATTATCGCTTTAATCACACAGTCAGCAGCACACACTGCAGGCTAAGATGGCAAATCCATAGCAGTCTGCCTGCACCCCCGCCTCACAGATTCCCCCGCAAACAGGGCCCGTGCCTGGCAAACAAGCGGAGCACGGGGTCAGCCTCGCTTGGGGGCTGGTGGGCACGCCTGGGGCTGAAACGCGCTCGCAGTGGAGTGCTATCAATCAGCCGCGAGGGGCCTGTCTGTTAGCATAACGACATTGGCAGGAGGATTACCCGGTGCTTTCTTGCCATAATCTAGAAGCATCTTTCAGACAAAACTCTGCAGGAAATCGATTGTGTGCAAGGACCGCCTGTGAGGCCACGGGGTGTCATTGGAGGGGACGCGGCCAGTGTATCCGGCGAGACGCGGGCCTCGGGTTCTGTCCACGCCCGGCACAGCATCTGCGCTCTGGAACTGAGTGCGGGGGGAGGCCAGGGTGGGCCACCTGCTCAGGGGTGGCCCCGAGGACCCCGAGGGGACTGGTGACCTCGTGTGGGCCCCTCCTGCCCCACCCCAGCCTGGGACCCCCACTCAGTCTGGTTGCTGCAGGGTGGCTGGGGTCACTGCAGGGTGCCTGCCTGGTGTGGGCTGGCTTCCAGGCTCTGGTGGCTCCGGGGGGCCTCGGAGGGTCCCCGAGTTTGAGCGAGGGTGAAGCAAGGGTGGCAGCGCCTCACCTCTGCCCGCGGGGCACCCCCGACGCAGGCACAGCTGGACATGCCCCCAGGGCCGTCCTAGGCCGCACGGTCGTGTGGGCAGAGTCTGGAGCTGGTGGGGGCATGAAGCTGGACCCCTGCCCGGGACAGGCACGGGGAGAGGGCACAGGGCCCAGCCTGCTTGCTCTCCAGTGCATGAGGCGCCCGCGAGGGGCTGGGACCCTGACTAACATGTGGCCTGTCTTCACCGGAGCGAGCTGGGAGCCAGGACAGAGAGCCAGGCAGGGAGCTTGACAGGAGGGGCTGAGTGTACCCTGCAGAGCAGGCGGGGGAGGCCTGGGGGCCCTGGCTCACGCCCCCAGGTTACAGCTCCCCAAGTCACAGGTTCCCAGGTCATGGATCTTTCATCTTATCATGTTCACCGCACTCCAAGATTTGCCTTTGCCTGACCACCAACGCCGAGTGTTTGCTCACATTCTGGGACGATTCTCTAGAGCCTGACACCTGCGGGGCTGGGCGGTAGCCTCGGAGAGAGACTGGGCACCTCCTGGGTCAGGGTGCTGTCTCCATCTGGGCCTCCAGGCACGGGTGCCCACAGTGGCCCCCTGACCCCCACCCTGTCTTGATCTCAAGCATCCTTCCTGAGAGGACAGTGAGGACTGGAAGTAAAATCAAGCATGTTCTCCAGGAAGCGTGCCTTCCTGAGAGGACAGTGAGGACTGGAAGTAAAATCAAGCATGTTCTCCGGGAAGCGTGGTTCCACGTGGAGGCGAAGCCGGTGACTCTCGTGGATGGCTGTGCTCGGCCCATTTGTTTAGGATGGGTGGCGGCCTGGCCCCTACTGGCTCAGAACCCGACACCATCATGCTGACCTGAGCGACACTGTAGCCTTTGCCCCCAGCCCACAGGGAAAGCCGCACCCACGTGGCTGTGCATAGCGACTCCCGTCCCCCACCAGCCATCCTGGGGACCCCTGCCTGGGGAGCTCTGCACAGAGGCCTCAGGGTGGGGGTTAAAGGGCAAGGAGGAAGAAAAGCCCTCTGGCCCCCCTCAGAGCCTCAGACAGAGCAGAGGTCGATGGCCTGCATCCCTCGCAAACGGTCAGACTGAGCCTGGGCCTGACTTCAGGAGGCGTGTGCTCCTGTTCCACGTCTCCTTCTGGGTCAAGCTGCTTGGCATAGCAGGCCTGGCAAACCCTCAGCTCACCAGGGACTTCTCGCTCTTTGAGAAACACAGGGAGGCCCCAGGCAAGCGGCCAAGTGCACATGGCCGAGTATGTCCCCGTGTGTGGGCTTTTCTTCTCTTTCCTGAGGCCCAAGGTCTTTCCATTTAAGTTTCTTCTTCACATACAAGTGACAGTATTTTGAAAATTAAAAAAAAAAAAAAACGCACAGAAAGCCAGAAAGGTGAATATAACAAGTTCTCAAAACTGTGTGACCCCAGGAGACAAACCCTAGTGCTGTTTCCCTGGTGCTGCCGTCCTGGGTGCACCTGTGGCTCTCCCACGGACGCCTCTTCATTCTGCTTCTACCCCATGACACCAGCAGAGCCAGTGCAGCCCTGGGGGCCAAGCTCTGAGGCAGAAAGCAAGAGGTGTGCTTGGAGATGAAATGTCCAGCCTCACCCAAGGCCAGGACGTAATGCTTCAGGAACCCTGAGCAGTGGCTGGAAGGCCGCCTCTGCCTGAGGCTGCAGCCTCCTGTCCGCCCCCTCCAAGGAACCCCATCCACTGCTGGCCACCCCTACCACGAGGCAGGAGAAATCACCTGACTTGAAACAGCAAAAAGAAAAACAGATTTCTAAAACTGTGGAGGGTGTAAGGGGCCTCTAGGACAACATAGCATTGATGTTAAAGGGGTTCCAGAAGGAGAGGGGAGAAAGAAAAGAACAGAAAATCTACTCCAAGAAAAAATGACTGAAAAAAGCTGCTAACCTGGGGAGAAAACAAGATGCCCAAGTCCAGGAAGCACAGAGAGTCCCAAACAAAATTAAATAAAGAGCTCCATACCAAGACACGTTATGATTAAAATGGAAAAAGTTAAAGATAAAAAGAGAATCTTAAAAGCAGCAATAGAAAAATCACTGGCTATGTACAAGGGAAGCCCTGTTAGATTATCAGCTGATATTTCAGCAGAAGCTTTGCAGCTTGGCAGAAATGAGCACAAAGTGATGGAAGGGAAAAAAACCTCCAATGGAGAAAACTCCACCCAGCAAGGTTAGTGCTTAGGACTGAAGGAGAGACAAAGGGTTTCCTGGATAAGAAGCAGCTAAAGAAGTTCATCTCGTCTAAACTTCCTTTACCAGAAGTGTTAAAGAGGAGTCTTTAAACAGAAAAGTCAGAAGGAGAAACAAAAAAATATGAAAGAAGATCTCACTAGTAAACGCAAAAAATAAAGTTAAAACATAGATAGGGCATCAACCACCTAAAAAACGACTATAAAGGTTAAAAGACAAATGTAGTAAAATCACGACATCTACAATAAGTTAAGCAGTGCACACAGTATGACGTCAAACATAAAAGGGGGGGAAGAGCAGAAATGTAGTGCTTTTAGAGTGTGCTTGAACCTCAGTACTTACAGACTGCTATATACACGTGCGTGTAAATGTATCCATATATAGGTTACCATGTGTACATAGGTTGTTACATATGGACTTCATGGTAACCACAAACCTCTAATAGACACACAGAAAGTAAAGAGAAAGGGATAAAACATAACAGTAGAGAAAGTCATCAAATCACAAAGGAAGAGAGCAAGAGAGGAAGACAGGAACACAGAACAATAAAAAAAAAACAACAACAGAAAAACACTAGAAAAGAGCAAAATGACAGTGAGTACATACCCGTCAATAATTACTTTAAATGTTAATGGGCCAAGTGCTCCAATCAAAAGACACACAGTGGCTGAATGGATCAAAACAAGATAGCTATCTGTGCTGGCTGCAAGACTTGCTTCAGAGCTATAGCCTCTGACCGATGAGTGGATAAACGTGTTGTATTTATGCAAAGGGGATATTACTGTTCTAACCACACTTCTGGAAGGAAAGGACCTAGTGATGTGAGTATCTGAAAGCTACAGAGTCGGTTTTTCTCTGAAGATGGCCGTTCTGCCTGTCTGATGAGTCCCAGTCTGGTCTCAGGATTTTGCGCGTCTCTGTTTGTGGAGAATGCAGGTTTATGGGCTGCATTTGAGTCGGAGGGTCCAGCCTTCACAGAAAGGAAGGGGTCTGGAGCACAGGAGGACGATGCGGGGAGGGGACCTGCTCCAGGCTCTTGTTTACGAGGACCTCTGTCTGGGGTGTGGGTGGCTGGACATGCATCTTGAAAAGGTTTTAAAAATTATTATTTGGAATTTATTTCAGTAAATAGACTTACTTCTCTTTATCATTTTCTCTCATCCAAAAAAAAAGCTACCTTTATGAACAGTTTTGCTTTATGATGAGTTTCTTTTATTCACAGATTGTGTGTGTGTGTTTCATAAGCTTGCAGATCGTATAGGAGACGAGTTAGATTTTCATGCTGTTTTTGTTTAGCTGTGGACTGCATTGCACCAGGCTTCCCTGTCCTTCACCATCTCCCGGGGTTTGTTCAAACTCACGTCCATTGAGTCGGTGATGCCATCCAACCATCCCATCCTCTGTTGCCCCCTTCTCCTCATGCCCTCCATCTTTCCAGCATCAGGGTCTTTTCCAAAGAGCTGGCTCTTCACATCAGGTGGCCAAATCATTGGAGCTTCAGCTTCAGCATCAGTCCTTCCAATGAATAGTCAGGACTGATTTCCTTTAGGATGGACTGGTTGGATCTCTTGCAGTCCAAGGGACTCTCAAGAGTCTTCATAAGCACCACAGCTCTAAGGCATCAATTCTTGGGAGCTCAGCCTTCTTTATGAGATGCTGTCAAATCATCAACCTGAGAAAAGTGGAGTTTGTGTACTCTCACCCGACCCCGACCTCTGTCTGACGTCTGCCCAACTAGGTGACCTCATCTACACGCCTCTGGAGGCTGAGTGTGGAAACAGCCATATGAAAATATTGTTCTTGGTGGTGAAAGTTTTCTTCAAAGAGAAATTGTGTTAATAGCATCGTCGTTTCTTTCAGTCATTTAAATACCCTGCGTCCTGGAGAAACAGAAAGGCTAAATTCATTAGGGACAAATTATTAACTTAAATCTTCAAAGCCAAAGCTGCGAAGAAGAAAAGCTCACCAAACGGGGAGAGAGGCTCAGCAGCGCATAACTTCGTACCATTGTTTGTGTATTATTACCGCTATTATAACTAATTGACGCACGAGTGCTTAATTAGCAGCCTGGATTCTCCAAATGTTCTGCAGGACAATTACGCTGAGCCGCTTTCAAAGGGCGCGGAGTTCCAGGGAGACGTTTCTACCTCCGAGAACCGTCCTGTGGTCTCCCCGCTTCCTTCTCATGCACCAGAGGCGCCTAAGTGACGCGGCAGATGTTGAACTCCATGCTGTTCTCTGCTTCCTTTGCCCAAATAGACCTCTATGTGTGCTTTGTGTTTATTTGACAGTGGGCAGAAGATAGAGCAACTCGAACGAGGTTCAGAAGCAGCAGGGCCCTGGGGCAAAGGTGTTCTTCACCCATCAGTGCGTCTGGCAGGTCCACCGCTGAGCCGAAGACTCCAGGGGCAAATTCGAGGGGCCAGTGGGAGACAGTCTAGTTAGACAGCTGCCCCGCAGGGAGAGCAGGTCTTTCTGGACAGAGAAGATGGCTTAGGATTACCATGTTGTTTCAGGGGTTCCTGTTTTATTCCACCTGGGCTTTGGTTTCCCAACTTCCATGCTTTCAGATCCCGTGCAGGTAAGCAGCCAGATGGGGGCTGGGAGTCCTGGCTTAGGAGAAGAGCCTGTCCGCAGACCCCAGGGAGGCCCCCACTGCAGACCCTGGGGCTGGCTCCATCCATAGACCCTGGGGCGGCCCTACCGCAGACCCTGGGGTGGCCCTTCCCACAGACCCCAGGGTGGCCCCCACTGCAGACCATGGGGAGATCCCCCTGCAGACCCCGGGGTGGCCCCACTGCAGACCATGGGAAGGCCCCACTGCAGACCCTGGGGCGGGCTCCATCCACAGACCCCGGGGCGGGCTCCATCCACAGACCCCGGGGCGGCCCCCACTGCAGACCCTGGGGCGAGCTCCATCCACAGACCCTGGGGCGGCCCCCACTGCAGACCCCAGGGTGGGCTCCATCCACAGATGCTGGGGCGGCCCCTGCTGCAGACCCCGGGGAGGCCCCCACCCACGTCGCACAGCCACGTCTTGCTCTTTCCAGTCCAGTTTCAGAACAGTGCAGACAGCGTGTACTAACTCATCTTCCGGTCAAAGATCAGTGTTTTCCTGGCTGTGTTGTTTTGTTCCCACCTGCTGATCTGGCTCTGGACTCTGACAGTGGAGGGACGGCACATCAGGAGGCCCAGGACTCCTACTCTGTGACAGGGTGTGGCGCAGGTGTGATGGGGTGTGATGCAGGTGTGACAGGGTGTGACGTGGGTGTGACGCAGGTGTGGCAAATGTGACTCAGGTGTGATGGGGTGTGACTCAGGTGTGATGGGTGTGACACAGGTGTGGCAGGGTATGACTCAGGTGTTATGGGGTGTGATATGGTGTGACTCAGGTATGACGGGGTGTGACTTGGGTGTGATGGGGGTGTGACACAGCTGTGATGGGGTGTGACTCGGGTGTGATGGGGTGTGATGCAGGTGTGAAGGGTATGAGTCGGGTGTGACTCGGGTGTGACGGGGTGTGACTTGGGTGTGATGGGGTATGACACAGGTGTGAAGGGGTGTGACTCGGGTGTGACAGGGTGTAAGTCAGGTGTGACGCAGGTGTGGCAGATGTGACTCAGGTGTGGTGGGTGTGACTCAGGTGTGATGGGGTATGACTCAGGTGTGGCGGGTGTGACTCAGGTGTGACGGGGTGTGATGCAGATATGATGGGGTGTGATGCAGGTGTGGCTCTGCCCACTCAGGTCATGGGGCCACAGAACCTCCTGACGTGGGGCGACTTGGGCATCTCTATCCCAGGCTGTGCGCACACTGTAACACCTGTTCACACACGAACAAACTGAGACTTGGAGAGCTTAAAGGAGGAGTGCAGCAGCTAGCTCCTGGTGGGACTGGGGCTTAGGGTTAGGGCCCCTTCCTGCCCACTCACCTGTCCTGTGGGACCAGCCCCAGGTGAGAGAGCCACTTGGGATCTGATGGGGCCTTTCCCACATGACTTATCCTGGGGTCTGAAGACTCTGCTGTACCCTGCGTAAGGAAGTGCATGATGGGTGGGGTCACAGCCAGCTAGGTGATCTTACACCTGAGCCAGTTGGGGCTGCAGAAGTCCTCCCTGCCTACCTGAGCCAGGTGAACCTCAGCTTCCCTTCCTGCCTACCTGAGCCAGGTGAACCTGTGGCTTCACTTTTTGCTTGGGCCATGCGCGTCTCCGAGGGGCTGACCTCTGCCTCCTTTGAGCTGGGAGAGGCCTGCTTCCTGTGCCCACCAGGCCTTGGTGCATGTGGCTGCCAGTGCGTGACACCCCTGGGCGTAGGCTCTGCTCCCAGGGTCCCCGTGAGGAAGTGGCTGCCCTGCCTGCCGCCCAGGCCTGGGTGGAGCCACCTGAAGGTGCCTGTGGAGCTGTGGCTGGGCAGCCGGAAGGTGTTTCTCAACAGGAACAGACAGATTCTGCTGAAAATATACCTACTGAGATAATTCAATTTCATGTGTTAAAACGTGGCTTTCTTCAGAAATCATCAGTGATATGATACAGCTAATTAAGGCATGCATGGTGTCAACAGTTTCATTAGAGGAGATAATATTGCACACGAAAAATAAGAAATCATTATGATGAATGTCTCAACATCACATTACATGTTAATGAAGTGTAAATGATCTAATTATTTTTGAAAGAATACAGATTCGATTAAACTGTCGGAATTAAATTGGGAAGGACAGCCCATTGTACTTTTTATGTACAGACAAGTTAGCGTTAATTAGGCACAATCTACAGGAACAAATGAGGCCCGACCCTCGGTGAGCAATCACGGATCCATTGCTCAAGGCAGGTTTCATAAAGAATTATATTAGGGGAAAAATTCTAAGTCAATTACAGACAATGTGGCAGTGGCGGAGGGCAAGCGAGGAGCAGGCAGCTCCGTTTCATCCTGACGGGGCCGGGAGCAGAATATTCCGCCGACCTTGCGCACCAGGAATTTCATAAATTCCGGTTCTGCCGACTGGAGCAGTGAAGGATTCTCCGCCTCTCCCTAAAGCGCTGCCTGCAGACGGCGTGGGCCTTCGGAGCTGGCTTCCTCGCCCGCTGCCCCTCGGCTCTCCGAGCAGGTCGCTGGCAGGGCACTGTTGTTGTCACCCTGGCACACACCACGTCCTGTGCCCACTGCCTTCCTGGCTGCGACTTGCTGAGCTCTGCGGCCACTGCTTGGGTGCTCACATCCATGATCTGGTTCAATCCACAGACTCAGAGAAATGAATCAGGAAGACGAAGAAAGAAACCAAAGTGAAGCAAAACCCCCAGATCTGTGAAACGTCAGCGCTCTGCCAATAGAAGGCTATCTTCTCTCCCCTTTGGAAAAATAACTTAAGAAACTGAACTTCTGCATCCGGTGTAGCTTCCCCTTTGTTTCGTATTCTTGTAGAATCCAAGTCTGAACCAAGATGAGTCCTTGTTCACAGCGGCTGCGGCTGCTGAAAGCTGGGAAAGGTCTGGGTATCAGGGCAGGTTTCACCCTCGGTTTGGCCACAGTGAGATGCTGAGCTGAGCTGGTCTCCAGGCCAGCCTGAAGTTCTGGACAGTGCAGGCGGGCCTCGGGATGGCCAGCTGTGTCCAGGAGCTCCAGGTACCACAGTGCAAGGCCGAGGGGGGCCCTGGCCTGCGAGTCCCGTTCCTTGGCTCTTTCTGCCTAGTATGCTCATTTAATTACGGAGCTGTCCTACTTAACTAAAATCCAATACACAAAAACATGATTAAAACCCTCCAGATAAGTTAAAGGATAGCTGTGTATTAATATGAAGAGAGTTTGCTCTATCAAACGATTTACTGCTTGGGTCCTGCTCATTCTTTTGGTTCATTAACAGGAAGATGGAGTTGACGCAATGACCCATGAATGTGTTCATTTCATAAAACAAGGCCCATAAGCTCTCTGTCCCTTCTCTTTCTCAGGAAGGTCCACCGGGGTTTGGAGAGGAAGGGGGCCTGCTCTTTTGGTGAGCAGGAACAAGGCTGTGCCTTTTACACCCAGCTCCAAAAACTTTAGGGTAATTATTAATAATTAGAATTGAGTGAAAAACCCACACCAAGTGAGTTATTCAGTGTAATTTGCAGTTAACAATAGTTTCCTTTTTGAAACCTCAGGAGTCAGAACAAGAGCGTCATACAGTCTTTTTGTTTTAATTTCTGGCAGCTGGAGGGACTAAGATTTAGAAAAACCCTACAGAGGGAACCACATGCTTAAGCATTTTTACCAAAAATAATTTTAAAAAAAGCACACACATCAACAACAAAAAGTAATTTGTAAAACGTATGGAATTTGGGGTTTTAGAGTATATTTGGACCCTGCTCAAACTAGAATGTTCACAAAAGGTGCTCACAGCAAGCTGGGTTTTTGTTTTAAAAATTTTCAGTTTTATGCTGACAAAATTTCATCCTGAAGAACATTCCTGGGAGAAAGCTTTCAGAGCTGAGGAGCCTTTGGTTCCTGGGACACTGATGACCACTGGGCACCAGGTGATGGCAGGTAGGTACCAGTGATGACTTCAGTATCAGGAGATGACCCATTATCCCCAGGTGATAGCTAGTAGGCACCAGATGATGACCAGTGGGTACCAGTGATGGCCAGCGGGTATCAGGTGATGACTCATAGTCCCTAGGTGATGATCAGAGGGTTCCACTGATGACTAGGCTATCAGATGATGACTCATAGGCCCCGGGTCATGACTGCAGGTTGGCACCAGCGAGCGACACCACATAAGCTGAGGTGCCTCTGGCTTGTGGTCATGGGGTCTGCAGCTGGGGGTCCAGGGCTTCAGCGAGGAGCTCAGAGGGTGCAGCGGTGGGGACCCACGTGGGCCCTGACACCCCAGGCTGTGTGCTGTGCTCCATCTGCCCGTACGCCACCAGCTCCATGAGTCTGAGATGGGAACCCTCTGCACCCCTCGTTATTGGAGCTACCTTGAGCAGGAGTTGCATACTTGCCTCTAATCTTTGTGGATTGTACTTAGAAAATGAGATTCCTTGCATCAGAATATCTATGAATGGTGAGAAGATGTCAGAAGTGATATTTAAAATCACTATCTTCTGAGGAGAAAAATTATTTGGAGACAGAATATGCTTTGAAGCAGCGATCAATGACACTGGGCAGAGTATATTTCACAATGACCATCTTTGCCTGTCCAGAGATCATCATTCTATAATCCTTATTTTATAAATAATATTAATTGAGCTTTGCAATCCAGGCTAATACCAAAGGAAAACCCTCAAAAATAACTACCAAGCTGGCGAATAAACAATGCAATAGAACCACGTGTGCTGGGATATATAATCTGTGTAATAAAATGTAAAATATAGTATTTTGCCAGTAGCTAATAATGCATTAACAATTATTCTCTTGTTCCTCCCAGTGGATTCATAGTATAATCAATTTCAGGTAATATTTATTAGGCTCATATCCTGTAAATCAACGACTCAACTAGGTCTTGTAAATTTCTTACAGAGGAGAAAAATATTCTATTTGACAGTATTCAAAATAGTAAAATTCTGTTTACCTGAGTTTCAAAGGCTGTGGGGGTCTTGGGGATAAGAAATGCACCTTTGCATTCTTACCTTGGGGTAGCAGGTCCTGCATCACTAAGATCCAGACCATCTAATTACAAACGCCAGATCGAGTCAAGCAGTTACTGAGCATAATCCTCGGATGAACATGGTTAATGTCAGTGTTATTAACATGGTCACTCGGAAACCAATTGTAGAACACAGGGAGGGTGTCAGACATGTTGTGTGCTAATGCCACACGATGAAAGATTAGTAACAGCAAAAGAGAAAAAGAAAGCCTGTGACTGCCAAACGTCACAACCAGGTTGCCAAGTTGTGGGGTGGGGGGGACCCCACTGGACGAGGCAGGCTCGCCAGGCGGAGATGGCTCACAAAGAGAAGCCATAATTCATTCCCCTGTTTTTTCCCCAGCCTTATAGGCATGCTTTTTTGTTCTGTTTAAATTGATTTTTCAACCTGATCTCAAGCCAGACTATATGTGACCTGATGAAGGCCTGGCCCCCTGAGCCTGGATCTTGGTCTCTTTTCTGGAGCAGTTAGTGGAGCCCGCAACTCGGGCCTGGGTGCCAAGCAGAACAGCACACCCTCCTGACCAGGGCTTTACAGAAGCCAATTAGAAGTCATCTCTTGTGAACTTTGGGGTCAGGTAGTGGGAAAAGCAGCCGCCCTGTCGCCTAGCCCCACAGAGCAAGCAGCAGGGTCTCAGCTGGGCTGGCCCCCACCGTCCACCAGAGACCTGCACCTCTCAGCTGTGCAGGCGGATTCTGCACTCTGGGAGCAAACAGTCTGGGAGCTGGGACTCACAGGTGCAGGTGGTCAGGTTTAGGTCAGACTTAGGCATCCTTGTGCGAGGAGAGGGCTGGTGGAGAAATGATGCCAGGTGTTTCAGGAGCAGAGCTGCAGGGGAGGCCTGGGCTGGCCTGCGATGGGAGAGGGCCTTGCAGGATGAGAACGCGGGTGAGAAAAGCCCAGCGAGCCCAGTGTTGTGAGGTGGTCCTGCCGTTCCCTGGTTTAAAGGGTAACTTTTTAAAAAATGTTCTTTGGAAGGACTGGTGCTGAAGCTGAAACTCCAATACTTGGGCCACTTGATGCGAAGAACTGACTCATTGGAAAAGACCCTGATGCTGGGAAAGATTGAAGACAGGAGGAGAAGGGGATAACAGAGGATGAGATAGTTGGATGGCATCACGGACTCAATGGACACGAGTTTGGTAAGCTCTGGGAGTTGGTGACGGACAGGGAGGCCTGGTGTGCTGCAGTCCATGGGGTCACAAAGAGTCGGACACGACTGAGACTGAACTGAACTAGATGGTAGATACTGCCCCCTCGATGTCCTGGTGACCAGAGATGGAGTGGAGCTCAGGTATTCAGTGGGGGAAAATATTAGGTCAACATCACATCCTTAGGTCAGCATGGATAACGAAAAGTAATTATTGGCAGGCATGTACTTATCATCATTTTGTTGCTTCTGCATGGTGGCAAGCCCAGTAGAGTGGAGCTCACCTGGCAAGGTAATCAGTTTGGAACCATAAGAGACAGGTATATGGGCTGCTGCTGACTTTCTCTGGACTAAGATGGTCTGGACGAGGCCTGAAAGGTGGGGTTGGACAGGACTTATACACACCACTCTGGCGGGAAGCTGCCTGCTGATGAGTTAGAGTCAGGGGGCTGCTCTATAGCCTCAGTAGCCCCTTAACCGCCAGCCTGTGAGCCATGAGAGCTATAAGAACACACTCACACCCACAGCCTCACACCAGAATTGCTGTTCCTTGGCAATGCAGCCTTGGTCCTTTATCTGCATGAATTTTCTGCAAATTTTCTGGGAAGCCGTCAGGGCTCCCAGGATGGCTTGTAAAGAATGGTAAAGAACCTGCCAGCCAATGCCGGAGATGCAGGAGATGCAGGCGATGCAGGAGATCCAGGCGATGCAGGAGATGCAGGAGATGCAGGCGATGCAGGCGATGCTGGAGATGCCGGAGATCCAGGAGACACCGGAGATGCAGGAGACGCAGGAGACGCGGGAGATGCCGGAGATGCAGGAGATGCAGGAGATCCAGGGGATCCAGGAGACGCCAGAGATGCAGGAGACGTGGGAGATGCAGGCGATGCTGGAGATGCAGGAGATGCAGCTTTGACCCCTGGGTCGGGAAGATCCCTTGGAGGAGGGAATGGCAACCCACTCCAGTATTCTTGCCGGGAGGATCCCATGGACAGAGGAGCCTGGCAGTTACAGTCCGTGGGGTCGCAGAGAGTTGGACTTGACTCAGCACGGACACACACAAGTAGCACTGGTTATATTTTAAAAAGATTATAAAAAGGAAGAAAGTTTAAAAATGGCCAACAAAGAATATTCACCAGAAAATGGTGTCATAATTGGTCTTGGCAATGATCTTTTGGGTATAACACCAAAAGCACAGACAACAAAGGCAACAATAAACAAGAGGGATTACGCCAAACTAGAAGACTCCTCACAGCAAAGGAAGCGGTTGATGAAATGAAAAAGCAATCTTTGAAACAGGAGAAAATATTACATTTGCAAACTATGCATCTCATAAGGGGCCAATACCCCCTTATACATATGTATAAGGAACTCCTACAACTCAATAGCAACAACTCCTGGCCCCCCAACAAACCCAAATAAGCCAATGAAAAAACAGACAAAAGATCTTAGCAAATTTTCTTCAGAGATGATATACAAATGGCCAACAGATAAATGAACAGGGACTTAACATCTCTGATCATTGGGGAAATGTAAATCAAACCCACAATGAAATACCACCTCACACCTGTTAGAATATGTACATAAAGAGACAGTTCAGATTACATACTCTGGTCATAATGCATTAAAGATAGAAATTAACCACAAAATCATAACACATATTATCCACAAAAGTCATAAGATAAGATAGACAAAAATCTCACTAACTGAAAAATTAAAAAAACAAAAAACCAAAAAAACAGTTGAAAATAATTAAAAGAAACTCAGATAAAGAAGGGGCTTCCCTGGTGGCTCAGCTGGTTAAGAATCCGTTTGCAGTGTGGGAGACCTGGGTTCAATCCCTGGGTTAGCAAGATTCCCTGGAGAAGGGAATGGCTACCCACTCTAGTTCTCTGGCCTGAAGAATTCCATTCCCTGTATAGTTCATGGGGTTGCAAACAGTCAGACATGGCTAAGCAACTTTCACTTTTACTTTCTTTCAGATTAAAAAAGATATTAAAAAACTGAAATCTCAGAATCTCCTGGAAATAATGATCATAAAATATGTTGAAACTGATGGATTAAAACTACAGCAGTGCTCAGAGAAAACTTTATAATTTAAATAATTGTACCATAAAATAAGTAAGAAAAATAAAAATAAATTAAGTACTCTGTAAAATTTGGAAAAATTAGCAAGTACATAAATTTTAGGAAAGCAAAAGGAATCAATTAAAGATAACAATAGTAATGAATGAACTTTAAAGCAGAAAATCAGTAAATATTATCAAAGGTTGCTCTTTTGGAGAAAAAAATGAAAAAGGGAAAAATGGCTTCAAATTTCCATAGGTGGTAAAAAAGCACCCGTTAAAACATCTTTATAATATGTATGACATCTGTGTACTGTATAATAACTTCCATACATGATTTTAAACACTTTTGTGATTCTGTTTCTCCTTTTTCGTGGGATTGGTTATATATTTTGTTAGTGTTAGAACGTAGGTTTCAGGCTTGTGGCTTCGTGTGTAATAGGGAAACACAAGAAGCTTTCCCATTAAGGCAGGAACAAAACAAGTTTGGAAAACAATTATCATCACTATTATTTAATATTCTGCTGGAGGCAGTAGCTAATACAATTATATGAGACAAGAAAACAAGTTCTGAAAATTGGAAAGAGTTAAAATTATTGCCATTTGCAGAAACACAATTGTTTACTTGATAAATCCAAGAAAATAGATTGAAAATTTATTGCAGATAAGAGAATTTTGTGAAGTGGTTACTAATAATAAAATATATAGAAATTGATGCTGTTCACATATACTAAAAATATCCAGTCAGAATTGTTAAAGAGCTGATTTGCAGTTGCAACCATTCACATGAAAATATCAAAAGACAAACTTTAAAAAATGAATTAAAAAATATCAAAGTCTATCTGATTAAAAATTTGAAACAGTGTGGGAAAAGAAAGGAGAATTGAAAAATGAAAAAGAGTATCTATTTGAGAGGCTCATCAGGGATCACTTCTTCCTTAACTGTCCTGTACGTTTAGGACAACGTTAGCCACCATCCCTGAAGAGGGAAAAGGCAACCCCCTCCAGTATTCTTGCCTGGAGAGTCCCATGGACAGAGGAGCTTAGTGGGCCACAGTCCATGGGGTTGCAAGGGATTGGACATGACTGAGCGACTCACAGCAACAATCCCAAAAAGAACACACTGAGTGAGTTTATATTGAAAAATTAGCAGGAATAATAACTAGACGAGAAAGCAAGTGCAATCTGGCACTTATTCTCAATTGGTTTAAACTGTGCTGTTAGCTGGTCCTTGTTCCTAGATAGGAGTTATCACTGGCATAGAAGAGAGCACCCAGAAATAATCTACACTGCAATTTATTACATGATAAAGGCAGATTGTTGCTGTTCAGTCTCTAAGTCGTGTCCCACTCTTTGCGACCTCAGGGACTGCAGCATGCCAGGCTTCCCTGTCCTTCAGCATCTCCTGAAATATGGTCAAACTCATGTTCATTGAGTTGGTAATGTCATCCAACCATCTCATCCTCTATCAACCCTTTTTCCTCCTGCCCTAATCCTTCCCAGCATCAAGGTCTTTTCCAATGAATCTGCTCTTTGAGTCAGGTGGTCAAAGTATTGGAGCTTCAGTTTCAACATCAAACCTTCCAATGAATATTCACAGTTGATTTATTTTAGGATTGATTGGTTTGATATCCTTGCTGTTCAAGGGACTCTCAAAAGTCTTCTCCAGAACATAGTTTGAAAATATAGGTTCTTTGGTGCTCAGCCTTCAAACTGCCAACATCCGCTGGATCATTGAAAAGCAAGAGAGTTCCAGAAAAACATCTATTTCTGCTTTATTGACTATGCCAAAGCCTTTGACTGTGTGGATCACAATAAAATGTGGACAATTCTGAAAGAGATGGGAATACCAGACCACCTGATCTTCCTTTTGAGAAACCTATATGCAGGTCAGGAAGCAACAGTTATAACTGGACATGGAACAACAGACTGGCTCCAAATAGGAAAAGGAGTACGTCAAGGCTGTATATTGTCACCCTGCTTATTTAACTTCTATGTAGAATACATCATGAGAAACGCTGGGCTGGAAGAAGCACAAGCTGGAATCAAGATTGCTGGGAGAAATATCAATAACCTCAGATATGCAGATGCCACCACCCTTATGGCAGAAAGTGAAGAGGAACTAAAAGCCTCTTGATGAAAGTGAAAGAGGAGAGTGAAAAAGTTGGCTTAAAGCTCAACACTCAGAAAACGAAGACCATGGCATCTGGTCCCATCACTTCATGGGAAATAGATGGGAAACAGCAGAAACAGTGCCAGACTTATTTTTTTAGGCTCCAAAATCACTGCAGATGGTGACTGCAGCCATGAAATTAAAAGATGCTTACTCCTTGGAAGAAAACTTACGACCAACCTAGACAGCATATTCAAAAGCAGAGACATTACTTTGCCGACTAAGGTCCGTCTAGTCAAGGCTATGGTTTTTCCAGTAGTCATGTATGGATGTGAGAGTTGGACTGTGAAGAAAGCTGACTGCTGAAGAATTGATGCTTTTGAACTGTGGTGTTGGGGAAGACTCTTGAGAGTCCCTTGGACTGCAAGGAGATCCAACCAGTCCATTCTGAAGGAGATCAGCCCTGGGATATCTTTGGAAGGAATGATGCAAAAGCTGAAACTCCAATACTTTGGCCACCTCATGCGAAGAGTTGACTCATTGGAGAGGCTCTGATGCTGGGAGGGATTGGGGGCAGGAGGAGAAGGGGACGACCGAGGATGAGATGGCTGGATGGCATCACTGACTCGATGGACGTGAGTCTGAGTGAACTCCAGGAGTTGGTGATGGACAGGGAGGCCTGGCGTGCTGCGATTCATGGGGTCGCAAAGAATCGGACAGAACTGAGCGACTGAACTGAACTGAACTGAACTTCTTTATGGTCCAACTCTCACATCCCTACATGACCTATGGAAAAACCATAGATTTGACTAGATGGACCTTTGTCAGCAAGTGATGTCTCTGCTTTTTAATATGCTGTCTAGGTTTGTCATAGCTGTCCTTCCAAGGAGCAAGCATCTTTTAATTTCTTGGCTATAGTCACCGTCTACAGTGATTTTTCAGCCCAACAAAACAAAATCTGTTACTGCTTCCGCTTTTTCTCCATCTATTTGCCATGAAGTAATGGGATCAGATGCCATGATCTTAGGTTTTTGACTGTTGAATTTTAGATCAGCTTTTTCACTTTCCTCTTTCACCCTCATCAAGAGGCTCTTTACTTCCTCTTTGCTTTCTGCCATTAGAGTGGTATCATCTGCATATCTGAAGTTGTTGATAATTCTCTCAGCAATCTTGATTCCAGCTTGTGATTCATTCAGTCCAGCATTTTGCCTGATGTCCTCTGCATAGAAGTTAAATGAGCAGGGTGACGATATGCAGCCTTGTCATACTCCTTTCCCAATTTGGAACCAATCTGTTGCTCCACGTCTGGTTCTAGCTATTGCTTCTTCATCTGCATACGGGTTTTTCAGAAGACAGGTAAGGTGGTCTGGTATTTCTATCTCTTTAAGAATTTTCCACAGTTTGTGGTGATTCACATAGTCAAAGGCTTTCGTGTAATCAATGAAGCAGAAGCCTTTCATCTTTGATTCCTCTGCCTTTTCTAAATCCAGCTTGAACATCTGGCAGTTCTTGCTTCATGTGCTGCTGAAACCTAGCTTGAAGGATTTTTAGCATTACCCTGCTAGCATGTGAAATGAGCGCAACTGTATGGTAGTTGCATTTGAGCATTCTTTGGCATTGCCTTTCTTTGGGATTGGAATGAAAACTGACCTTTTCCAGCCCTGTGGCCACTGCTGAGTTTTCCAAATTTGCTGGCATATTGAGTGCAACACTTTCACAGCATCATCTTTTAGGATCTAAAACAGCTCAGCTGAAATTCCATCATCTCCACTAGCTTTGTTTGTAGTGTGATGCTCCCCAAGGCCCACTTGACTTTGCACTCCAGAATGTCTGGTTCTAGGTGAGTGATCACACCATTGTGGTTATCCGGCTCATTATTGCTTAGCACAATATTGGGACTCTGGGCACTCTTTTAAAAATAAATTAATAAAATGGGACTCTTGCTTCACACCTCCCACCCAAATAAATACTAAATGAACCAAAGATTTAAATTATAAAAAGACTGAAAAATTATTTAACATAAAACTAGTATTTTTTCCCCTGAATCTTGGGATGTGGAAGGCCTTTCTAATTGTGAAACGAAGCCTAGAAGATGTAGATAATAGATTAAGTAATTGAACCACAATAAAATCAAATATTTTTAATGACAAATATAACAGGCAAAAAAAAATCACAAGACAAATGAAAAATTAGGGAAAATATTTGTAATTCATGTCACAGACACAAGGCTCATTTTCCTAGTAGGTGGAGATGACCTTACAATTGATTTAAAAAAATAATCCAATAGGAAAAAATGTATACAAAAAGTTCATATATAAAGAAGTGCAAGTGGGTCTTAGACTGAATATCCTCATAACTGGAGAAATGCATTAAAACTATACTGAGACTTATTCACCTAATAGACAAGCAAAGTCATGGCAAGGGTCATCAGGATGGGGAGGAGGAGGCAGGGGCGATGGTGTGAGGGGCCCTGGGGGGTGAGGCAGGGTCCCTGTGATGCGGGCCTGGGAGCCGTGGATGCCGAGAGGGCTGGGGAGGAAAGCATCTCCCTGGAGCCTCTGGAAGGAGCTGCCCTTTGGACCCCTTGGATCTGGCATGTTGGGGCTCTTCGCACTCTGGCCTCCAGAGTGGTAAAAGGACACGTGAGTGAGTTTCAGCCTTTCACCTGGGAGCGGTTTCTTGCAGCAGGGGTGGAAAGGGAACCAGCTCCTCAGGGCCGAACCGACCCTTGGTTCTGGTGCAGGTGGTTGCTCTCAGGTGTTGGGGAGGGTGGGTAGGCCTGTTCCGCCCGCTTCCGTCCCTGCTGTGATGCTCAGCAACTTTGGCAAAGAGGTGCTGAAAGTGCTGTGAGGCTGTCTCTGCTGATTATTGATGCCGGGAGCGTCCGAAGAAGGAGAGAGGCTCCAGGGCGTCCGTGTCCGGGCTGAGTCCTCAGAATGTGATACGGCCTGTGACTCTGCGTCCTCTGCTGGCTGTGGTGGCGGGTGGCCTTCCAGACAGAGAGGTCCTTTCAGCGTCCTGCTCACGTCCGCACTGGGGCCTCACCCTCCAGCCCCTCTGTCTCCCCAGCCCTCACCTGGGAGCCATGTGCAGAGTCCTTTGATTTCAGCATTGCATTCTGTATGGAGGGGAGGGTCCTCAGACCACTGTTAAGTCTGTCTGTGAGATGCCTGAGGATCAGTGGGCTGTCGGTGATGTGCGGGTGACTCGAGTGGTCAGTGGCCTTGTCGAGGGGTGGTCCAGGCTCCTGGCTCATAAGCGTGTGTGCCTCACAGCGAAGAAAGCGTGAGACACATGGCAGTCTCAGCGGTGGACGCCCAAGCCTGAAGCCAGCGGGCTCCGCGTTCTTCAGTATGGACAGAAAGAACTCGGGGCACGGGTGTTTTATCAGTTCCCACAAAGGAGGAGAGATGCTTCTCGAAGCTGCGTTCGGACTTTCTTCCTTGTTAAGGTTTTCCTACGGGATCCCATCTACATAACTGAAACTGCATTTTGTTTGGTACTCGGATCTTCACAGCACTTGCAGTCCTGTATCTTGCTTTTTTTCACCCTTTCAGCCCACCCTGCAGAAGCCTACACGGCTGGAGGCCCTGCGGTTCCCAGGGGCTGCTCTGTGGACTCAGATGAAGGAGGGAGCCATCTGCTCGGGGCTGGCTTGTGTGAGACTCTGGAGCAGACAGTGTTCAGGCTCCAGAGTTTGGGCAAGGACTGCCCTGCGGACCCACATCCTTCTCTGGAAACTCAGCACTTCCACTTTCTCCAGAGCTGGTTCTCTCCAGGCGATGGTTTCAGCTAACACAGTTGAAGGTGATAAGATTCTCCAGAGGCTAACGTATGAGCACGCATGCTAATCTGTTAACTTAGGCCATGAAGCGGTCAGGTGACCCACAGTAGTCCAACCCACAGGCACCTCCTTTCTTGTAGAAAAGGTTTCAGAAGCCGAGCTGTGGGAAGTTCGTCTTCAGCTGCTGGAAGAGTTAAGTGAGGGAGCCGCGGGACGCCTCCTGGGCACGTGGGCTTGACTGTGGTATGGACAGCAGGTGGTCTGCTGCCCCTTCTCTGGGGGAGACCCCAGCAGATTCTGCTTATCCGACCTTCCTCCCTTCTCACTGCCACGCCCGGAGGACGGTGGCACCGTGGCCTCGGCTTTGGACCTGCTCATGCTGTGGGTGCATTAGAGCCAGCACAGTACATGGTGTCACGTCGTTTACGTGAGTTTAGCCAAGCTCCTTTACGACAGACAATTTCGCTTTTCAGTCATGTGAGCTTTCCCTCACTCCGGTCCCAGCTGGGAAACGGTGGTTTCCCTTCCTGCTGTCTGTGAGGGGAGGCCCTTTATCACTCCCTCCCCAGAGACCCCGGCGTGGGTCCACGTATCGCGTCTGCCTTTCTCGGGCTGGTAATGGGAGACATCTGGATGGCTTCCTGGGCAGGATCCCGCCGAGTCCAGAGCTGGCCATTCTCTGGGGAGGCTGCAGGGTCTCCATGTATGAGCCCACAAAGCCCACAGATCACCTTCTGTCCTGGTTTATCCGATTGGCACTTTTCCTCACTATGCGACAGTTGCTTGTGGGGGATGAGAGGGCCAGTCTCCTCTGGGGCAACCGCAGGGGGACTGGGAGGCTCCCCTGCCCTGTCCCCTCTCAGCGGAACCTCCGAAGTGCCTGGTGGCAAACCTGGAAAACCTTGAGGTCGAACCCCAAATCTACCACTTGGAGACCTTGGCCAGGCTCTTGGATACTGGCCTGACGGGTGGATGGGGAGTTAGGCAGGTGAGGGCTTTGTGAGTCTTGATCTGATCTTCCCCAAAACAGAAACTACATTTATTATTATTATCGCTGCTGTTGTTGCAACCATGCTGTCTGAGTCCTTCCAAATGATTCTTTTGTGTAGTTTGGTATCACATCCAAGGCCTGTGGTGATCAGCACCTGGACTTTCTCATGGTCCAGGGTACAGAGGGCAGCCACGCCAGCTCTGTTCTGAGCCTGGGCTGTGACTTCAGGCAAAGCACTTGATTTCTCATTTGTGACATGACTTTTGAGGAGGTTATTGCCTGAGATTCCTGAGAGCTGAGATTCCACATTTTCCACCATCCTCCTGCAGGAGGTGAAACTTGGAGGCAGACCCAGAACGCAGTCAGCAGACCTGAGCTGATGGCCAGGTCCACAGAGGACGAGCTGTGACCCCAGACAGGCTGTCCCGTGGCCATGGTACGCTGGGGTGTTAGCACATGTTCAGGCTGGGACCCCAGAGAGCAAGGAGGGTGCCCTGGGCCCAGAGACCCCTCTGGGGTACTGAGGAGTGTGGTGCACGCGACGGCGGACCGCCCGCAAATCTGTAAACGGAGAGTATGTAGTTGTGTGATGTCATTGTTCATGTACATATGGTGTAATGTTGCGGTTATATGTTATTTTACACACACACACACACACACACACACACACACACACACAGCCTCCCCCGTGGCCCAGGAGGCCTCCCTGAGGGTGGTTCCTCTCCTGCAGCCCCAGGAGCCCGAGAGTCTCGCTCATTGCCCCAGCAAAGAGCTTCCGCTCTAAGATGCTGTCCGTCTTGATGCCAAGCCCTCCCATGCCTCGTCCTCAGATATGGCTTGAACATGTTATGTTCAGGCAACCCGGCCCCATGCATGGCATGGTCCTGCCTTCTCTGCATCCAGGTTGTGTTACCTGCCAGCGAAGGGTGTGAAATGAAGCCTCCCTCTGTATTGATTTGCTGATGAAAATGTCACAGAGGCGTAAGGAGACGCTCAGGGAAGGATCTGTGAGAATCCAGTCTCAAGAAGCTTTTCCCCTATGTTTTCTCCCAAGACTTTATAGTTTTAGTTCTTATATTTAGATCTTTGAGTTAGGGTTTAATGGGAAAGAGGACAAAAGTTTTGGGGATGGGTGGTGATGATGTAGGCACAACAACATTGAACTGCATGCTTAAAAATGATAAATCTCATGTTTATTATTCTATGATTGGGCTCCCCTGGTGGTTCAGACAGTAAGGAATCCGCTTGCAGTGCAGGACTGGGTTTGATCCCTGGGTTGGGAAGATCGCCTGGAGAAGGAAATGGCAACCCACCCCAGTATTCTTGCCTGGAAAATCCTATGGACAGAGGAGCCTGGCAGGCTACAGTCCATGGGGTTGCAAGGAGTCAGACACAACTGAGCCACTAACAGTATTCTATGATTAAAAATAAAGGGAAAAAGCAGCAACCAGAAGCCGTATCCTGGGCTGCTGTCCTGTAGTAACTGGATCGTGACAGCATCTAATAGCAGATGCTAGTAACACAGGGTGTGGGGTGGAGATCTCCACCGCTGTGCTCTCCGTTCATGTCCTGCCATGTGTCCTGGGATGTGCAGGCTGGTTGACGAGACCAACGTTTTCCTGGACCATCTCTGACCGGCCTTTGCACGTCTGTCAGAATAAACCTGCACTTGAAGCCCTCTTGTAGTTGCTTTGCTAGAATGGACGACTTCCGGAAGCACTGAGTGTATAAAGAGGTCAAAGTCTCTGTCCGGGTGTTTGGGGTGCGGAGAGGGCGCTGCAGTGGACGTGGGAGCATGAGGAGCTGCTGGCCGGGGAGGGGAACGCACGAGAGACGGCAGGCTTTGAGGGGCCGTGCACTGTCCTGTAGACTCAGGAGGGGTTTTCATCTGACAGAAAGCTCAGTTTCCTGGCGATTCTTTGGGGCACCATGGCGGTATTATGTATATCCTATCTAGCATCTCCCCATGCGGAGATCTCATCAATGGAGACCAGATTCCCTTCCAGGGCTGACTTCTCCGGCTGCAACTTGATAACCACGAAGATGACAGGTCAGCCACTGAACCAGGTACCCGAGAGGCTGGATGGGGCACTGTGCCCCCAGAGAATGTGCGGCTGGCTTCCTGGGAATGTCCCGCCCTGGGGGCTGGGGGCTCACAGCAAATCTGGTTCTGCGTTAAAAACATCATTCCGTGGGCTGTTGCTGCTGCTAAGTCACTTCAGTCATGTCTGACTCTGTGAGACCCCATAGACGGCAGCCCACCAGGCTCCCCCATCCCTGGGATTCTCCAGGCAAGAATACTAGAGTGGGTTGCCATTTCCTTCTCCAGTGCATGAAAGTGAAAAGTGAAAGTGAAGTCACTCAGTCCTGTCTGACTCTTCGAGACCCCATGGACTGCAGCCTGTCAGGCTCCTCCGTCCATGGGATTTTCCAGGCAAGAGTACTGGAGTGGGGTGCCATTGCCTTCTCCGTTCCGTGGGCTAGTGGAGCTCAAAGGCAGCCCAAGAAAGAATTAGTCTAGGTGGAGAAAGAGGGTGTGGGGAGGGTGGAGTCCCCACCGTGAGAGGAGGGGGTGCCCACGCTCGGCTTCCCCTTCCTGGGGGTTGCCTGCCTGGGTGCTGGACACACTGAAGTTCTGCTCTTGCGTGTGCACCAGCAGAGAGTGTGATAATCCAGGGCTGGGGCCTGCACAGCACATGGGGGGCATTGCTGTGAGGCTGGAACTGATCGGATCAAACATCACCTGCGAAGACTCACAGGTGGGGAGCTTTCCTGTTCTTATCTTGGCCGCATCCTCAGCGGGGGAGATGCAGGAGCCATGCCCATTAAATGTTAGCAAAGACCATATTTTATTTTATTTTTAAATTTTTTATTTTTTTAATTTTAAAATCTTTAATTCTTACATGCGTTCCCAAACATGAACCTCCCTCCCACCTCCCTCCCCATAATATCTCTCTGGATCATCCCCATGTACCAGCCCCAAGCATGCTGTATCCTGCGTCAGACATAGACTGGCAGTTCGATTCTTACATGATAGTATACATGTTAGAATGCCATTCTCCCAAATCATCCCACCCTCTCCCTCTCCCTCTGAGTCCAAAAGTCCGTTATACACATCTGTGTCTTTTTTGCTGTCTTGCATACAGGGTCGTCATTGCCATCTTTCTAAATTCCATATATATGTGTTAGTATACTGTATTGGTGTTTTTCTTTCTGGCTTACTTCACTCTGTATAATTGGCTCCAGTTTCATCCATCTCATCAGAACTGATTCAAATGAATTCTTTTTAACGGCTGAGTAATACTCCATTGTGTATATGTACCACAGCTTTCTTATCCATTCATCTGCTGATGGACATCTAGGTTGTTTCCATGTCCTGGCTATTATAAACAGTGCTGCGATGAACATTGGGGTACATGTGTCTCTTTCAATTCTGGTTTCCTCGGTGTGTATGCCCAGCAGTGGGATTGCTGGGTCATAAGGCCATGCTGTTTGCAATTTTTTAAGGAATCTCCACACTGTTCTCCATAGTGGCTGTACTAGTTTGCATTCCCACCAACAGTGTAGGAGGGTTCCCTTTCTCCACACCCTCTCCAGCATTTATTGCTTGCAGATTTTTGGATCACGGCCATTCTGACTGGTGTGAAGTGGTACCTCATTGTGGTTTTGATTTGCATTTCTCTAATAATGAGTGATGTTGAGCATCTTTTCATGTGTTTGTTAGCCATCCGTATGTCTTCTTTGGAGAAAGAATCAATATAGTGAAAATGAGTATACTACCCAAAGCAATCTACAGATTCAATGCAATCCCTATCAAGCTACCAGCCATATTTTTCACAGAACTAGAACAAATAATTTCAAGATTTGTATGGAAATACAAAAAACCTCGAATTGCCAAAGCAATCTTGAGAAAGAAGAATGGAACTGGAGGAATCAACTTGCCTGACTTCAAGCTCTACTACAAAGCCACAGTCATCAAAACAGTATGGTACTGGCACAAAGACAGACATATAGATCAATGGAACAAAATAGAAAGCCCAGAGATAAATCCACACACATATGGACACCTTATCTTTGACAAAGGAGGCAAGAATATACAATGGAGTAAAGACAATCTCTTCAACAAGTGGTGCTGGGAAACTGGTTAACCACTTGTAAAAGAATGAAACTAGATCACTTTCTAACACCACACACAAAAATTAACTCAAAATGGATTAAAGATCTAAATGTAAGACCAGAAACTATAAAACTCCTAGAGGAGAACATAGGCAAAACACTCTCCGACATAAATCACAGCAGGATCCTCTATGATCCACCTCCCAGAATTCTGGAAATAAAAGCAAAAATAAACAAATGGGATCTAATTAAAATTAAAAGCTTCTGCACAACAAAGGAAAATATAAGCAAGGTGAAAAGACAGCCTTCTGAATGGGAGAAAATAATAGGAAATGAAGCAACTGACAAACAACTAATCTCAAAAATATACAAGCAGCTTATGCAGCTCAATTCCAGAAAAATAAATGACCCAATCAAAAAATGGGCCAAAGAACTAAATAGACATTTCTCCAAAGACCACGTTTTAGAAGCACGGAATGGTACAAGCCAGGTACTAAGAGGTTGTTGAAAATGGGAAAAATCACTTTTTTGATATATAAAAAGTAGAGCAAAAGATAGTTGGCTCTTGAACAATGCAGGGGTTTGGGTGCTGCCCCTACATTGTAGAAAATTCACTTACTGCTCTCTCTGCCTCCAAAACAGTGAAGGACTCGCCGGGGCAGGAGCTGAAGCAGCCCCAGGGGATGCAGGGCCCACCCTCCTCTTCTGATCCTTCCCGTCATGGTCTCTAATCAAACACAAGCATTTCCCTACACTTGGTTAGTTTAAAGATCCATAAAGGGTAAAACAGTCACTATTTTGAGAAAACATAGTATCAGGCCACCTGGTGCTGATGCACTGGAGAAGACCCTGATGCTAGGAAAGATTGATGGCAGGAAGTAACAGAGGATGAGATGGTTGGATGGCATCACCAACTCAATGGACATGAATTTGAGCAAATTCCAGGAGATGATGAAGGACAGGGAAGCCTGGAATGCTGCGGTCCATGGGGTCACAAAGAGTCAGACAAGCCTTAGCCACTGAACAACAACAATATTGAAAAAAATCTATGTGAGCAGACCTGTGCTGTTCAGGCTCGAGTGTGACTTCTGCCCACAGTGCAACTACAGGAAGGGGGACCCTGTGGGCTCTCTCCTCGACAACCTCCACCCCAGCGGGGCCTGGGCCGGCTGGTCACAAGCGCTCCACCCACCCGACCTGAGGCTTCCTTTCCTTCCCTCTGGTGGGAGAGACCAGAGCACACATTTTTCCCCCTGACCCAGAGCATGTGTCCTGAGACCAGTCACCACTTTTCATCCCACTCCTTTTTTTTTTTTTAAGAACAACCTCAGAGATGTGGGCTTCCCTGGTGGCTCAGAAGGTAAAGAGTCTGCCTGCAATGCAAGAGACCTGGGTTCACTCCCTGGGTGGGGAAGATCCCCTGGAGAAGGCAATGGCTGCCCACTCCAGCATTCTTGCCTGTTGAGTTCAGTGGACAGAGGAGCCTAGTGGGCTACAGTCCACGGGGTTGCAGAGAGTCAGACGCAACTGAGAGACTAACCCTCTCATCAGAGATGCGATCCACATGGCGCAGGACTTGGTCTGTGTGTAATTCAATGCCCAGCTCTCGTTGGCTCTTGTCCCCTTTCTTTCTCAGTTCCTTTGGATCACAGGTAATTTTTAATAAATTTCTCTCCCTTTTAGCTAATTACCTATAACTTTCTTTTTGTTTATTTTGATATTAACTTTAGAATTTGTGGCACATGTATTTACCTCACCGCTGCCTACCATGAGTTCCTATCACTGCACCGGTGGCGGAGGAGAACGGCCTTTGCCGTGGGGCCTGCAGGCAGCATGCTCTTCTCACGAGCTTTGCTCTATAACCCAGCTCCACGGCTTCTGCGGGGCCACACCCGCGAGACCTCCGACTCCCCCATTCTCCGCCGCT